>NW_027465849.1:0-304123 GCF_049634645.1 Pelodiscus sinensis
GGCTCTGCCCCTCCTTCCCCCGGGAGGGTGCACAGGTCCCAGGCCCCTCCCCTGTGAAGGGGGAGGGCATGTGGATCCTGGCCCACCCCCACAAGGGGAAGGCCTCTGGTTCCCTTCTGGGAGGATACATGGCTCCTGGAGGCTCCAGGAATGGGGAGGGGAAAGGTTACATGGCTCTGGCCCGCCAGAGCACTAGAGAGGGCAGGAGGAGGTAGGGCAGCTGAGGGCAGAGGAGGGGCTGTGGGATACAGTGTCATCACATCACTCTGTCATCCCATAGGAAATTTTTTTTTATATATAGAGAGAGATTAAACTGTTTCCTTTTGATTTAGACCTTTTTTTGGGGGGGAGATTTTAATATAAAAGAAAGGACCTTTCCAAACAAAAATGTATTTGGAAGTGAAAAAAATTAAAACTTTTCTTTCCCAAAATATTGAAATAGAATTTTTCCCGCGTTTTCTCATATTTTTTCTAATTTTTAAACAAAACTTCATCAACATTAAAACACGTGGAGTTAATCAGGAATACTGTTCTGGAAGGACTCCCCATGTGAAGAAGCTGTAAGAGGAGAAGCTGGTCAAATGTTTTTGCAATAATACACATACTGAGAATAGAACCATTCCCCCCATAACGTGTTTTATTCACATGAATATTCTCAATGCATTCAGTAGGGCTGCTTGTGAGAGCATGATTAGAACACCACCTGCAACCAGGTAGATGTAGAGATGACTGAGGAAGTGATTTTTGGATTCAGTGGCCAAATAAAAAAATCTGGGGAAAAATATGAGTTTAGCTCATGACCAAAATGGATTTTGTTGTTTTTTCTTGTGAAATATTTGGGTTGAATACATAGCACATGTATTTGTGACTTCACGCATGAATGTCAGTTCAAATGAAAAGGCCAACATGAAATATTTTGATACTTCCCTCAAAAGAATCTGTGGGATGTATTTTGAAATATATGTAGGCACTTCCATTCAGGTTATCTCTGGTTCTAACATGTGATCTAGTCTGATGTTCTGCATGGCACAGGCCAGAGAACGGCCACAGAATAATTCCTACAACAGTGCTTAAAAAAACATTCAGTCTTGGCCTACCCCTCTGATGTTGCCATGACTATGAAATGAGCTAGGGTTTTTGTTAACAACTCTATATTCCCTCTGGATTTCAGGTAGTTCTCTTGAGTTGCTGTGAATGTTAATTTCTATGATGTGTCTCTCTCACACCTTTTTCAGATTTTGGCCTCTAACATGGATTCTCTGAGAACACTAGCCCAGGGCTCCACTGTTGCAAACTCTTTGGATTTGTTTTCCTTTTTGTGTATCTGATTTTTTTTTCTTTTGGGAACATATTCCAGCCCTGGCTATGCCATCTGATGGCATAATCGAGTCATAGCCACACTGTGAGAGTCAGTTTTCCCAACTGTAGAGGATAACAGTGATCTCCTTTCTAAAGCATTTGTGTAACCACCACAGGCAGAACAGAACCTGGGACTTCTGGGCTTAATTTAGGAGCCTTTACAGCTTGGCTACATCTACATTGGCAAGATTTTGCTCAAATACTTTTAACACAAGAGCTTTTGAGTTAAAGTATTTGCGCAAGAGAGTGTCTACACTGGCATGTGCTTTTGCACAAGAGATGTGCTTTTTCGCAAGAGCATCCGTGCCAGTGTAAATGTTCTCTTGCGCAAGAAAGCTCTGATGGCCATTTTAGCCATTGCGCTTTCTTGCGCAAGAAATTCATGTTGCCTGTCTACACTGGCCTCTTGCGCAAGAACAGTTGTGCAAAAGGGCTTATTCCTGAGCGGGAGCATCATAGTTCTTGCGCAAGAAGCCCCGATTTCTCACATTAGAACGTCAGTGTTGTTGCGCAAGAACTCCCCGGCAGTGTAGACAGGCAGCATGTTTTTGCACAATGCCAATGTAGACACAGCTCTTGAGTTCAGCTCAGGCTGTAGAGCTCCCTTCTTCTTATCGCATGCTGTACGTGGTCTAAGTGCCAGGACATGGGACAGTGTCCACACCCACTAGCTGTGTGGGTTACACTTGCAGATCTAAGGAGGAGAAGCTCTAGATAAAAGCCATCAGACCGGCCGACCTGGCAGTAACAGAGGCCCTGGGGTCTGGCAATTTAAAGGGGCAGGGCTTCCAGTCACCATTGCTTTTGCAGCAGTAGCCATGGCTAGAGCCCCAGCTCCTTTAATTCACTGACAGAGCCCCGCACGGCGCTGTAGAGCCCTGGGCAATGTGCCTCAGATGGTGCCCGAGGCGCCGCAATCTGGGAGATGCTGAAGGCCGTTTTCCTCATCTCTGCCATCTATTGTTATGACTGATGGCCAGACGCTGCAGCCCTTCCTGCTAAGGGTGGCCTGCAACCCTCACTACTAACGCAGTCCCCTTGGAATCAGTGGGGCTTCTTGGAAGAAGATGCTGTGAAATGGGTGGCATTCACCTCCTGCTGTGCGAGGCCTGTCCGTCACTTAAACAGGGAGTATGAGGCACATGAGCAGTGAAGGCCCACAGCGTGTGAAGGGACACATCTTGTGAAGGCCCACAGCGTGTGCAAGCATACACTGTGTCAAAGCACACATTGTGTGATGGCAAACATTGTGTGAAAGCACACAGTGTGTGAAGGCAGACAGCGTGTGAAAGCACACAGCGTGGGAAGGCAGACAGCCTGTGAAAGTACACAGCGTGGGAAGGCAGACAGCCTGTGAAAGTACACAGCGTGGGAAGGCAGACATTTCATCTCTTCCCCCAGTACACAGTAGCTTGCCAGCCTGCACTTTCATTTCCCTTTGTGTCTATTGCAGAGTGGATGATTTGGCCACTTGACTCCTCTGAAGGAGGGGCTATCCTCAGGCGAATACCCGCGTGAGGCACCACGTTGCAAGCTGCCACGTGCTGTTTGATGCTGCAGAAATGTCTCCACGAGTTGCAATGCAGCCATTTTGACTGTTCTTTTGCCCTTTGCATAATCATAGCCAGGGCCCGTTCATGGATGAGGCAGTTCTGCTGCGTAGGGTGCATGTGAACCACCCCAAATGGTCACGAGAGACGAGGGTAGTAAAAAGCTCATTTAATGTATAACCCATTTCAAGGGGTTCTTTGGATTAGGGATGTGAAAGGTTAACCAGTTAACCAGTAAGCAACCAGTTAACCAGGGGCCATGGGTAGGGGAGCTACTGCAGCCCCATGGGACCTGCCACAGACAGGGGCTTCTCCAGCCATCTGGAGCAGTCCCTGACTGCAGCGGGCCTGGGCATGTCACAGGCAAAGGCTGCTCCAGTCTGTCCCTCCTTTTAATCGGAAAACCGTTGAACTCATGAGCACATAAACCAATTAACCAATTAAAGGGGATTTTACATAATTACTTTGGATTGAATCTTTCTGTAGCGATATTGACAGAGCTGTGAATTGTGGAACATGTATCTTCTTGAGAGGAAATTAAATGTTTGTCAGTGAAACCCATTTTGCCTTATTCCTCAGTCTCTAGAGCCTCCTTGTGTCTGGTATAAAGCGTGCAGCCACAAAAGAAAAGCAACAGTCCCACTTGCTGGCACAAGCTATTTCTCATTATTACTAATTATCGGGATGATCTTTGCAGTGGACTCTCTAATTTGTGACCCACAAGGTCTAGGTTTAACTCTCAGCTCTGAAGCAGACGTCCTGTGTGTTCTTGAGCCAGTTACTTGTGGGCAGATTTTCACAGGTATTTAGGCACCTGGATGGTACTGAATAGGTAAAAGACATGCTGGCCCACCAATCCTGGGTGCAAAGGGAGCAGTTCAAAGGGGCCTGGAGCTGCTGGCTGCTGCTAATGAAGCACTGGCAATGGCCAGAGCCCTGGCCCTTTAAATTGCTTCCAGAGTGCCCTGCAGCGCTCTCTGGGAGCTTTAAGGATTGGGGGTGCAACCCCAGTACGAGTGGCATGAGGCCACTTCTGACTGACGCCCTGCCCCTTCTGGGAGCACCAAGTTGGGCCTCCCCATCTTGCCCCGGGACTTATGGAGGCTGCTGGCTCTCCTGCAGACATGCCTGAAGTTGGGTGCTCAGCAAGTTTCACAAAAGCTTCTAAGTGCCTAATCCCAGTAGATTCCAATGGGAGTTAGATGCAGAGGTGCTTTTCAAATTCCCCATCTGCATCTCTAGGTGCCTAAATACCTGGCCCCAGGTGTAACCCATCTGGCATGAAGCACGAGGGTGGGACAGGGTGGGGGGAGGTAATGGATGGGTTGCATTTTGCTCTCCAAGAAAGAGATCAACATGGGTGAGAAGCAGCTCATGAGAAAAGTCCTCACTCAGGAGAGAAGCTGCAAACAGCTAACTGCAGCAGTGACGCACACTGGAGGGTCAGATGCCTTGCAGGGGTTATTGCTGGCTCACCACTGTAATCCTCCCAGCTATTGCCTGGCTGGAGCAAGGATGCCAGATAATTCTTATCACTGCCCTGCCCATCCCTTGGGGCCTTTTCTTCCTGCAGCAGGGATTCAAAGTCCTGCAACGGCCTCCCTGGGATTTGGCACTTCCATTCACTTCATTATTCAGATAACACTAGAGAAGGGAGTAGAGAGAATTCCTAGCCAGCAGAGAGCTGCCTTGTATGGAAAACAGTC
The DNA here is from genome assembly GCF_049634645.1 of Pelodiscus sinensis. NCBI lineage: Eukaryota > Metazoa > Chordata > Testudines > Trionychidae > Pelodiscus > Pelodiscus sinensis. The sequence goes on from NW_027465849.1 coordinate 4,616, forward strand.
CAGTAATCAGGGAAATGGAGGGCCAAATGGCAGTACATCCTGGGCTATGAATGTCTCTGGCTGAGATTGGGATGACAGGGACTGGAGGGAAGGGCTGCTGTGCACTGGAATGATATAGGATGTGGTAACCAATGGGTTAGGAGATTTCTTCTGTTGGCAGATAGTTATGAAGTTAGCCAGGACCAGCTAAAATTGTTCAAGTTAATCAGAAAACTGGATGTTCAACTGAACAAAAAGATTTGCCAAGAAAGTGTCTGCTTTCCCCCAACATTTTCATTTCTTTCTTTTTTTTGGAATACGTAGAGCCTGAAAAACAAACATTTGCAGCTAAAACATATAGCAGAAAATATTTTGATTGCTGCCAAACTTGTTTTTTTTCTTGTCTGCTGTTTTTGGCCACATTTTTCAGTTCCAAAAAACAAAACTAACAAACAAACAAAATGGTTCAGGGAATTTTCAAGGGTTTATGTTAAGTTTGTTTTTGTATTTATAAATAAAAAGCCATCATTTTCCAAAGGGGAAAAAAATATTTTAACCCGCTTTTACAAGCTGCAAAGAGGGACTGGGCATTTTTATGGATAATTATCCAGCGTGTATAATAGTTACTGCTAAACCAAAGAGCATTCCAGAGATATCAAGGGCTTAAACCAACCTATAGCTATAGGTCAGAATGGGACCTTCAGGTTTATAGCTTCTGTTGTAGGAGTCCTACACCTTTATCTGAAGTATTTGGTTCTGGCCACAGTCAGAGGCAGGCTACTGCACTAGGTAGACCTCAGTTCTGACTCAATCTTGCTATTCGCAGTGGGTTTATCTAAAGCAGTGGTTCTCAAAGCTTTTGGCCCATCGATCACCTGGCTCAATGCAAATCTTGCCCAGACTACCAGTTGCTAATGGAAACTCACCATTAATTACATAATTACACCTGAGACATTTTATTAGTGCTGCAGCCATGGAGACTGGCTTAATTTAAATTATTAAGCATTTAATAAAGTAAAATATTAATTTAAGTCCAACAAAAAAAGAGTTCAATGTTTCCTTCTTTTAAGGTAGGGGTGGGAAGCCTTTTTTGGGTTGGGGGCCACTCACCCACAGAAAAATCATATGAATTTTCATTTCAGAAGTTATGAATGGGACACAGCCAACCCTCTTAATTAGCCTCATTAACACAGGCCCTACAATTGACAGGTACATCTGCTCTTTTATATATATCATGTTTTCTGTTATTTCCACTCCAACTCATCTGATGAAGTGGCTTTTAGCCATGAAAGCTTGAGTCCATATATTTTTGTTTGTATCTATGGTGCCACAGGATGATTTGTTGTTTTTAAAGTTACAGACTAACACAGCTACTCCTAAACTAACTGAATCCCTGGGGGAGGCAGTACTGAGTTAACAGGAGGTGGATTAACTACACTATTAGAAGCCCTCCCATGACTTAGCAGCATCTTCAATGAAGTGCTACCTCACACAGCTTCAGGATTTTAAGTGTAGAGCTTGGGGGAAGCTCTGTGTTTCACTGCCTGATTTCATTGGTCTCTCAGCACTGTACGGCTGAATGTCTGAGGGGAGTTTTGAGGCCTGGGTTTCAGGGACTGTGCAGCCAAAGGGAAGGGCTGACTGGTTTTGTACCATAAAACGAAAAGCTCAAAGTCCTTATTAGTCTGGCTGCTGCTAAACAGTGTTTCACTTTTACTCATGCCTGGGCTTTCAGTTCCATTCTCACAGCAACCGAGAGCCCAGGGCTGGGCTCAGCTGACAGCTTGAGCCCCACGTTTGCAGGTAAATAGCCTCTGCTGCAGCTCATTCAGTGAAACGGGAAGCAGAAAAAGCCCAGCCTAGGAGTGAGGTGATAGCGTGAGGCAGCAGGCTGGCTGGGGAGGGGAGTGGGATCTAATGGCCAGAGCAAGGAAGGGCTGGGCGCTGGACTCCTGGGTTCTTCCCCCAGTTCTGGGAGGGGTGTGAGCCCAGGGGTGTGCAATGGGAGGGGGGCAGCCAGAGCTCACAAGAGACTCAGACAAGCCCTGGCCTGGACCCCAGAGGGGGAGGGGTGGGTCAGAACAAACAGCCTGAGGAGAAGGGCAGTGGGGCTCTGGTGCCATTTAGAGGGGAGAGGGGAGCCCAGCTGGGAGCGAGCCCGGCCCTGACCCCAGCCCTGGGGGGCAGAAATGTGCTGGGAGGTTCCCCAGCAAACCCACGGCCTGGCCCTGAGCAGGGGATCAGCGAGTCCCCTGCTGCACACACAACCCCACTCCCAACGCAGACCCGGGGTGGGGGGAGCCGCAGACCTGGCTGAAGGGGGCAGGCAGTGAGGAGAGCCTAGGTTCAGGGTGGAGGCCCTACACATGCCCCATGCGAGGGTGGGGGGCAGACAGAAAGGGGAGAGGCTGCTGCTCCCTGTTATTGCCAGGCTGCTGGGCTGTGCAGCATCCCTGCCTGTGGGGCCTGCTCCTGGCCAGACTGCAGCCCCGGCTGACTCTGCTCTGGGCCTGGGATTAGAGTCCCACGAGGAAGTTTCCGGTTGGGTGGATGAGAGCTCTGAGATCAGGCCCCCCCGCCCATGCCCCAGCCAGGCAGCGCTCAGGGGGACAAACACTAGGGCCTGGGTGCTTGAATTTCACACACTGAGGATGAGGAGGGATTGGAGAACCTCATCTGGCCCTTGTGCTCTGTACCTCTTGGCTGGCTCAGGCCTGTGGGGAGTGCAGGGACCATGGCTTAGCAGAACTCCATTGTTCTCCAGGGGAGCTGAGCTCCTCGGCATCCGGGAAGGAATCATCACTGCACACATTCACATTGCCGGTTTATTACAATGGGAATAAATACACTGACATCTGCCCTGGCGACTAGAAAACTCCAGATGAAGGAGGGGAGCAGTGAGGGGGGAGGCTAAGAGAAATGCAGGCAGTGGGCGCTGAGATCTTGGGGAGCAGGGTCTAAAGACAGAGACATGGAGCAGAAAAGACTTTCCCTAAAACGTGGTAAAGTTCTCAGGCTACTCAGTGATTAACCTAGTGGACTCTGGCACCCGCCATTTCAGAGTCAGTGCAGACCGGAAGTGCAGTCTGAGCCACATGTTTCAGAAGCCAGTGGATTATCTGGGCCAGCCAGGGGCTTTTCCTATGACAGCGTATGTTGCAGTCACACCTTCCTGTGCCCGAGGAATCTTTAAAACAAAAATAAAATCCTGTTATTCATTTGCTAACCCCCAACAAAGAGAGACTGACACAGCAGGGCTATGTCTACACTGTTAGCTTCTTGTGCAAGAACTCTTTTGTGGAAGAGTTCATGTGCAAAAGAATCTTCCACAAGAGAGTGTCTACACTGCCGTGTGCTTTTGCACAAGAGCATCCATGGTAGTGTAGACGCTCTCTTGCGCAAGAAAGCTCTGATGGCCATTTTAACCATAGGGGCTTCTTGCACACGAAATTCATGTTGCCTGTCTACACTGGCCTCTTCTGGAAGAGCTCTTGCACAAGAGGGCTTATTCCTCGTGCGGAGAGGAATAACTCTTCTGGAAGAAGCCCTGTAAATTTACTTCTGGAAGAATGCTCGTGCAGTGTAGACAGCTGGCAAGTTTTTGAAGCCGCCAGTGTAGACATAGCTCAGCAGAAAAGCTCTCTGAAAAGAGCTACAGGCAAAGCAGCTGTTCAGAATATGGAGACAAAAATGAAAAAAAATAGAGGTGTGGATTTGTTTGCATCTCACAGGTTTCTGGTGGATCCGTTTGTTTTTATTTTTGCCCAATTTGCTATTCATTTTTCTATCAGATTTCTCAACAAATGTTCTCAAATTTATTAGAATTACTTTTGGTTACTGAACACCCAGTTCTCAGTAAACAATTTTAATGACCACTTTGATATAAATGTTTGCCAAATTTTTACAAACAAAATAGAAAATTTTAAAGGACTCCTGCGATCTTTTGTGACATTTTTCATTTTAGAAAAAAAGCTCATTTTAATAAAAAAAAACCTTTTCTCTTCAAAAATTTTCAGTTCAAACACAGAGGCAGGAGCAGGCAGAGATAGAAAACTGGGCAGAAGGGCAGAAAAATCTTGTCATTTCCATGAGTAGCTAAAAGCAATAGCTGCAGAGGTAGAAGTTCTGGGCAGGATGCAGGAATCACCGAGTGTTACCCTACAGAGGGGTGAACCAGACAAACATCGCCATCCTTTCTCCATTACGCCCCGTGAGGGAGCTCCCTACGCCCAGCAGGACAGAAATTCAGCTCCCTGCTCACACACCCAGCTCTGGGCTCAGCCCTGCTGTGCTCCAGCACTGGAGTCTCATGACACAAATTCCCTCTGGGATATTCCAGTTTCTGAGCCTGAAATTCATGGTCAGGATTCAACCGACATCACAACTCACCCTGGCTGCACCAAACGCGCCGATGGTGGCATCTGGGGAGAAATTTAGCAGAAAGTGGGGGGTAAGTGCTGCTCCCTGGGAGAGCCCCCCACAGTGTACCCACCACTAGACACCCAGCATCCCCAATAACATTCATGCAGTCCCCCCCACTTCCTCCTGTCCCCCCACAATCAGTGCCACAGAGGGATCAGGGCCAGAAGGTTCAGGAAGGAGGCTATCCTGGCTGGGATGACTTGCTCTGTGTCTCTCCAGCACCTCCGGGCCCTGGGTGAGAGAATGGGCCATTCCCACTTCAGCAAACAGGTCTGTGGAGCTGCTGGGATTCTCGGGTGGGCCCACTTATCCCAGGTGCTGGCATTTAGGTCAGTGCCATGCTGTGCTATGTGGGTGTCTCCGGCCTCACAGCAGCCTGCAGAACACTGACACAAGGGAGGAGGCAGAGGATATGCAGGGCCAACCTCACCCCCAGATGGACCACTGACCCCCTGCCTCCCCCTTCTGCAGCAGCGGGGTCTGCCAGGCTATGCCTACACTGCAGGCTTCTTTTGGAAAAAACGTTTCCGGAAGAGATCTTCCGAAAAAACTTCTTCCAAAAGAGAGCGTCCACACTGCAAATGTGCATCAAAAAAGTGATCTGCTTTTTCAAAAGAGCATCCAGGCTGAACGGCGGCTCTCCCGCATGTAAACTGTGATTGCTATAGATGGAATGGCCACCAGGGCACCTGAGCTTTTTCCTCTTTCCTCTTCTTCTGAAAAACTCCCTCTTCCCGTCCACACACGCCTTGTTCTGAAAGAGTTCTTTCGCAAAAAGGCTTCTTCCTCGTTGAATGAGAATTCCCGATGCTGGAAAGCCCTCTCTGTTCTTTCGATTTTTTGCGGAAGAACGCAATTGCTGTGTGGACTTTCCTCAAGTTTTGTAGGAAAAACGGCTGTTTCCCCGACAAATCTCTGTAGTGTAAACATGCCCCCCGTGACATCGCTTACTCCACTTACTTACACGGCCCTTAGCGCTGCCCTGGCTCTTGTGCTTATACTCCCAGCCACTCCTGGTGCAGCTGGGCTAGCTCATAGCTCTACGTGGGGAGTGGCAGCAGACTAACAGGCTGCAGTGCACCCCACCCCCCCTTACTCACCCTGAACAGCCCCTAGCTCTGAGAGCTGCCCCGCTGGGTGCCAGTCAGCGCTCGCAGAGTGAGGAGTTAACTCACTATGGGCAAGGGCAGAATGATCTGGTGCTAAGGGACATACCCGCGGCCACCCAATGAGCCTGTGGCAGAGCCAGGAATTAAATCCAGATCTTCCAAGTCCGAGTGACCCAACCACAAGATCCTTCTGCCAAGCCTTGTAGCTGGGACTCAGATCCACAGATCAGCGGGATTTACCACGACTTGGGAGGGTCCCTGGGGAATATGCCCCTAGGCTGAACCTGCCCAGAGCTCCCACTCCAACCCAGAGCCCTTCTACCCAATGCACACAGCTGCTGCCCTGGCGACCACAGCTTTTTTTCACTGTCCTATTCTAACTTGCCTCAAACTTAATACTGTCTCGGCACTAGCCCAGCAAGGGGAAGTGCTGACCTTGCAAGGGGAGAGAGTCTTCTGCTATATCTAAGTGTTCAAAAATAGCACACCCAAGCACCAGTCCCGAGTCCTGTCACAGCTTTAGACTCTACATCTGTTCCCACCCCACTCCCCTAGCACAGCACTGGCTCGTGGTCACAGCACCTGCTGTCCTGCTGAATGTCAGAAATGCCCCTCCCCTCCCCCCCCCTCCCCGACCAGTTCTTTAAATGGACACGTTTCACCAAGGTGGTTTGTTGTAATCAGGGTTGGGTTTGAAACGGAAACTTCGGTGAATTAAAAACAGCAGGAGCTTGGGGCTGAGCTAAACAAGTGAGTGCTGGGTCTGATCAGACTCTGAGGAACATCTCTGCAACAATGACATTGAATGTTGGTAAATGTAAAGTAATACACACTGGAAAAAATAACCCCAACTACACGTACAATAGGATGGGGTCGAATTTAGCTACAACTACTCAAGAGAAAGATCTTGGAGTCATCATATATAGAGTAGCCCAGTGTCTGTGAGGGTATGTCTACACTACCACACTAGTTCGAAGTAGGGTGGTAGTGTAGACATACCCTGAGTCTGCAACACTGACGTACATGGCCATGCCCCCTGGCTGCGTACATCAGCGCACCGCTCCCCTTCCCCTCCCTCCGTGGCGGCTCGGCCGAGCGCTGCGCCACTCAGCTGGGCCCCAGCAGGGGAGCAAGCAACGGCAAGTGGCCATTTGGGGTCTGCGCTCCCCATGCATGAGGAGCGCGGACCCCAAATGGCCGCTTGCCACCTGGGACCCAGCTGTGCGGTTGGGCTAGGGTTGCCAGGTAGACACTGCTAAAGCTGGGTTGCCGCTAAGCTGGGCCCCGGCTAGGGTTGCCAGGTAGACCCCGCTAAAAATGGACATGCTTGTCCAGGGAGGGGACCGGCTGGGAGGGGGGTGGGGCTGGCCGGAAGAGGGACAGGAAGCAGAGCTGGCGGGGGGAGGGGTGGGGGGCATGTCCATGGGCCACGGGGCTGGGCTGGCAGGAAGGGGGGCGGGAAGCAGAGCTGGGGGGTGATTGGGGGCTGTGGGGCTGGGGCCCAGAAGAAGGGGGGCGGGAAGCAGACCTGGTGAGGGGGGGCGGGTGCAGCCACTGGCCGCAGCTGGAGTCCTTCCAGCCATGCCCCCACCAGGTGATCTCTTTACTTGCCAGCAGAAGCCTGGTGGGGGCGGGGGCGGGGGCTGGGCTGGAAGTCCCCCTCCCCCCCCCCCCCCGCCCAGCTTCTGCTTGCAACCAGAGGCTCCCAGCTGGGAGACAGGCCACAAGTGGCACTGGGAGCCTCTGGTCCCATGCAAAAGCCGGGTGGTGTGTGTGTGTGTGTGTTGCTGGGAGTCCTGGCCCCCGCCCCGCCCTGCCCCGCCCAGATTTTGTGTGTGACCACAGAGCTGCCAGTGCCAATCACGCTTCGCCTCCCAGTCGCTCCCCTGCCCCCGCCAGGCTTCCCTCCGGCACCCAGCCGGGAATTCACAAAATACTGGACATTGCACATGTCTCGTATTTTCTGAATTTTTCTACTGGACAGACGATGCAAATACTGGACTGTCCGGTAGAAACCCGGACACCTGGCAACCCTAGCTCCGGTGGGAGTGCCGCTCAGCTGGGCCCCGGGCGGCAAGAGGCCGTTTGGGGTCTGCACTCCTAATGCATGGGGAGCACGGACCCCAAATGGCCACTTGCCGCCGCTTGCTCCCCAGCCGCGGTCCAGCTGAGTGGCGCTGGTGCTCCACCGCTCAGCTGAACCCCAGTCGGAGGGGAAGGGGGGTGGGGCGCTGATGTACATGGCCAGTGGGCGGGGCCGTATATGTCACCGCCCCGCTTCCTCCTTCCGCCCTGGAGCTGAGTGGTGCACCCCTCAGCCGGGCCGCCTCGGGAGTGGGGAAGGAGAGGCGGTGATGTAGAAAGCCCCACCCTCTGGCCACGTACATCACTGCCTCGCCCTTCCTCCCTCGTTCTACGAGGAGTAACGGTAGTTCGAATTAGAGAGCCTAATTCGAACTACCTACTCCGTGCCGCGTGTAGCTGCGGGCATGGAGTCCACACTAACGGGGATTTAAAAATGGCGGCGCCCGGCAAGATGCAAATGAAGCCCGGGATATTTAAATCCCGGGCTTCATTTTCAACTTCGAATGCCTACATTAGCCACCCTAGTTCGAACTAGGGTGGCAGTGTAGACATACCCGTCTATAGTAGCCCAATGTCTGTGAGTCTGTAATGCTTGCTCCCCCACCACGGCCTAGCTGAGCAATGCAGAACTCTTGGGCCACTTGCTCCCCCACAGTGGCTGGTTCAGCGGTGCAGCACTAAGCCAAGCACCACAGCAGGAGGGGAAGGGGGCGGGGTGGGGCAGTGACATACATGGCTCCTCCCCCTGGCCGTGTATGTCACTGTCCCGCCCCCCTCCCCTGAGGCGGTCCAGCTGAGTGGCACAGCACTCAGCCGAGTGCCACGGCAGGAGGGGAAGGGGGCAGGGAGGGACGGAGGTGAGAGAGAGGCAGGAGGAGGAGAAGAGAAAGGGAGAGTGAGAGGCAGGAAGGAAAGAAGAGAAAGAAAGAGACAGAGAGAGAGGCAGGAGGCAGAGGAGAAGAAAGATGGAGCGAAAGACCGGAGGCTCAGGAGAGACATGGAGGAGAGACCTGAAAATCCCGTCTTATGATGGGCTAATTGGCTAGTTGTGACTAGTTCTCTGAAAACATCCACTCAATGTGTAGTGGGAATCATTAAAAAAGGGATAGAGAATAAGACAGCGAGTATCTTATTGCCTCTATGTAAAACCATGGTACGCCCACATCTGGATTATTGTGTACAGATGTTCTTGCGTCATCTCAAAAAGGATACATTGGCATTGGAAAAGGTTCAGAAAAAGGCAACAAAAATTGTGAGGGGTTTGAAACAGGTCTCATATGAAGAGAGATTAAAAAGACTTGGACTTTTCAGTTTAGAAAAGAGGAGACTAGGGCTGTGTCCACTCTACAATGAAAAGTCAGAAAAAGATACAGAAATTGCGAACTGCCATTTGCGTATCTTTTCCCGCTTTTCTTCCGAAAGAGGCTTTTCTGACATTTAGCCCATCTACACGAGGCTAAATGTTGGGGGAAACCCCTCTTTTGGACCATCCCTTCTTCCTCATAAAACGAAGTTTACAGGGATATCTCTAGTATATACCCTTTTTAAAAAACTAACACTATCAGGCCTCCTAAACGTAACATAGTTCAGGGCCTCAGCATTTCTTAATCCAGCCTTGGTCCCTTCCAGAAATGACAGGGAAGTGATTCAGTGAGACTCCCAGATAATCCTAGTAAGTGAGCTACATCCCATGCTGCAAATGAAGGTGATAAACCCCCAAGGTCCCTGCCAATCTGAGCTGGGAGGAAATTCCCTTCACACCCCAAAAGAACCAGCCAGACAGGCACCTAAGAGAGAGAATGCTCAGTGCCACTGCAGAGCACCAGCCATGTGGTCTTCTCTGATACTTAATAATCCAGAAACACTTCCTGACCCCTGCAGGTCAGGCCCTGAAGCATGAGAGTGTCAGACATAAACCAGAAAGGACCTCCAGGACGGATGGGCACTGCCTCCCACCATCACAAACAGCCCCATCATACAATCCCACTCCTAAATTTGTCAAGCTTTGTCTTAAAAGCATTATGGTCAGCTGACTATGAGCTTCCAACATGCTGCTTCCAAAACAGCTAATACAATCCTGGAATACATAAGGAGGGTGTCTCAACTAGGCTAGGGAGGTTATTTTACCTCTATATTTGGCACCAGTATGACTACTCTGTCCAGTGCTGGTGTCCACAATGCAAGAAGGATGTTGATAAATTGGAGAGGGTTTAGAGATGAGCCACAAGAATGACCAACCTGCCTTGTACTGATAAATCCCAGGAGCTCAGTCTATTTAGATTAACAAAGAGAAGATTCAGGGGAGACTTGATCCCATCTGTAAGTATCCAAGCAGGGAATGAATATTCACTAACGGGCGTGTCAATCTAGCAGAGCAAGGTCGAACATGATCCAATGGCTGGAAGTTGAAGTCAGACACAGTGGCCTTTTGTCGACAAAACTATACCCGCATCTATACTGCCACTGAGTTCTGTCGACATAACATCGACAGAACTCAGCAATTTTGTCGACAGCTGTAAACCTCATTCTACAAGGAATAATGCCTTTTGTCGACAGAGTTCTGTCAACAGAAGGCGTTATTGCATCTACACTGTCCTTTGCATCTACACAGTCATGTCGACAAAGCGGCTTGCTTTGTCGACAGAACTGCATGTAGTCTAGACGCTCTTTGTCGACAGAACTGGATGTAGTCTAGACGCTCTTTGTCGACAGAAGCTTTGTCGACAGTATCCGTCGACAAAAGCCTGTAGTCTAGACGTACCCCAATGGTTGTGGCAGTTTCCTAATCACAGATCATTTTTAAATCAATATTGGATTTTTTTTCCTTAAAAGATCTGCTCTAGGAACGATTTGGGAGCAGGTCTCTGGCCTGTGTGACACAGTGGGTCACACAAGAGGATCAGAGTAGTCCCTTCTAAATTTGGAATCGATGAAAAAATGAATTGAGTTGTTTGCCCCCATAACTCCAGTTGGGAGGCTGTTATAGCAACTCACCCCCCGACATTTAGAAACCATCTGCTTTCCAGCCTCAGTTCATTTCTGGCGAGCTTATTGCTATTTTTTGTTGGGCCAAAGTTGTCCTTTCACTGAAATAGCCCTTCCCCCTCCCAGGTGTACCCCTCCATGGATTCATAGGGAGCAATTAGATCTCCTCTCAGCCTTCGTCCTGATGGCCTAGACAAGCCAACCTCTGCCATTCCACTCTCATGGGACAGGACCTCTGTGCCCCTGGTCAGCCTTCCAGCTCTCCTCTGCACCTGTTCCGGTCTGAATTCAGCTTGCTGTGACCAGAACAGTGCACCCTGTTCCAGGGGAGGTTTTACCAGTGTCTTGTTCAATGACATTAATACTCTCTTGTCTCTACTGGAAAAACCTTGCCTGGGGTTTTGTTTGCTGGTGAGCCCCTCCTTGTAGCAGCAATTCTTGTTATTAAACCATAAGCGCATGACCTGGCTTTCTACATGCTTGAATGTCATCCCATTCTGTTACTCCGGTCCTCTACATCATCTAGGACTGCCTGTATAATATTCCAGTCTTCATGTGCATTGATGATGGCTCCTGTCTTTGTATCTTCAGCTAATTTCATTTGCATCTGCCTACATTTTGTGTCAAGGTCGCCATAAAAATCTGCTATCTATTTCAGGAAGACACAGGCCAAAAAGAGAACCAGCGCACAGAGGAGAATGGAAGCATGAAAGAAATGAAGTAGAACTCCCATAGTGAACCCCAGCAGCATTTTCACATCAAACTATTTTAGAGTGGGGGCAAAGTATTTATAATTTCCCCCCCAAAATGCAAATTTTCATCAGAAAATTTCCCATGGAAAAATAAAATCCTGGCCAGCTCATTTCTGAAATACAAGTGCTGCCACGGTTTTAATTTTCAATTAGATTAGATTCAACCCATATGCATCAATGAGGAACTTTTAGTGAGGGATCTAGGTTCCATCTGGCTATCCTTGCAGCTCTAGCTCCTGCTAAATACAGTAACATGAACCACCAGCAGCGGGCAATAAGTGACCAGGAACAACATCCACCCTAGAAAATCAGTAGCTTTTAGACTTCACCACCACTGGCCCCTAGAACTCACTGAACTCTCCTCATTCTTGTTCTGCAGGCTGCTGGCTAGGCAATGGGGTTGTGGAGCACATGGGCCCCCCATTACTAACCAGCACACTGATGGCCCAGCTTGTAATGAGACATATCCCATTCCTGGGGGAGAACAAAGCACCTGACCCATCCAGAATTGATATTGGAAAACGGCAAGTTCTTACACTGAATCTGATCATCTGTGCCCGTGTTCTCGGTTCTGTGGCTTACACCTGGTTCCCTGGGAAAACAAGAACAAAACACATCAGTTCAGCTGGGCATTTCTCTGTGTTTATGCTCCACTTCAGGCAGTGAAGGATACAGTGGGATCTCGCTCTCTGGGTAGCTGTCTCTCAGACTAACCTGAACCCTAGCCCTCCCCACAACTGGCATAGAGAAAAGAACATACTGGCAAGGAATTATTTTTCCTACCTTTTACTTCTCTGTTTAGGTGCAACTAAAACAAAAAAGGAAATAAAAAATATTATTGGAAAGTCTCCGATCATTCCCTCCCTGGCAAAGAGATGGACTGTGATTCTATGGACATGGGTTGGACTCTGAGCTATGGACATGGGTTGGACTCTGCACCACAGTCAGTGTTGGCTAAAGGAATCTGGAGGCCCTGCTGACAAATTAGAGTCCAGCCTCCCACTCAGGTTTGACAAATTGTGGCATGAATGTTGCTGCACGTCTACTTTCAATGGGTCAAACACGGCTCCTTGTAGTCCATTGGTTATTATTAGCATTTGTATTCGTATTACAGTTGCACTTTTCAGACAGAAAGGAGAGCAGAGAGCAGGATTTCTGATCATGACTCTCCCAATCCATCCTTATTGTCTTTGGAACCCGGCAATAACTAGGCATTCCGCATAAAAATATACCAAACATGTCAATCAGTGAGGAGCCTCAACAGTGTCCGCAGCCCCAGATATTCAAAAATCATGTGTCAGGCACCCAAGATCACAAAATTAGCTAAAAGATCATGACATCTTTTTAAAAAACATATTAACTTTTTAAATTATTCTCTGGCTTCTCAGCCTTAATTTGACTTTGATCACATTTTCAAGGTTTCTCTTCAGCCAAAAAGGATGGCAACTTCCTTTATAAAAACGAAAGTTGTTTATTCCACCAACTGGGGCTATAAGGAAAATACCAAGTGTCATAAGAGTACAATTAGAGCTGACCAAATAGTTCATTAATCAAGGCCAAACTGAAAAAAATACCCCCACTCTTAGCCCCCTAAAAATGCAGCTGAACTTTTTCTTTAATCGGACAAAATATTTCATTCAACCCCAAACAATCCAGGGTTATTCATCCCTTATTTTAATTTAACTAAATTTCTAGATGAAACTGTTTCAAAGGGAAAAGTTGAAATGTTACATATTGAATCATCCAAAACAAAGTTGGAATGTTTCATTTTGAATCAGCCAAAGCTTCCATTTTTAAAATTTTATTTATAGCTATAGCTATTGCTATAGATTAGATTTGGTTATTTTTCTGCATTTGAATCACTTTTACATACCATCCCCAAAAAAATCTCCCAACTGTACTCTTGGTAAAGCCTCAACAGATGACAACTTTGCCAGAGCCCCATTACTACTTGAAACTCCCACCTCAAAGCTTTCACTTGGACTTTGATGCTTTGGGCAATGTTACCATTCATTTTCCATTGTCTGACAGGGATACTTGACCGTTGGAAATCTGAGTGGTGGGCAGTATGGCCTAGTGGTGGGAGCAGGAGACAAGCATAGTGGGTGGAAGAAGGGTCAGAACCAGAGTGAGAATACAAATGCCAGAATCCAAGGTTGAGGGAGATTCAGAGCCCAAGGTAAGAAAACCACCTACATTTTTTCAGCAGAATATAAGCCACTGGAGCCAGAATCAAACAGGAACCAACTGCAACGCCAACTGCAATGCCCAGTATGAGCTCTACGGTCAGTCCTTGGGAAAGGAAATAAACATGAGAAGTTCTGTTCTGGCAGGGTATGTCTACACAGCAAAGTTATTTCGAAATAACTTTTCTAGCGTCTACACAGCCAAATCACTATTTAGAAATAAAGTCGAAATTGTGGAGCTCTTATTTCGAATTTGGTAAACCTCATTCTATGAGGAATAACGCCAAATTTGAAATAGCTATTTCAAAATAAGTGCTGTGTAGAAACTTATTTTTAAATAGGGGGCCTACAGCCTTCCCAGGGTGCCCCGGTGGCCACTCCAGCTTCAATCAGGAACACTTCTCTCCCTCACCACCTCCCCAGAACCCTTAAAGGGGTTGACTCTGGCCACAGTGCCTGTGCCAACTCCAAACCTGCCAGCCAAGAGCCAGCAGTCACTGCCCCTGACCCAGTGGCCCCAAAACATGAGCCAGCAAGCCACTGGCAGCCAGCCCTCCACCGCTCCCCAGGAGCAGTCTGCCAGCTCCCAGGAGCCTGACAGGGCAGGCACCTTCCTGGTCCAGGGTGGAGATCACGGACCTTATTCAAGTTTGGGGGTGATGCCCCCAACGTTCATGATCTCCTCACTAGATGGAGGAAGGTGTCCATCTATGGCAGGTTAGCTGCCAGCCTGGCCTCCAAAGGCCACGTGTAAACCCAGGAGCAGGTCTGCATGACAATCAAGTTGATCCAACGACACCCCCAACCCTGAGCCCTGAGCTTCCCCTCCCCCTTCTTCCCCTTGCTTTCCCCTTCCAGATCCCTATTCCCAGGTTTCCCCCTCCCCTCTCCCACCTTCTCTTCACTCCTCTTTTGCTTCCTTTCCCCAGTCTCATTAGAGTTTCATTCCCTCCCCCCAGTTTTGTTAAATAAAGAGAGTTTTTGTTCATGAAAATACATGTATTTTATTTGACATCAGGAAGGGGGGTTAGGGAGGAGTAAGTGGAAGGACGTGAGGGAGGAATGAGACACAAGCCCCCAGTGGCGCAGACCAGGGAGGGTCCTAGTGCTCCTCAGGGTAGAAGCTCTCCCGCAGGGCCTCCTGGATACTGACAGCCCTCCCGATGGACCTCCCAGATGGCGGCCTGCAGAAAGGGCAGCCAGGCTCGCAGCAATATGTGCAAGAGAAGTACCAGAGTGCCCAGGGGCAGCTCTGGCTCTGTGTTGCAGAGTGCTGTGGTGTCCCGAGTGAGGGCAACCAGAGCATGTAGAGACAAAATGCTTTGCTGTCCCTCATCAAGGTAGAAAAGCAAGCAGAGAAACCTGAATAAAATTTGGCAAGCAAAAAAAAAAGCCCTGCCAGAATTGGTTGAGCAAAAATCCTGGGGCGGGGCAATGGCACGTTCTTGCAGAACCCTTACTTTCGCTTTGCGGAACCCTGGGGTTCCACGGAGCACCAATTGGGAAACACTGGTGTAGACATACCCACAAAGAGCCAATAACATAGGTATCACTGCCCTAGCGAGTCTTTGGGGTTATTACTGAACAGTGCGTACAAATGAGTAGCCATGTTTGTTCTCTCTCTCTCTCTCTCTCTCTCTCTCTCTCTCTCTCTCTCTCTCACACACACACACACACACACACACACACACACACACACACACACACTGACCTCAAATGAACCAGATGTTTTGTTTCAAAACACACAAAGATGTAAGATTAAAACCACACTGCTTTATTTCTTAGAATCCAGAACCCTAGACTATCAGAAACAATAAGACAGAGTCTCATCTCACTGCACCTTGCGTCCTGCTGGCTCTTGGCAGACTGACTACCGCAAGACCCAGACTGCACGCTTTGCTACAGAGCTCACAACCTGCAAGTGGGACCAAGCAAACGCCTCAAAGTTTAACACTGGAGCTTACAGTTTTACCCTAGTTTTCCATACCCACTCCAACAAAATCACAGTAAAAGCTAAAGGAGGATGGAGTAGGACCTCCGAACAAATCTCCAGAACTGCTAGGACATTTTGGAGCTATGCAGCACATTTAGTACCCATGAGGAAAATCAAAGGAACAGGAATAGATCCCTAGAGAGACCAAAACCAGTGTCTGCAATACAAGGAGGACATGGTCTCCTCAGCTATTCTCTGGCAGAGGTGAGCATGGCAGGAGGAGGGATCACTGAAGGATGAATATATTACACTAGAGTCCTGGGATCAGGTGCTGAGGATACTGAATGCGACTGGACACTTTCTCTCCCCATGGTACAGTCACATTTCCCTGTCCTAGACACACCGAGACCAGAGCTGGGCATTTTGGGCCCCTGGGCCACTAATCCCAGACAGGGCCAAACATCCTTTGGGACAAACAAGATAGGGGCCCAGTGTGCTAGGTGCTGTACAGATGGTCCCTCCCCCAAAGAGCTGACCCTCAAAATAGACCAGACAGACCCAGGGTGGGGGAAAGAGCAGAATGAACAGTGTGATGGCAGCAGACAGCCTGCTGGTGCCAGGGAGGAGGGTGCAGGTAGGTTGTGTTTTTGGGGAGTTGGTGGGTTTAGTTAGGAGGGAAAAGCAAATGTTGCTGTTCCAATGGGGGGAGCCAAGCCCCAAAGATACTCTCAGTGTCCTTGACAGGGGACACTGACTGGCTGGCTGGGAGTGGCCCCTAACAAGTGCCCAGCTCCTCACACAAGCCCTGGAGATGCTGCCAGTGTGAGGAGGGGAGCAGCTCTGAGGAAACAGATGGATACAATCTCTCTCAGCCCTGGCCCTCCCTATGTGTGCTAGTCCCCTCAGGCTCTCTGCCATGGGGCAGATTGGATGGGAGCTGCTTGAGGAAAGGCCTATAACCGGACACACACACACCCTAGTTCTGCATATAGGAGATACCCGGCGCTCAGGCATGACCCTCAGCCAACTGGACTCCATGTCAGGGCGAGATTTTAAAGAGCTGTGACCCCAACCTGCTCCCAGCATGCTGAGCACTGTGGGACTCAGGCCGGTTGTGAATACAGTCACTCACCATGTCCCGTAGGGGGAGTTTTCTCAGTCTGATCAGTGACACGGCCGTCGTCAGGAGGAGCCTTTCTCTCTAGGCAACAAACACAGGAAATATCACAGCCTCTTAGCTGGGAATGCATTCGGGTGGGATCTGCATCCTACCATGAGTGAATATCTTCAGGTCTGGCTCCTGGTTCCCTGTAGCCATAACTCACCTGTTCAATACACGTGAAGCTACAAACTGCCCTGTCTTCACTAATGTTTACAAGTGGAGGAGATGGGTGTTTTCCCACCAAAGGCGCAGCTTTGGGGAAGAAAATGATTCAAAGAGGGAGCTGGATGGGGAGGGGTCGCATGGAATCACTTACTACGTGCCTGAGACCCACCATTTCACCCCTTACTCCTGGCCGTGCTGTGTGGCTTATAACCACTCACCTGTGACCTTCAGTTGCAAGGGGGCGCTGAGAGCAGAATTGACCTCCTGGTTTTTGTCATCCTTGATCTGATACCCACAGGAGTAGCGCCCTCCGCTCTGCATGGAGACATTCAGGAGGAATGTGGAACTAGCTTTGCCTGTTTCAAATTTTTGGCTGGAAAGAGATACCCCGTCTTTGCAGAAAACAACTTTGGTAGCATTAGCATATCGAAACCCTCCACATCGGGCTAATACCTTCTCCCCATCCTGAGCCGATGTTGTATTCAGGAACAGCTCAGGTGCAGGGAGATGACCTGAAACGACAAACAGACATGGACATGTGTGCCTGGGAGAGGAATGAGAGGGAGCTGGGATGAGAATTGTATCGATGGTGAAAGGAGAAACTTCTGGTTACTTGGAAACTCACATATAAATGCAGTTTAAAGATGCAAGTTAGACTTGCTTATTTAATCTTTTATTGCGGGGGAGGGGCGGAAGGGGGGGGGGAATCATGAATCCCTGCTGATTGGAGCCAGATCATAGCTGATATAAACAACCACTTCTCCATCAGAGTCTCTGAGGCCAGAGCCCCAGCCTGTGCTTCAGCGCAGTCAGTAGGGCAACTAACCAGCTGGGGGTAAATTGGCCACAGTCCATTGGAATCAACAATGCTACACTGGCTTACCCCACCTGAGAATCTGTCTCTAAATACGCTTCCTTTTTGTTCAAGTTTGTGGTCAGCCACTGTGAGTATTAATCACTGAATTAACTGTTATTAACAGGATTTCAGGCAGGGACTGCAAAGGTTTCTTCCCTCCCACCTCCTTCCATTGCAAGGGCCTGGGGATTTTGTTCCTTTCTCTCCTGTTCTTGTCCTTCCCATGTCCCTTGGGCTCACACACTCACCTTGGGAACTGCAGAATTCCTGGCCTGTGACCCCGGCACCTGCACCAGAGAGCAGAGTGGGTGAGAAGCAGACAGGGAATCTGTAATCATAAAGGCTGTGTCTGCACTGGCCTCCTTTTCCGGAAAATGGATGCAGATTAGCCAAGTTGGAATTGCAAATGCAGCAGGGATTTAAATTTTCCCCGCTGCATTTGCATGAACATGGCTGCCGCTTTTTTCCGGCTCTGGGCTTTGCCGGAAAAAAGCGCCAGTCTAGACAGGGATCTTTCGGAAAATAAAGCCTTTTCCGGAGGATCCCTTATTCCTGATTTTAAGAGGAATAAGGGATCTTTCGGAAAAGGCTTTATTTTCTGAAAGATTCCTGTCTAGACTGGCGCTTTTTTCCGGCAAAGCCCCGAGCCGGAAAAAAGCGGCAGCTATGTTCATGCAAATGCAGCGGGGAAAATTTAAATCCCTACTGCATTTGCAATTCCAACTTGGCTAATCTGCATCCCTTTTCTGGAAAAGGGTGCCAGTGTGGACACAGCCAAAGAGTTTGTGCTGGGGACATGCTCATACTGACATGAAAGTAAGTAACGATAAAAAAAATCCAAGCAATAAGAGGCTCTTGCCCTGCAGTGAGATCCAGGCTGGCATGGGACCTTTACACAGATTTGACTCCAGGATTGGGGCCTTAACACTCCCCTCCCCGTGGCTTATAGTATCACATATTGTACAGCGCTCACAGCACTAAGCGACACACAGGGTTATCCCATCCTGTCCATTCCCCATTTCAATGGATAATAATAATAGACTTTTATTTTTGAGCATATTTTTTCCATTTTTGTCTCATTAAATTATAGCAGTTGAAGAAAATTATGAGGGACAAATAATAAATATTTAATGACAGTCAGTACTGAGATTCAAAAAATGAAAGCTTAAGATCCAATGAAACATACCAAAATATACTGAATAAACATCATAAATAAAGTTCAGTAACATCTCAAGCAGAACTTCTCTTACTTTGCCTAGCTAGACACTTCTATTATTACTGATGGAACTAAGTATTCATGCATTGGTTTCTCTGTGTAAACAGTGAAATCGACATGTCTTGGCATGTACAGATAAAAATCGAAAGCTTATTCACAATAAAAAGAGAGCCACTGCCTAGAAGAGACTATAATTTAGGTAAATGACACAATTTTAATCCCTGGGCCTTCACATAGTTAAGCACATACACAACATTACTCATAGGAGTAGCCCTCTTATCTTTAATGGGATTACTTACAAGCGGAATGTTATGTATGTACAGAAGTGATAACAGGTACAGTTACTCAGTAGTTAGAGGGTGTTTTCCCTCCAAACTAGTAAAGACGGGATTCCTCCCTGGGGCTATGTCTACACCATAAGGTTTTTGTGCAAGATCTCTTCTGCAAAAAGCTTCTTGCACAAAAACACTGCAATGTAGACAAAGCCTGGGATATGGCCACATGGAAAGCATGACATTTAAAACTTTATCCATTTCAGCAGAAATTTCATTGTAACCATTTTTTTTCAAACTGAGAAATACAGCTTCTTCCCTTCTTGTCTCTCTATAAAACAATTAAACATCTTGTAATATTAATTAGGGAAGACTCTTTGCAAAGTATTTCTATTGATGTAGAATATTCCCAGATTTCATTTCAGTATCAGAGCCTTTCTGCCGGGAATCAGCGCCAGCATCCGCATTGTAGATATGGGGAAATGAAGGGTGGATGAAAAATTAGGGAAAAGGAGCCTGGGGAAATAAACAAACCTTTTGTCTGAATTTTTCCCATTTATTTTCAAAGTTTAAAACAGCCTCAACTTTTCGACTCCTTCTAAAGACCTTGTTTTCTGCAGACTTGATTATTAAATCTTCCCACAATGGATGATAGGAAAGAAGGCACAGTCAATGCACATGTGACAGGTCTCAATGCGGATAATAGTGGCAAGACGCTGTAAGGAATGTAACAAAGTCTGGATAGCTACAGGGAGGGATTATAAAATCTCCAGTACTGTTTGAGGGTTTGACCAGAAATCGGTTCATGTCAGTAGAAAAAACTCTCCTTGACATCAATAATCTGGTTGTTAAAAAAAATTCTTTTTATAAGAGGGAATCCCCCTCCCTTGGTAATTCCTTGGGAAACTCAGACCATCGAGCATGGAACATTTTCCAATATTTCTACATGTTAATACTGGCATTTCAGAAGATCAGAGGTTTTGAATTTGAAACTTCAGTAACATTTTAATGTAACTTTTGTAAATGTGTTATTAGTATTCTCAGTGGCCGTAACACCTTGGAGCCCCAGTTATACGCCAGATCCCCATTGTGCTAGAGACCGTGTAAACACAGAACAAACAGGTAGAGCCTGCCTCAAAGAGTTTACAATGTGAGTTAATTCAAGCGCTCTCATTTTCAGATGGCCAAATTGCAAGAATTTTTTATAGGAAATGGGTGTCTGAATTGCTAGATTGCTTGCAGGTTCCATTACATATATACGAGTCTATGATGCCTTCCCAAGGGTATTATATGGGATGTAGTTACAAACTTGGGAAGAGGAATAAAAATCATCTCAGATGCTGCAGGAAAACGCGCGCCATGAATTTATATCCAGCTTTTCAATCTGAGATGAACTGGCCATCCAGCTCTCAGTGAAATAGCCAGGTCTCGTCACCGTTTAACCTGCTCAATATTTTTAATGTAATTCTGACCCCAGGCCAGACCCTATGTCGCCTCTTCCCAGCAGAACCATAAACCTCCCTCTTTCTCTGCTCCCTACAGCCCAGAGATATACCCCCTCCCCTCCCTGAGCCTGTGGGCAGGGAGCTCTCCCCAAACTTACAGAGCAGCCACAGAAGGATCATGGGGCCCAGGAGCCAGTGACTGAGCCAGGGGACTCTGCAGCAGCATCTGGACCTCTGAGGAGAACCCTGGCGGCTCTGTGTCTCCGGTCCCCTCCTCCCCTGGGGAGCAGAAGAGGAACCGGTAGGTTGTGGTCTCTTGTCGCATGCCTGGGAGCAGCCCTGACGTGTGTGTGGCCAGAGGTGCGAGTGGAAACACTATGCACCATTCCCCCTCCCCCGCAGCACAGGGGCAGACTCCCTGAGGTCGCCGTGCGCTGGTATCTGATGTACATTTTGCAGCACACACACACTACTCTCCACAGGCCATGGCTATCCCAGGTGTTCCGGGATTCTAGTGCTAATACAAAACTTCCGGTTTCTGCACAGCACTCCCCAGCAGCGGGCCATTGGATGGTTTCAGGAAAGTCCTGGACATGCCCCCATTTAAGAGTAGGGGGACAGAAGAGGCAGGGATTGGCTGAGCAGAGGAATATCCCAGCTCTGCCCCCTTTGCCAGTTCACAGCACAATGCCAGCAGCTGGGTTGGGGGCTAGACCAGGTATCTCCATGGAAGAATTGTCCCTCTCTGCATAGGAGAGACCTCACTTTTGGGGCAGCAGGGGCAGTGCTTAGTGTCTCCCTTCCCCCGGCAGGAGTTGGGCTGCCTCAGAGATCCTTTACCAGGGTCTCATGGCATTGGCAATGACTGGGCCAAGGTGCAGGAGGAGGGGCCGCTCGCCCAGCCACCCAGCCCTGCTGAGAATGTAGCACAGGGACCATCCTCGAGGTAAAAGTGAGCGTGGCAGTTGGCCGATGTGGAGATCTCCACCTCATGGAAGGTGCATGGCTCTGGATCTGCATTGCTGTGCACACGGCTGCTCGGAGCAGCTCGTGCAGCCGGGCCAAGGTGATGAGATTGGTGAGGGGAGAGGATCCGGCCCAGCAAACAGGATCTCATAAGGAAGAGAGCACATACAGGGAAGGAGCCTGCGGCTGCATCTCTGCGTTGATATCTAGCACAAACAGGTCAGGTCTTCACATGTGGCGGCAACCACAGCACCATCTATTTTAGTTACAGGCAGCTCCTATTTCGGCTCTTGCCTCTCTCTCCTCTTGCTTGTTACATTTATGAAACATCTTTACAATGTGCCTTGGCGTTGGGTTTCCTGAGGGGTGTTTGCACAGCCGGGCCCCACAAAGGCTGGAGGATGAGGACAGAAGGGGCCGTTGTTTTCCTTGCCTGATGCTCTGCATCACCCAGGCCTGAGGATCTCACCCACTGACCCCTGCATTCCACCCACAGCTTTTTCGCACAGAAGCTCACACTAGGTAACCACATTGGTCCTAACTGGCCTTGCAATCTAGGCATCTATAAGTCAGAACCAGAAGTATTGACTCTGAATGGAAGGCAGGCACGCCCAGTTAGATATGTGCAAGACAGCGTGGGAAACAGTGTGCAAAAGATTTGGGGATCATGGTGGGTTATCAGTGGAGCATGAGCGCGCAGTGAGACGCTGTGGTCACAAGCACTAATGTGATCCCAAGATACATAAAGAGGGGATTATTGGGTAGCACTAACGGGGTTATTAAACCTCCATGTTTGGCCGTGCTGTGATGCCTGCTGGAATCCTGTGCCCAGTTCTGGCATCCACAGTTGAAAAAGGATGTTGATAAGCTGGAATAAGGACAGACAAAAGCCTCAATATTCATGGAGGGATTAGCCAATTTGCCCTATTGTTACCTTACCCTGATTTTGTGTAGACCTGGCCGAAGGACCAGCAAGGGAACAATATTCAGCAAGTTCTCCAGCAGGTGTAGAGCTGACAGCCTATACCAGTCACTGCATAGCCACCGATACTGGCAGCTGGAGAACGATATGCTCTAGCTATCAGCGGGGGTGGGAAGGGGCTTTTGGAGCTTTCACTTTCCCCAGAGTCAAGAAGAGAATCAGGGATGTATAAGCAGCTACCCCGCTCTGCAGCATGTACTATAAATGGGGCACAGCAAGCGGTGTGGCCATAACAGATCCTCTAAATCCCATTAGCTAATATGATCCTAACATTTCGATTAAAGATGTTTCTTATTGAAAATTAGGATTTTAACTAAAAAATGTTCATGAAAACTTTCGATTTATCAGTACAAGAAGCGAAGACTGAAAAATCAATTTTTTTTCAACCATAAACCAAAATATTTTGATTCATGGCACTTTTGGTGGATGCTCTAACTTCATTTCCTTGTCACCATCCCTCCTCTATAGATCTGTCTCTCAATCTAACTACATCTTCTAAGAGTTTCATGATACAACATCACCCCTCACCACGAGAAGGAAGCATGGTGAATTATGTGAGATGTCTTACCAGACATCCGAGCACATAGAGAAGCATGAAAAACCTGCACATCAGCTTCCATAAGGCACCACTGAAATGATTACAGATCAAAATATTTTGATTTTCATTTTTTTTCCCAAAAAGTAAAAATATTCTTGAAATAAAATATTGATAAAAAGGCATTTTCTTTTTTGACTTCAAAATTTTACACATTAAAATTAATTTCAGCCAGATAATCCAAAACCTAAATGTTATCACACACAAATTTTAAATCTTTTCAGTCAAGTCTTTTTGGGGCTTGGAAAATTTTGTTGAAAAATGTCTAGCTTTAGTTGCCCATTTTTATTTTTTTTAAAAAAGCATACCATGGGACAGTAGAATCCTCTTCAACGTAACAAAGCGAACAGAGCGAATACAATACCCACTTCATCACAGAGACCCACTTGGATAACGTCTTATCAGCTGGGGGATCGCTGCAACCCTGGCAGCTGAGGGGTATTTCCTGTCACCCTCCCACAGGGAGGCCTATATAAATCCAAGCTCTGGGGCCAGATCTTCAGGCAGTATAAATCAACACAGATCCACCCTTTTCTCTGCACCAAATTCAATTTATAGCTGCTGGGGATATCAGCCATTCAATCCAATGGAATGACATCAATTTACACCAGGAGGGGATCTGGCCCCACTGACACCAATGGAGCAATGTGGACTGACGTCAGCTGGTCCTCTCCCATTGATACCCCTAGCCAGATTATGCCCCTTTAGATCTATACACCTGGGAGTCCTGTGTGCACTCAGAGCTCTTTCAGTGGCACTGCCCTGCACCGTGGAACCCCTGGGGGCTTATTCATGCAAGGAGGGACACCTGGACTAACCAAAAATGCTAACAGAATGTTTAGGAAGTGTTCAAGTTAATGTGTTTGTGTGTTTATTTTCACCCAGAAACATTAACACATTTTGAAAATTCACAATTTTGATGAAAAAAAATGTTCTACCTCTTTTGGGTCGCTTCATCTGGTCCCAGTTTCCCAGATGACTCCTACCCAGGGGCTAGTGGCTGAGGCTGTCCCTTGCTATCCTTGGTCTGTGAGCTCTTCATGGAGAGACTGCTGTTCCCAGGACACCCTGTAACTGCCAAATCTCAGTGGGGCCTGGCTTCTCTACATCCCTGTTTTATTTTCCTCTTGCATGTGGCCTAACTCATGACGTCAATTTTAGAGGGGAGAATCACAGATCTAGTAAGGCCAGAAGCTAGTCGGACTTGCTGCAGAACACAGGCCAGAGTCCCACTCTATGAGTCCCCTTCAGAGCAGGTGAATATTTTTCTCCAAGAGCCCTTTTCCAACAGGCTGTGCAGCCCAGTGGTTAAGTCAGCAGAGTGACAAATTTGAGTCTCTTCATGCTCGCTCATTGGAGGCTGATGACTATGTCTAGCTCCCTGGATTTCTTGAGTTGGCTGATAGTTCTGAAGTTCGCAGGTTAGAAGCTAGAAAGTTAGAAGTCGTAATAATTTTCCCACTAAACTTTTGTTTGTCCAAAAATTGTATGAAAAGGTTTTGCGAAAAAAGTGTCTGCTTTTCTCTGACATTTTCAGTTCTTTCTTGGCAAACCACAAGCATGAGCCAAAAACAAAAACAATCAACCAAATAAAATAGCACAAAATATTTTGGTTGTCAGCTGCTTGCAGCCAAAATTTAGTGTTCCTCTGCAGTTTTTGTCTTCCACCCAGCCCCTTTTTTTAGTTGCCAGAAAAATTAGTTGGGGTGGGGGGTAGAGAAGGACCCGTGTACTGAAAAGGGAATGAGGTCCATTGAATTAGACCAGGGAACCTGGGAATCAGGACTTCCGGGTTTCATGGGGCTGTTCATAAATGCCGTAATGTTTTGCAGGGAGAGTCTTTAATGCTGCATGTTTATTTCAGGTTACAAAGCAGGGAGAGGGCTTTGAAAAGCACCAAAAAATTATGTGATTTAGGGACAGTCCCTAACTCTAGCTCTGGGCTGTGCAGCGTATTGGGGGTCTGGTGATGAGAGTGGGGGGGGGAGGGAGTCAGGACTCCTGGGTTCTACCCCCAGCTCTGGGAGGGGTGTGAGCCCCAGGGGCCTGAGGTGCAAGCTCAGAGCTAAGGTCTCTGGCTGGGGCGAGAGGCGCCTGTCCAGGCCCAGAGCCTGGGGGTTCAATGGGAGGGGGGCAGCCAGAGCTCACAAGAGGCTCAGACAAGTCCCGAACTGGGACCCCGGGGGCGGGGCAGAACAAACAGCCTGAGGAGAAGGGCAGTGGGGCTCTGGTGCCATCTAGAGGGGAGAGGGGAGCCCAGCTGGGAGCCAGCCCGGCCCTGACCCCAGCCCTGGGGCGGCAGCTGGGTGGGGGCAGAAATGTCCTGGGAGGTTCCCCAGCAAACCCACAGCCTGGCCCTGGGCAGGGGATCAGCGAGTTCCCCTCCCCCACTCTCAGGAGCAGGCAGCAGTGATGAGGAGCTTCCTAGGTCCAGGAAGTAAAACTGACAGCAGGGCGGAGGCTTTAAACACTGTTATTGCCAGGCTGCTGGGCTGTGCAGCATCCTTGTCTGTGGGGCCTGCTCCTGGCCAGACTGCAGCCCCGGCTGGCTCTGCTCTGGGCCTGGGATTAGTGTCCCACGAGGAAGTTTGTGGGGCCTGTGGGGAGTGTAGGGTTCATGGCTCGGCAGACCTCCATTGTTCATCTCGCGGGGAGCTGAAGAACTGAGCACACGAGACGGAATCACCACTGCACAAATTCACACTGCAGGTTTATTACAGTGGGAATAAACACGCTGACATCTGCCCCCATGTGTATAAAATTCCAGATAAAAGAGAGCAGCAGAGTTCGGGAGGCTAAGGGAAATGCAGGCGAACAGCACTGACATGTTGGAGAACAGGAAGGATTGCCAACTGTCTAATTGTGCAAACCCAAGGACCCTTGCCCTGCCTCCCCTTCTCTGAGCTCCACCCTAATTCACTCCAACACCCCTCCTCCCACCCAGTCTCCCCTCATTTTCACCACTCATGCAGGGAGCAAAGGAGGGGGGCGTTTGGGTGTGGGGTTCATGCTGTATGAGGGTGATGGGGTGCAGAGTGCAGGCTCTGGATGGAACAGGGGGCTGGGATGCAGGCAGGAGGGGGTTTTGGTATTTGAGCTCTGGGAGGGAGTTTGGGTACAGGATAAAGATTCTAAACCAAGAGAAGTGGGGAGATTGTGGAAAGGGATGCAGGGTGTTTTCTGTGGGAGGAAGTTTGGGTGCAGGCTCTGGGCTGGGCCAGGAGGTTTGGGTGCAGAAGAGGGAGAAAAGAGCCTCAGGTGGCTCCCGAATGCAAAAAGAACATCCCTCTGGCAGTAGGTCCTAGGCAAGGGAAATGCAGGGGGTCTCCCTGCGTATCTGGCCACAGACATTGTTACCGCAGCTCCCACTGGCTGCAGTTTCCAGCCAATGAGAACTGCGAAGTTGTCTCTCGAATTAGGGGCAGTACACAGAGACCCTTCTGCATACCACCTCCAGAAACTGCTGGCCGCTTGCAGGAGCGACGCAGAGCTAATGCAGGTACAGGTCTCCGTCTTAGCGCCATTGCCATGCCAGACTGTTATCACCTAGAATCTCCCAGTTTGGCTAAAATGGTCTCCGGGTGACAAAGCGTGATTCCAGGAAACTCCCATTGAAAACAGGAGAGCTGGCAACTCTAAGCGCAGGTCAGAGTATGGGCGGGTCTGAAGACAAAGACTTTCCCTAAAACTTTACGAAGTTTTAAGGCTACTCAATGATTAGGCCACTGGCTCTTCAGTGCCCGCCATTTCAGAGTCAGTGCAGACAGAAGTTCAGGCTGGGACACTTGTTTCTGAAGCCGAAGCGTTAGCTGGGCCTGCCACGGGCTTTGCCTACGACGGCGTATGTTGAGGTTCTGCTTTCCTGCATCCGAGGAAGCTTTAAAACAAAAATAAAATCTTGTTACTCTTATGCTAACCCCAAAACCGCAACAGGGATTAACACTACAACAGACTAGCTCTCTGAAGGGATCTAAAACAAAACAGCTTCTCCTCCCTGTTTGTGAGCAGCAGGTCAAGCTGCACATGGCTCCTGGTCGGTTCCTTCAGCACTTGTACCAGGAAGTTTTTGGAGAATGTTGGGGATAATTTTGGAAAATGTAGGGGTAGTAGAGGTGTGTGACAACATAGGAAGCAGTGATCCTGAGATGGTAGATTCAGGATGCTGACCACAGGGAGAAAGGAGAGCAGCAAAATACACAGCCTGGACTTCAGAAAAGCAGACTTTGACTCCCTCAGGGTATATCTACGCTTGCTCCCTATCTTGAGATTGGGATGCAAATATAGTGTATTGAAATTGCTAATGAAGTGGGGATTTAAATATCTTGTACTTCATTAGCAAGATCTCGCCCGGCGCGCTAGTTGCAATCACAGCTGTTTCAAACCAGGAAGTGAGTGCCGTGATGCGTTAGTTTGAAGCAATGCTCTTGGTTCAAATTAATGTTACTACTCAAAAAATGAGCGCGAACTTCCTGTTTGAAACCGGAAAGGTGGATCCATTTTATTTTATTTTTGCACAATTTGCCTTCGCAATTTTTCATCAGAATTCTCCGCCAACTTTATGAAAATCATTATATAGTTTTAGCGAAAAGCCAATTTTGAGGAAACAATTTCAACAATTACTTTGATATAAATCTTCAACCAACTTTTGCAAGCCAAATAGAAAATTTTAAAAGAATCATGCAATTTTGGGGAAAAAAATCATTTAAAGGAAAAAAAGCTCATTTTTCTACAGAAGAAATATCTTTTTCTTTAAAAATGTTGAGCCTCCTCAACATCGAGGCAGGAGCAGGCAGAGATGGAAAACTGGGCTGAAGGAGAGAAAAATCTCGCCCATTAGATGGGTGGTTAGAAGCAATAGGCAGTGGCAGACATAGAATAGAATAGAATAGAATAGAAGTAGTGGCAGACATTCTGGGCAGGAATGAGGAACGTTATCCTACAGGAGGGCAGACAAGGTGAACATAGCGATCCCATCTGCATTACACTCTCTGACACAGCTCCCAAAGCCCAGCCAGGCAGAGAGGAATGCCGATCCCTGCTCACACCCCTAGTACTGGCCTCAGTCCAGCACTAGTCAGTGTCTCATGGCACGAATTCCCGCTGGGATGTCACAAATCCTGAGCCTGAAATTCTCAGTCAGGATTCAACTGACACTGAAACTTACCTGGGCTGCACCAAACTCACTGAGGGCGGCATCTGCGGAGAGAGCAGAGAGCAGGGGTGTAAGTGCTGCTCCAGGGGGAGCCCCTCTCCCCCCCCCACACTCCGGAGATTTGCCTATGTTTGATTTAGATGTTCAAACATAACACATCAAAACACAGCCTCGGACTATTCACTGTGGGAGTCTGTTCACACTGGCTCTCGGTCGAGCACCCACTGTCCTGCTGAACGTGAGAAATTCCCCTCCTGGGCCTGACCGGTTCTTTCAATGGACACGTTTCACCAGGGTGGTTTGTTCTAGCAGGGCTGGGTTTGAAATGGAAACTGCGGTGAAGTAAACACAGCGACAGCCTGAGACAGCCCAAAATAAGCCAGCGCTGGGGCTGTGGGACCACATCAGGGTTTCACTGAGGTGTCAGCTCTAACTGTGTCACGGCAGCAGCCAGGGTATGAGGGGGAGCTGAGATGTGGACTCCAATTATTTTTGTTTAACATGGCTGTGGGGGGAACTACAGAGCACAGCAGTTGGGCCCTACAGGGCCATGTGCTGGAAGTTAGGGTAAGGCACAGGGGAAGTTGCTGGCTTGTGATATACAGGAGCTCACACACGGGTAAGGAGCCTTTTTTGGGTGGGGGCTGCTGACCCACAGAAAATCAGTCAGTGGCCACACACACAAGTGAGAGACAGAAAAAGAAAACTAAAAAAAACCCTCCCTGATGTGTCCTGTGACTGTGAAAGAGAAAGACGCTCCCCACATTCCCCTGGCACGCCAGAGTCTAGGAGGGTCCCAGCTAGTAGCTTTTGTGTGTCCAGCCCCACAGTGAAGTGACAGGGGGGCTGGACCACCAGCTGAGCCCTCCAATGCTGGGGGGAAGCTCTGAGCCTCAGGGGCCGGATCCAGGCAAGCTGGGGAACACATCTAATCCCTGGGCCTTAGGTTACCCTCTCCTGGACTAGATGGTCACAAGGGTTCCTGATGGTCTGTGAATTACAGCACAAGGGCCCTTTAGGCCCCTTTCAGCCCTCCAGCTCTCTGATCCTACCACCTTCCCTTCCCAAAGGGCAGCCCTTCCTGCTCGTCAGGCCCTGGATATTGAATTAGGATCAGTGGAAAGACAGGTAGATCAGACACAGGAAGGACCAGGAAGCCAGGCATGAGCTCTGTGCAAGGGGAGCATGTCAGGGTATCACCGCTCAGCCATACAGCTTTGGGGACATCAGCAGGGGACCATGGCTGGGTGGTTTGTGTGTCTGATCCTTGTCACACCACATTCTCACTCAGCTTGCTTTATTTTCCCACTTGTCATCAAACCCTTCAGCCCAGATCCTCAAAGTATTGAGATTCCAGACTGCCACTGGCCTGCAGTTAGGAGACTAAACAACCTCTGAGGCCTGGGATTATCAACTCGTAGGGCCAGAGACTCTTTTTCAACTCTGTCTGGACAGTACCTGGTGTGCCATTCTCCAGGCTTAGAGGACACCAGGCCTTACCCACACACAAGCAGGAAGAGGAAAGTACAGGTCCTTACATTGGATGTGCTCCTCTGTGGGCGTGTTTTCCGTGCTGTGATTTGGGAGCTGTTCCCTGTGGAAAGTAAATATCAGTGTGAAACGTGTCAGTGCGGCGGGATATTGTGCAGAGTTTGTGGTGCACATGCTGCTACTGGGCGCTGTGTGATGCACGAGCCTGCCTTCCCTGCAGCTGTGTCTCAGCCTGCATTAGACACTGACACCAAGAGAGGCCATGCAATTCAAATGGATCCTCAGGGGATCTCCCTATTGTCCGCCCCTCTCCCACTCTCCAGGGAACATTCCAGGGTGGCTGAGAACTTAGTTCCCATCCTCCCCACCTTTTCCCTCCCTGCATCACCCCCGGGGACACTTCCAGACTCAGAACCCCAGGCGAAGGTCCCCTCCTCCCTACCTTAGATGCCTCCATTTCACTATGACTGAAAGAAAAATGAAGGAAATTACAGTTAGCAGCATCTCAGTCCCTCCCTGCACCACTGAAGGATTGTTTTGCAATGCTGTGACCAGGGGCTGCTCTGTACTATGGTTACCATGGGCATTTCAGAGCCTCCCAAGGGATCTGGAGACTCGGTTGCCAAGTTAGACTATGCAAATCCCTTAGATAACTTCGGCAATCGTGGCCTTAATGTACCTCGATGGAATAGCCCCTGGAGCTGAGCAGGCTTCCGGCTCTGCAAGCATCTGCCTCCTATGTGATGTGTCCATCCCTCCACAGGAGCCTAGGACTGGGATGTTACTTGCCAAAGTGCATATGGGATTAGGGAGCCCTGACCCCACTGTCAGCTCAGGGCACTTCAGCTCCTACTTTCCTCAGCAGTTTTTGTAGAAGCCACTAGGCATTTGGGGCAGCATCTCTGAATGCCCCAGAGACACCATGCCACCTAAGTTCCATTGAAAGCCATTGAATGTAGGCTTCTTATGTGGGCTCACTGGAACATGGTCCCCTTGGTCTCCCCTGACAGGCTCTCACCGCCTGTGGCTCAGGTCCTCGTCACCTACCTTTCTTCACCAGCAGGTAGATCAGTGGCACCAGACACAGGACAGAGAGCCCAACGATTCCTCCAATGACCGCAAATCCCAATGGCCCTTGTGGGAAATCAGACCAGTGTCAACAACCCTGCAGGGACTGGGGCTGCAAAGTTCATGCTGCATGTCTCCCTGCACCAGGGGCCATGCTGACAGGGACACTTCTGGGCTCTGGTTAGGACAGTCCCTGCCTGGCTGGGCCCACAGCCTGTCTGTGCCCCCAGATCCCAACAGCAAAGCCACTACCACACAGCCAGGGAGTGACAGAGACCTGGGAGCAGCCATGCCTGAGGAGAGCGAGGTTACGACAGAGACACGGGGCTCACTCAGCACAGAGTGGACAGGGAGAAACCAACACACTGGGTTACAGGGACTTGGAGAACTCCACAGCAGGGACTGTTGTTTCCAGGGCCAGTGCCCTCCTGGGCTATTCTCCGGAAGGGGCAGACCGAGGAGAGAGAGGGGCTAGGAACCGCTGCCTGGGATAGGGGAGTGTGTGGATATGAGAGCAGGAATTCTGGATGTCACTCCAAACAACACAGGCAGCTGTATACACCCATGGCCAGCTCTGCATACTCTGGGCCTTGAGCCATGGCTTCTTGGGCTGGGCGGGTAGCTCCACCTTGCTCACTCTAAGGCTAGTTCACCTCTAGAATGAGCTTTCAGGGGAGACTATGGAATCCCCACCATGGGAGATTTGAAGAGCAAGTCAGGTACAGCACACAGACTGGGGTTTAAACAGCAGCAGCTCCATGCCTGAGAGTCCCAGTAGGATGGTCCACGGGCCAGATCCAGCCCAGGAGAAGATCTTGCCCACCCCTGCTCTACAATTACATTCCTGACAAAAGTGGCGAGGAGTCCTATGGCACCTTATAGACTAACTGAAGTGTTGGAGCATAAGCTTTCGTGGGAAAAGACCCATTTCCTCAGATTCCTGACAAAGGCTTCCTTGGCTGGTAGGGGGTATGACTCAGC
The DNA here is from genome assembly GCF_049634645.1 of Pelodiscus sinensis. Classification (NCBI taxonomy): domain Eukaryota; kingdom Metazoa; phylum Chordata; order Testudines; family Trionychidae; genus Pelodiscus; species Pelodiscus sinensis. The sequence goes on from NW_027465849.1 coordinate 36,418, forward strand.
TGGAGCGGTGCTGTACACATCTCCATGCCCAGCTCTCATTGCTTTTTCCACATGTGTATTTAGAGAGTCATTGCTCTAGAGCTGCCGTGGCTGGTGGGAGGGCCACCTGGGTAGGAGGAGACCTGAAAACAAAGATCCTGAATCTTGCTAGCAAATAGCTGATTTTGTTTTCTACAGAAAATTGTCATGAAAAGTGTAAAAAAAAGTTCAACATTTGTGGTGGGAAAATTTCAACTTTTCCCCAAATATCAAAATCTTTGTTCTTGTTGTTTTTTGTTTTCCAGGGAGTCAGAAATCACTGAAAAACAAGAAATTGCCAACCAAAGATTTTCACTTTTCAATGTATTGACCAAAAACAAAAATGGAAGATTTCCAAGGAAAGCCAGATTTTGCCACAAAAAACTTCATTTGGTCAAAGCCTCAATTTTTCCTAGGAAAAGGGTGTTGTTGGAATTCCTCATAGATTTTCTACACAGCCCACCTCTCATGCCAGCACTTGGAGATGATGCCACCAGACTCTCTGTTATGGGACAGGCTGGAGAGCAACATTCAACGGGAGGCCATCAAGGACAAGACAAGAACAGGACGCCTCCTTCTCGTGTTCAGGGGAAATCTTCCCACTGCCTGCAGTGGGTTGGGAATGTGGCCATTAGCGAACAAAAATTATTTACCATTAGAATTCTCAGAGCTCCCGCTACTGTTCTCCTCAGCGTCACTGGAGTGAGCATTCCTGTCTGGGCAATAAATATACACAGAATCACACCATGTTGGCCCCTCAGAGCTGAATCTTTAGAGGCAGTGACTCAGCTATGCGATAACCCCCAGAGCTGACACGCCGGAGCAATTTTGACATCCCTGAGCTGGTGTAACTCAGTGTGACTGCATCAATAGGCCTGATTTCTAGCTGATGTAAATTAATACCACTCCATTGGCATCAGCAGGCCAGTTTTCAGGGGGTGTAATAATAATAATGGTCAATAGTAACACGCTAGCACTTGAAGGCCAAATCCAGGTTTCATTGTGTTAGGAGCGGCGCAGTCAGTCCATGTTCCAAAGTCAAAACACGATGGGTGGATGAGACTGACAAACTGGCCAAGCAGAAGTGCAAATAATGTAAATTTCTTACAGGTACTGTCCTATGGCAGCCCCCTCTTTGGGGAGCGATCCCAGAGCAGGGGATTTGGGGGTTGCCATAGGAAAGTACCTGTAAGAAATATTTAAGTGTGGGATGCAGGTGGGAGTTCTGGGCAGCGTATTGGGGGTGGGGCTCAGGCCAGAGGTTGAGGGGAGCTTGAGGACGGACGTGCAGCTGTTATGAAAAATAGTGAACTGTTAGGGTAAAAGAAAATGTTTTAATTTTTTCCTCACATCAGAAAAAAATGAAACTTTTAGGGGCCACGAAAATCTATTAAATTTTGCCTAAAACAGAAACAATTTTTTGAAGTATTTAAATTTATATTGAAAATAATTTTTAATATTTTCTTATGGAGGAAGGAGCCCACGAAGGCAAAAGTGCCTAGGTCCCACTAAAGTCATAATGTGGCCCTCAGTGCGGCAACTATGCTGCCCAGCTGCCAGATCCCTAAGGAGGCTGCAGTGTGGCCACCATGCTGCCTGGCTACTGGACCCTCAGGACTGGCTGGGATGGTGCCTGAGCTATGCTGGGCTGCCCAGGGGCTGTGGGTGCAGGCTAAGACACTGGGGCTGGGACCTCCCTCCTCCCTCCATCCCCAGCCATCCAGTATTGAGACTAGAGGCCATGGCGGGAGTGGTTTGGGCTCCTGTGGGGGAAGAGGGTAAAAGGGGGGGAGGAAGGGACACTCATACCCAGCACAGTCAAGGGAAGGTTACTTGTGTACGGTAGCTGGCAGCATGCAGAGCCCTGCCCCACAGCTGGCCACTCTCTTTCCGGAGCGCCACAATGGGGCACACCAGCTTAATTTCACCGTTGTGGCCAAGGGGAGGGATTGGAAATTAGGTAAACAAACCTAAGAGGCTGTGCAGAATCCTGAGCCATTTCGGCAGCCAACATCAACCTCATCATTACTGGGTCCCCGGGCATGAAGCCACCATCATTCTAAAATGCCCAACACCAGCCAGCTGTTCCCTTCCCCCGCCTCGCATTGTGTTGGGGTCCCACAACTCACCTGTTACGTGCAAGATCTGGGGGAGACTCAGACGAGAATTCTGCACCTGGTTCTCATCGTTCCTGTACTGGTACATACATCTCAACTGACCTGAGCCCTGCACAGGGATGTCATACTGATACAGTGACTGGCCTGATGTGGTCAACTGGCTGGAGAGCAGTTTGCCATCCTGACAGAAAATAACTAGTTCTGCTACGCTGCTCTGAGGAAGGGAACACGTGGCCACGACAGAGTCCCCCACCTGAGCTGAAGAGTTGCTCAGGGAGAATTTAGGAGACGGGAAGTCACCTGCAACAAGAAAGAGGTATTAAGGGCAGGTTTACAACATGAAATCCTCACATGGCAGCAAGTGTCAGAGTCCAGAACAATTGACTCATGTTTGCAGGGTCACTCTTGGGGGCTAAATATTGCAGTGTAGGCATTCCTGCTTAGACTGGTCCTCAGACTCTGACAGCCAGCAAGCAAGGAGGGCGTTACAGCTGGGGCTCAAGTCAAAACGGGAATATGTTCACATCTAGACAGATGTCTAGTATTAGCCACAATCCTGAGTGAACTCACTGTTGGTGGGGTATTGCAGTGTAGACACACTTTAAAACAAGCTCCTGAAGGAAAACAAAGGGCTTGTCTCCCTGCAACTTTAACTCGAGTTATGATTCAAAGGTTGCTCCTAACTTGAGTCCCGTCCACATATAAGTCTCTTAATTCAAGTGTGATGCTGCTCTTAGCTGGAGCTGGCCAGCCCACTCAGGTGTTCCAATTACCCTGGGCCAGAGCCCTGGCTGGTGTAAATTGGCCCTTCTCCACTGGAGCCGGCAGAGCTATGCTGATTTACACCTGAGGGAGATTTAGCCCAGTAACGGTTGTGGTCTGGAACTGTGAAAAATCTCCATTTACAGTGTGAGCCCCAGGATTTCAGGCAGGAATCATGTGAGAGACATTCCCCCCGTCTGCCCTCTACTCTTCCCCATCCACCCTCCCCTTGCCATTGTCTGGGGGTTCACTCCTTTCTATGTCTCCCCTTCTTCCATGTCTCTGGTGCTCCTACTCACCTGGGGAGCTGCAGGGTTCCTGACCTGTGACCCCGGCACCTGCACCAGACAGCAAAGGGGGGTGAATGGCACACACAGCCGCTCCAACTATACACACAGCTGTGCTGGAGTGACATTAACATTGATAATTAAGCCAAAACAATTTAGGAAATCCCAGGTTAGGGGCATTGCAAGATCCATAGACCCCCCCCCCCTCCCGATCCTGCAATTGGATCCATATAGATTAAAGCTCAAGATTCAGAGCCTTTACTGTACCCATCGGTAACTATGTCATTTACAAGAGCCTATGTTAATCCCAGAAGGCACAAGAGAGCCCCTATTAGGTCAGCCCATCTTTCTGACACAGCAACAGAGAATATTTTCTAGGGTTTCTTATAGTCCTATAGGTTCTTGTGAAATTGTGGTATTTTAATATCACCAAGAATTTAGCCTTTCATATCTCTCAGAGGGCGGGGGAGGGGTATTATCCTTGTTTCCCAGGAGGAGAAGTGAGGCACAGAAAGATACAGTGGTTTGCCTCTGGAAGTGATTGGCAGAAATAGGATTTGAGCTAAGATCCTCTGAGACCAGTTCCAAAACCTTATCCAAAAAGGCAGCGTTTAAGCTGAGGTGTTCTCAAAAGCCCAAATGCCAGGGTCCATTCCTCTTTCTCCGGGAGCTCTCACAGTCACCATGGAAAGAGAGCAGGTGGTGTTAAGGTGGAATCTAAGCCCCAGGAATTTCCTACGTGCCTAAGGGACAGATCTGGGAAGGGGAGGGAATAGGTGTTCAAATATTTTTTGCAGGTTTTTATTAGAAAAGGAAAGATTTTAGTATCAATAGTAAGGCTTCATCCATGTATTTTGTGTCACCACATCTACGTGCCATGTTCCACCCTGGTTATCCCATCCTCAACGGTGAGGAAAATTCTCAAAGTTCAGGAAGTTCAGAAAAATTACACAGTGGCCAAAGGAAACAGAAGAAAGCCGAAAGACATGAGAAAAGAGGCAAAAACCTGACCACTCTTTACTGTGGGTGGAGTGACCAGGACTATCTAAGGTGCCTGAGTGCGGTGAAAGGGGTTCAACACCATACCTGGCAGGCGTGACCAGGGTTAAACATAATAAACTGGACATTGTTTATGTTTCTGCATTCAGAGGAACGATAAAAAGGGAAACTAGGCAAACTGAACTTCTAAAGCTTTCAAAAATATTCCTTTTTTTATAGAAAAGGAAACTTTCATTTGGAATCTCATGAAAGGGCAAAAACTTTGCCATTTAACAAGGTTTCATAAAAGTGTTTTTGCGTGTTTTTATGCAGTTCCATTTTGGAACCTAATCCCCTGCGGCTTTCAATGACCTTTTTGCACCTACATCATTCAGGTGGCTTTGAAAATCCCACCTACAACATAAATCTATGTTAATCACATAATTCGGACAAAGCAATTGCACTGGATAATGAAATATTACTGTTCTGAGTCTATAAGGTGCCACAGGACTCCCCATTACTTTTGCAGATTCAGAGTAACAGAGCTAGCCCTGTGATACTGTTCTTAGCGTTATTTTGTCGGCGATGGGATGGAGTGGAGACATATCGTGTAATGTCCCCACTAGAAAGGAATGTGGCTGGTGTTAGGAGGAGTTTCAATTGGATTTAATGTAATATCAATATTTTACATGATCAAATAGAAGTGTTTAAAGATGTGTAAGGTGAGATCTCAATCTCACAAACAGTAGTGTACAGAGATAACTGTTAAGTTCAGTGTTACTACTCACATGAGCAAAGATTCATGTACAAGATTGCAGTCTTACGGCAAGAGCAAGAGTTGCTGTAAATTGTTATACCTCCATTAAATTCGTTGGAGTTATAAGACTCTAAGCCAGCCAAAAAGCCTTACTATTTATAGGGCACTTTTCTTCCAAACTGGCAGAACTGCCATTCCACGTGGAGTTCAGCCATACGATAAAGCTGACATTTTAAAGTTAATCCAGTATTTGCATGATTTGTTCCAACTAGCTCTAAATTTGCCAGTGAGAAATTTATGTATCTGAAGTATTATCATACTTATATCTCCCTCAAGCAAATAGTAAAAACTGTCTGGAGCTTTAAAGACAAAAAAAAAAAAAGTCTGAGAGTTATAGTGGGCTAATAACCCTTCCACTGAGAAGTTTTATCTCTCCTGCAGGTGAATTCCCAGGGCTCGTGCAGATACAGCTGTAGGGCAGAGGGTACCTCAATACTAATACAGAGCCTGAATGAAGTAGAATGGCTAGTTATCAAGAAATGTTCTGAGGAGTAAATATTCTCTCTGAAATTGGTAAGAAACTTTGGCTCATGAATTTCAAAGCAGCTTTCAAAAGCAAATCAAACAACTGTTTGAATCTCAGTAATATCCACCTTCAGCGGCTCATTTAAACTATTTTTATCATAAACTGCACCCCACCCACCCACGGCAGGTCTCCATGTTCCCCACCCCGGCAGAGCCATAAACCTGCCTCCCTCCAAGCCCCTCGGCCAAGGGCCCACTTCAAACTCACAGAGCAGCCACAGCAGGATCATGGGGGGACCGAGAGCCGGTGAGTTAGCCCGAGTATCCCACAGCAGCATGTAGACTTGGTCTCTGATGAGCAGCCACCAGGGCTCTGTGGCCCGGGTCCCTCCTTCTTCCCTCCTTCCAGCCCGGACAGGCTCTGGGCTCTTGTAGCATGTTTGAGATTGGACCTGACGTGTCTGTGGCCAGACGGGCCCTCCCCCCTGAGGTGAGAATGGAAACATTATTCACCAACCCCCACACACACCCACACACACTGGCTGGTCTCTGCGTCGGGGAGGGCTGTAGTGAATTTCTAAATCCATTCCCTGGAAAACATCAAATTCCTTTTGACAGTTTCCGCTTTTTCCCCACTAGCTCCACCTGCAGATCTCCTCCGAGATGGGAGACACGAGGGCAGGTGTGAGCTGGTATCTGGCTCAGCCTCTCTGCCCTCCAAAGCCTGCCTCGTGCATCCCTAACAAAGAGAAAGTTGTGTGGTGGGTGAATTTATTACAAATGATGCGTTAGGGTCAATAACATCTGTTCTGAGCTCCTGGCCCACTCAGGCAACATCAGCTTTCACTCCAGTCACCTTTTCACTGTCAACCCTCAGCCCAGGCCTCTAGGAGCCATGTTTCCCTCTCACATAGATCCAGACCTGCTCGGCCCAGGCATATGGCTCGGGAGAGGGGGAGAAGGGGGGAGAAACGCACTGTGGCTACAGAACAACCAGACCAGGAAAGTAAAGGAGACAAAACCCAACAAGCATCATAAGGGTTATGTGAAGGGGAACTTGGAATACTGGCAACTCATGAAATATGGAGACTGTGCTGATAACCCCAGTACATAGTCTCTGTACCGTACTTCGTTTGGCTGGGAGTGATACAAAAGTCGGGGATTGACTGGGCCCAGAACCTTAGCAATATAAAGCTAATGTTGTGCCAAAAGTCTAAAAGGATAAAAGGGAATGACACAGATAAACATCGCCCTGTCAGTCTGACATGGCCCCCTGGCAAAAAAAATGGAGGGCTACAATTAAAGGAAGCAATTATAAGAATGTAAGAACGGCCATATTGGGGCAAACCAGTAGTCCACCAGATCCTGTCTGCCGACAGTGGCTAGAGTCAAGAGCTTCAGAAGGAATGAACAGAACAGGGCAACGATCAAGTGGTTCATCCAGTCTTCAGGTTCTGGCAGTTAGAGATGTAAAGATTCCTGGGTCTATGTCTACACTGCGCACTGTTGCGCAATAAGATATGCAAATGAGGCATGGGGATGAATATCTCTGCACCTCATTTGCATACCTAATGAGCCACCATGTTTGCGGCGCGGCCTTTTGCGCAAGAAGAAGGTATCTAGACTGCTCCTTCTTGCCCAAAAAAGCCCCTCTTGCGCAGAGCCGTTACGCTGCTTATTTTCAGGAAGAATGGCTCTGCATAAGAGGGTTTTTTTGAGCAAAAAGGAATAGTTGAGACAGCTCCTTCTTGCGTAAAAGCCCGTGCTTAAAAAATGGTGGCTCATTAGTTATGCAAATGAGGTGAAGTGATTTTCATCCCCGTGCCTTATTTGCATATCGTATTACACAACAATGCGTAGTGTAGACATAGCCCCCAAACATGGATTTCTGGTGCAGTTCATATTGGCGCATAGCCATTGGTGGATCTGCCCTCTGTGAATTTCTCTAACTGGTTTTTGTTCCCTCTTATACACTCGGGTTTCACAACATTCCTGACTATGAGTTTCTTGGGATGAACCTGCATTGTGGGAAACACTGCTTCCTTTTGCTTGTTTTACACCTGATACCTGTACTTTCTACACATCCAATACTTATTTACTTTCTACACACCATTCGTGATTTATACATGTCTATCATATTACCCTTGAACATCTCTTTTATCACTTGAAGGGTGTGTCTAGACTGGCAAGATTTTGCACAAAAGCGACCGCTTTTGCGCAAAAACTTGCCAGCTGTCTACACTGGCCGCTTGCTTTTGCGCAAGAGCACTGAAGTTCTACTGTCCAAAATCAGTGCTTCTTGCGCAAATGCTTTGACGTTCCCGTTCAGGAAAAAGCCCCCTTGCGGAAATGTTTTTGCGCAAAAAGGCCAGTGTAGACAGGCAGCTAAGATGTTTTGCGCACAAGCAGGCTAAACGGAAAAAATTCCTATGTAAGCTTGGAGGCTCTGTTGCCACAATCAGCTCTCAGACTTCCTGGTAATCCGAGCCTCCTTAAAGCAGACGCAGGCTGCTGAGGTCACAAGGCAGGAGCCCTCTGGCCACAGCTCTGCCACGTGGCCCCTGCCATCCAGCAGACCCCTGCCCCCCCGAGCACGATGGCAGCTCCAGGTGGAGATCAGCCACCCGCACCCCCAGCACAGGAGGCCCCCATGGCCAGAAAAAGAAGGGCACTATCCTGGTCCCAGGGGAGCTGGAAGCCCTCCTGGACCTCTGGCAGGAGGAGGAGGCCCTGCATGAGACTCACTCCCGGCGCCGGAATGCCGAGATCCTTTCCCGCATGGCCCAGGGGCTCGCCCAGCAGGGCTGTCCAGCCTGGACCCTGGAGCAAGTTCGGGCTAAAGTAAAGGAGCTGTGCTTGGACTATGTCCAGGCCAGCAAGGGCCAGGGGGCAGGAGCCGACACCTGCCCCCATTACCAATGGCTCCACACTTTCCTGGGCCAGCCAGCACCAGAGGCACCTGTGCACCCCCCCATCACCAGGACCACCGAGGCAGGGGAAGGAGACAGCAGCAGTGCGTCGGAGGACGAGGCCGGCACTGCCACCCTGCAAACCCCTCCGGCAGCCCTGATGTCTTCTGCGCATCCTCAGAGGCCGGGGAAGGATCCACTCCTGTGTGTTACACTTTGCACTCACAAGGGCGGAGGGAGAGCCAGGAGCCCAGAGGGGGAAGAGGGAGAGCATGTCACTCAGGCCACATGAGCTGCACGCTGTGTAGCATTAGGCAGGAAACAGCACGTGCAACCACATGCAGCCTGGTGACCGAGCGGGATGTGGCCGTGGCAGGCAGCTGCAGGGCAAGCCTGGGACCATGCTGCTCACACACATTCGGCGGGACCAGGGGGGAAGGGTGGATACTTGCTCGAACCAGCCAGGGTCCCAGGGACTCAGCCCAGAGCCCGCACCTCCACAAGGGTGCAGCACGCAGAACGGCAAACTGTCCCATGCCTGGCTGTGAGGCACAGCCAACTGCTCGTGGGAAAACCGCAGCATCACAGCCCTGTGAGCGTGGCCCCCACTGACCCCTCGCCTGCTCCCGGTACCTTGTCTGGCTCCCCGAGGGAAGTCTCCGGTGCGGCCACACATGTCCCTGGGCTACATGTGTGAGGGCTAATGGGAGCAGGAGGAGGGAAGGGTTTTGCTGCAAGGTTGGTACACTCCCCAGTCACCCCTGGTTCCGTCCAGGACACATCCCACGTGATGGGGATCTGCGAACCCAGACCATGTCAGCCCGATGTGCTCCCAGGCACTGTGTGGGGATTCATCTTGCTCCCTGTCAAACACCATTAATTAGCCCAAAGCCTCACAGCCTCCACTGGCAGGGAGTTCCACAGGTGAACACAACACATGCGCCCTCCCACCCTCCACGGTGCCAGGACACAGACCGGTGGTTACAATACATGGAAGAGGACCCTACTCAAGAGGCTCTCCTGTATGCAAATATACAATACGGGGGAGGAGCAGGGCGGTAACCGAGTGGGCCCAAGCCACACTACTTTGGTGTCACCTGGGCTATGGGGTGGAGGGCATGAGGTGTGGGGACAGTGGCTGGGCTGCCTGACTGACCCGTCCTTTCTTCTCTTCCCTGCAGCGGGACCAAGCACAAGCTGGGGACCCTCTAGTCCTGCAGCAGCAGCGGCAGCAGCAGCACCCCCAGCCACCCAACCACCGAGGCAGCAGCTCTGCCACCGGGACCAGCTCCTTCGGCGCCACGTGCAGGCCACTGAGCGTGTCGAGGCAGCCACCACTCGACGCGTGGAGTCGGACCTGCAGTGGTGCCAGGAGGCCTGGGGAGCCTTCCAGGCCCAATGCGTCCGCATGGCGGATTCGATCGCCACCCTCACCGCCCACACTGGCCATGCCATCCATTATGGCATCGCCTTGCCCCATACCCCCGCCACCCCTCCCCTAGCACTGCCCCTACCCCCTCCTGCAATGGCCTCTCCTGCTCCTGTCCCTGCTCCTCCTGCTCCTGCAATGGCCCCTCCTGCCCCTCCTGCTCCTGCTCTTCCTGCCCCTCCAGTTCACCTCCCCGTGCAGCCTGCCCCAATGCGGCCTGCCCCCCATGTGCAGGTCCGCCCCCACAGGAGCACTCGCAGGGGCCACCCCTCCGAGGAGTAGCTCCTCCCCCTCCCAGTTCAAGTTCTCCTCCCCATCTCAGTTTAAGATCTCCTCCGCCTCTCCCCCTTGTAAAGAAAAACATACAAGTTTGAACCCTAAGTTCAAAACAAAACTTGTGTTTGGTGTTTATTGGGAAGTAAGAGGAGGGGAGGGGAGGAAGAAGGGGAGGAAAAGGGAGGGAGTTGTAAAGGGAGACCGAGGCGACCCTACTATGGGGCCTGGGCGAACATGTCCATTAGGACCTCCCGGATGCGCACCCCATCCTGGTGCGCCTGGTGGATGGCAGCTGTGAGGGGCTGCTCATAGCCCTGGCCCTTGGCTGCTATCCATGCGGGGAGGAAGGCCTCCCCACTCCGCTCCACAAGATTGTGGAGCACGCAGCACGCAGCCACTACCTCCATGGCATTCCGCTCACCCATCTCGAGACGGATGAGCAAACACCGGAAGCGGGCTTTCAAGCAGCCAAAGGTGCACTCCGGAGTTCCGGAGGATGCAGGAGCCGTGTGCCCTGCCAGACCAGCCTGCATAAACGTCTAAGAAGCGGCCAACGTGGTCCACGAGGGCCTGGAGGACAATCGAGCAGTACCCCTTCCTGTTCATAAAATGGGCCGCTCGATGCTCCGGGGCCCGGACAGGGATATGGGTTGCATCTAGGGCACCCCCGCAGTTGGGGAACCCTAGGGCAGCGAAGCAGGCCATGGTAGCATCCACATCACGCAGGCGGATGACTGTTGGGAGCAGGACGTCGTTGATTGCGTGGACGACCTGCAGGAGGGTGCAGAGAAACACAGGGGTACACATCACATAAGGCAGGGTGAGTGTGTGCCCCCTTGGGCCCACCCCCCCCCCCGTGATGGCCTCTGTGCTCACACACACACACACACACACACCAGGGCCCCCTTGCCCCACACCTGCCCCCCCCTCCCAGCAGGCCTGTGCAAGGAAGGGATGGCCCAAACCCCTGGGTGACCCAGCCTGGAGTCTTGGCTGCCCCTGGGCATGGAGTGCAGCACCCTCTCCCCACCCCAATCCTCACTCCCCCTGGGACTTACCTCCATCACGACGACACCGACGGTGGATCTGCCCACCCCGAACTGGTGTGCCACCGATCGGTAGCTGTCCGGGGTGGCCAGCTTCCATAGTTCAATGGTGACCCTCTTGTCAACGGGGATGGGTCCCCCCAGCCAGGTGGTGGCTCTCTGGAGTGCAAGGGTGAGCCAGGCTCACAGCTCCAGGAACATCCACTTTAGCATGCGAAAGTTCCGGAGCCATTGCTGGTTGTCCCATTGCCCCAGGACCAGCCAGTCGCACCCGTCTGTACTGGTGTCCAGTCTCCACAGTGGCCTCTCCACAGTGGGGTGGGGATGGCACAGGGATGCCATGGCCTCCGTGGTGAGGGAGTCCAAACCGATCTGCGCCTCCACGTCCTGGAACAGGAGGGCAGCAGCCTGGAGCACCAGCTGCCAGCTGTCCAAAATGGCCGGCAGGGGCCAGAGCAAGCACATGGCCACCCCTGGCTCCATGGCAGAAAAAATAAGGGAGATAAAAAAAACCAAGCAAAGGCACTAGGTGACAAAAGGCAGTGGTGACCAAAAGGCAGAGGGCAACCACCAAAACTGCTATGGCTGACAGTCCCTGCAAGAGGTCCTATAGCACGCAGCAGGAGAGAAACGGCTGTCCAGGGAGATCCCTTTAAACACGTGTCTCAAAGGAGCTTCAGTCCCCACCCCCAGAAAGGGCTGGTGCCCGTCTGCCCTTTGCAAAATGGTTTCGGTCTTCTGCTTTTGCGCAAAAGCGCATCGTTATAACGATAACTCCGGGACCAATCTAAACGTGCTTTTGCGGAAATACTTTTAACGGAAAAATTTTTCCGTTAAAAGTATTTCCGGAAAATCATGCCAGTCTAGACGTAGCCAAACAGTCCCAGACATTTTAACCTGTCCTCATAGGGAAGCTATTTCATTCCCCTAATCATTTTTGTTGCCCTTCTCTATCCTTTTCCCAGTTCTAATGAAGTGAGCACATTGCAGGCAGTATTCAAGCTGTGAGCATAGCTTTTATTTATATGGTGTGTGATGGGGGGAAGCCAGCTAGCTACCAGAAAATAATAAAAGACAGATATATTGGCCCTAGGCTGAACAAATCCTGGCTGCCATGACAGCCATATGTCAGTTACTCCAATATAATGAGACACCTGGGCTCAATTAAAAAATCTCCTAGAACTTATTGGGGCACTTAGATTAATTAAGACACTTGGGCTACATCTACATCTACAATTGGCTGCTCTTGCGCATAAACTTGCTGCCTGTCTACACTGGCCGCGAGTTCTTGCGCAAGTACACTGATGTTCTAATGTTTGAAATCAGGGCTTCTTGGACAAGAACTCTGACGCTCCCGCTCAGGAATAAGCCCTTTTGCGCAATTGTTCTTGTGCAAGAGAGCAGTATAGACAGGCAACATGAATATCTTGCGCAAGAAAGCCCTATGGTTAAAATGGCCATCAGAGCTTTCTTGCGCAAGAAAGCCCTATGGTTAAAATGGCCATCAGAGCTTTCTTGCGCAAGAGAGCATCTACACTGGCAAAGATGCTCTTGCACAAAAGCGCATCTCTTGCACAAAAGCACGTGCCAATGTAGATGCTCTCTTGCGCGATTATTTTAATGCAAGAACTCTTGCGCTGAAGAGCTTTTGTGAAAGATCACGCCAGTGTAGACGTTGCCTTGGAGGCAATCTAGAACCTGTGAAACTACTTACTATAGTTGGGTTTGATTGGGACACCTGGAACCATTCAAGGACCTGCTGGAATTGGCTAAAAGTCTCCCCTTAAGTCAGTTTAGTAGGATATCAGGAATAGGAGGAGGAAGACACTCTGGGTATGTCAAGACTGCACTCCTCTGCTGGCAGAGGGATATAGATTAGGCTGGGCAAAATTGCTAATGAAGCAGGAATTTAAATATCCCGCGCTTCATTAGCATTAAAATGGCTGCCACTTTTTTTCGGCATGGAGCTTTGTTGAAGAAAAGCGGCAGTCTAGAGGCTGATCTATTGCTAAAGAAAGCCTTTTCCAAGAGATCCCTTATGCCTCATAAGTAGTCATTCTGCAGAAAAGGCCCTGGGGATTACAGTGGATGAGAAGCTGGATATGAGTCAACAGTGTGCCCTTGTAGGCAAGAAGGCTACTGGCATATTAGGTTGCATTAATCGGAGCATTACCAGAAGATCCACAAATGTTATTATTCCCCTTTATTTGGCTCTGGTAAGGCCACATCTGGAGTATTGTGCCCAGTTCTGGGCCCCCCACTCCAAAAAGGATGTGGACGTATTGGAGAGGGTCCAGCGGAGGGGAATCAAAATGATTAGGGGGCTGGAGCATATGACCTACGAGGAGAGGCTGAGGGATTTGGGTCAATTTAGTCTGCAGAAGAAAAGAGTGAGAGGGGAATTGATAGCAGCCTTCAACTTCCTGAAGGGAGGTTCCAAAGAGGCTGGAGAAAGACTGTTCTCAGTAGTGACGGATGGCAGAATAAGGAACAATGGTCTCAAATTGCAGTGGGAGAGGTCCAGGTTGGATATTATGAAAAACTATTTCACTGAAACACTGGAATGGGTTACCTAGGGAAGTAGTGGAGTCTCCATCCCTAGGAGTTTTTAAGTCTTGGCTTGACAAAGCCATGGCTGGGTTGATTTAGTTGGGATTGGTCCTGCCTAAAGCAGGGGGCTGGACTTGATAACCTTCTAAGGTCTCTTCAAGTTCTATGGTTGTACGATTCTATGATTCTGTTTTTCTCAGGGGGACTTAATTTCTAATTTTAAATAGGGTTTTTTTGTTTTTTTGTTTTGTTTTGTGGTTTTGTCTGTTACCACACCTCTTTTGCTCAACTGGTTAGCCATGGTAGGATTTTGTTTTTGTACTCTTACTGTTTATTTTTTTTCTTTTTAATTTGGTGTGCATGTTAGAATACCAGGCAACCAAAGTCACCAATCTAAATAATCAGATGTTTAGCATTTGTTTGAAATTTGTCTGTGTTTAGTTAATGGCCTTCATGTGATGTAATTGAATGTGATTACTCCTCATTTGATAGTTCCTAACTGTACTTTATCGACATCTGTCATCTTCTCTTTGCTAGAATATAGACAATCCCCATTAATAGATCCTTCCTTAGAAGACATCTCGGCCCGAACCATGTGCTCCCTCACACTTGCAGGCTTTCCGCACCCTTTATGTAAAAACTCCTTGAGAATCTTTTTAATTTTATATGCCAGCAATCTGGTCCCATTTTGATGCAGGTCGAACTCACCCATCCTGGATAGACTCCTGATTTCACAAAGGTTCTCCCAGTCATCACAAACCCAAGTGTCCATACTTCTAATGCTCAATCCCCTCATCACTGGAAGGGACATTTCGGAATAGCGATTTATTTTGAAATTTGGCGCTGCATAAAAATAAACTATTTTCAAATAGCATCAAGTTGCATAGATCATTTCGAGTTACAGTGCAGTGTAGATGCACCCCCACTTCTCCCCAAAGATGGTGTAATTGCAGCTTCTTCCCTTGGACGACCCCTTGCAAAACTCCCCCATTTTTTACTTCTCGGCTACATCTAGATTGCATCACTTTTTCGTAAAAGGGATGCAAATTAAACGCATCACAATTGCTATTGAAGCGGGGATTTAAATTTCCCCCGCTTCATTAGCATAAAAATGGCTGCCGCTTTTTTTCGGCAAGGAGCTTTGCCGGAAAAAAGCGCCAGTCTAGACGCGGATCTTTCAGAAAACAAAGCCTTTTCCGAAAGATCTCTTATCCCTTACTTTAAGAGGGATAAGGGATCTTTCGGAAAAGGCTTTATTTTCCAAAAGATCGGCGTCTAGACTGGCGTTTTTTTCCTGCAAAGCTGTGCCGAAAAAAACCGGCAGCCATTTTTATGCTAATGAAGCGGGGAAAATTTAAATCCCCGCTTCATTAGCAATTGCGATACGTCTAATTTGCATCCCTTTTACGAAAAAGTGATGCAATCTAGACATAGCCCTTCTGTTTGCTAGCTCCATCTAAGTTCATATAATGACTATAACTTACATCGAATGGCATCAATTTGTGGAGAACAGTTCCTTTCAAATTAACCTGATACCATTTTTATAAGATTTCTAGTTTGATTAGTAAAAGTAGTAGTGCTGATATAATAAACTTCAATTACCGAAAGGCATTTGAGTAGGTATCACATTTTTATTTAAAAAAAAAAGCTCAAATGATATAAAGGTGACGTGGATTAAAAACTGGTTGGTTGATAAATCTGAAAATTTAGAGTGGGAATGTTTCCAGTGGGGCCCCGAGGGCTCAGTTCCTGGCTCTAAACAATTTATATTTTTTATTAATAACATAAAAGAATAAAAAATAATCACTGAAAAAGTTTGTAGATGACACAAACATAGAGGGAGTGGTAAATAGTGAAGAGAACAGGGAACTGATAAGAACATAAGAACAGTAATACAGGGTCAGACCAAAGGGCCATCTAGCCCAATATCCTGTCTGCTGACAGTGACCAATGCCAGGTTCCCCAGAGGGAATGAACAGAACAGGGAATCATTAAGTGATACATCCCCTGTCACCCATTCCCAGCTTCTACACAACAGAGGCTAAGGACACCAATCCTCCCCATTCTGGCTAATAGCTGTGGATGGACATATTCTCCGTGTGCCTAATAGCCAGGCATGGGCAAATTCTCCACAAATCAATCTAATTCTTTTTATACCCTGTGATGGTGTTGGCCTTAAACATATCCTCTGGCAAGGAGTTCTACAACTGGACAGTGCACTGTATGAAAAAATGCTTCCTTTTGTTTTTGGCTGTGGACTGGTCACCCTATTGATTTGTGCCTTAGTTTGCCCTCCCAATCTTTGGTTTTCTGCTATACCTAAATGAAAAGATCCTTGGGGCGGGGCCTGTGCCTCACTCCCGGTGTGCGCACTGCCCGGTGTCCAAAATCTAAACTGGGGCCCATCTCAGTGACTGTCCACGGGATTTGCCATATGTAACCAAACCAGACTCAGTGCTTCCACTACTGAAGGACCGTCCTTGGGTTTGCTGTGTGGAGCATGGCCAGATCCCTACCTGCCTGAGGACTCCTGGATCATGTCAGTCTCATTTTCCTTAGGGTTTGAACATGAGACAAGGCCTCAGTCTTTTCTGTTGCCACGGTAACCCCCAGACCACTGGTCCTCAAACTTCATTGCACTGAGCCTCCTTCTGACAACTACAATTACTACACCTCCCATGAGGGGAGTCTGAAGGCTAAGCCAGCCCAAACCCCACCACCACAGGCTTTGCCAAAGGCAAAGCCCCAGGCCTTCAGCCCCAGACAGGGGACTTGTAATCTGAGCCCGTCACCCAGTGGTGGGACTTCCTTTTGACTTCAGCCCCAAGCACATTGGGTTCCTGAGTTGGGGAGCTGGGGAAATTGGCTAGAGCCTCTCTATTGCTGGTTCATGAGTGGCTGGCAAAAGCATCCATGTAACCCATTTGGATGTGCCCTTTCCTGTGGGTCTCTGTGTAAGTGCAGTGTCTGCCAGTGGTTTGCAGCTTGTCCCGACAAAATCATGGTGTGGGAGGGAGCACACGTTGATAAGACCGAGGCTCAGCAGTACCCTAGTTCCGGGTTGCACACCAGAGAATCCATCACAGAAGACTGTGGGGAGGAGTCTAGAACAAAACGAGTGGGTTGGAAACAGCACAGAGAAAATGTATGGGGAACCGGGGAGACGGAGGAACAAGGCTGACAACACAATGAGGTGGAAGGGACGAGACCATTTTACATCCCCATGGAACTCTGGTCTGGCATCTCAGGCCGAGCGATGGCGTTTTCTCTTCAGGACAGTGGTGATGATTGGAGCAGACACCAGGAGGAGAAGGACCAAGCTGGAGCGCAGGATCCAGATGAAAGGAAATATGTCAAGCCCTGGAACATATAAGGAGTCCTGGTAGGGTGGTCTGCAGGCCAGATCCAGCCCAGAAGAGGATCTTGCCCACATTTGCTCTACAATTACATTTCTGACAAAGTCTTTCTTGGCAGGTAGGGGGTCTGGCTCAGCTGGAGCAGTACTGCGCACATCTCCAAGCCCAGCTCTCATTGCTTTTTCCACATGTATATTTAGACAGTCATTGCTTAGAACTGGTGGGAAGGTAATTGCAATGGCTGGTGGGAAGGCCATCTGGGTAGGAGAAGACCTGAAAACATAGGTCCTAAAACTGGTTATCAAATAGCTTGTTTTGTTTTCTATAGAAAACTGTAATGAAAAAACAAAGTTGGTTTTGTCAAGACTTGTGGTGGGAAAATTTCAACTTTTCCCCAAATATCAAAATCTTTGTGGGTTTTTTCTTATTTTCAGGGAGTCAGAAATCACCGAAAAACAAGAAATTGCCTGCCAAAGACTTTCACTTTTCAATCTACTGGCCAAAAACAAAAATGGAAGATTTCCAAGAAAAGCCAGATTTTGCCACAAAATTCTTCATTTGGTCAAAGCCTCAATTTTTCCTGGAAAAGGGTGTTAATGGAATTCCTCATAGATTTTCTGTGCAGCCCACCCCTCATGCTGGCCTTGGGAGATGATGCCACCAGACTCTCTACTGCAGGACAGGCTAGAGGGCAACATTTATCTGGGGGCCATCAAGGACAAGACAAGAACAGGACGCCTCCTTCTCGTGCTCAGGGAAAATCTTTCCACTGCATGAAGCAGGTGGGGAATGTGGCTATTAGTGAACAGAAATTATTTACCATTAGAATTCTCAGAGCTGCTGCTACTGTTCTCCTCAGCGTCGCTGGAATGAGCACTCCTGTCTGGGCAATAAACACACACAAAATCACACCACGTTGGTCCCTCGCAGCTGAATCTTTAGAGGCAGTGACTCAGCTTTGCAATAACCCCCAGAGCTGACATGATGGCGGAATTTTGACATCCCTGAGTTGGTGTAACTCAGTGTGAGTGCACTTGCGTCAATGGGCCTGATTCCCAGCGGATGTAAATCAATATCACTCCATTGGCATCAGCGGGCCAATTTTCAGGGGGTGTAATAATAATAACGGTCAATAGTAACACGCTAGCATCTGAAGGTCAAATCTAGGTCTCGTGGTGTTGAGTCAGTCCATGTTCCAATGTCAAAACACGGTGGGTGGATGAGACTGACAGACCGGCCAGCAGGGGTGAAGTAATTTATGTTTCTGACAGGTACTGTCCTATGGCAGCCCCCTCTTTGGGGAGTGGTCCCAGAGCAGGGGATTTGGTGGTTGCCATAGGAGAATACCTGTAAGAAATGTTTAAGTGTGGGATGCAGGTGGGAGTTCAGGGCAGGGTATTGTGTGTGGAGCTCAGGCCAGGAGTTGAGGGGAGCTTGAGGATGGAAGTGCAGCTACTATGCTGCCCAGCTGCCAGATCCCAAGAGCAGGCTGGAGTGTGGCCTCTGTGCTACCTGGTTACTGGACCCCCAGGTCTGGCTAGGATGGTGCCTGAGCTATGCCAGGCTGCCCAGGGGTTGTGGGTGCTGGCTAAGATAAACTGGGGCTGGGACCTCACTCCTCCCCCCATCCCCAGCCATCCTGTATTGAGACTAGAGGCCATGACGGGAGTGGTTTGGGCTCTTGTGGGGAAAGAAGGCAGAAGGGGGGGAAGGGCCACCCATAGCCAGCACAGGCAAGGGAATCTTACTTGTGTACAGTAGCTGGCAGCATGCAGAGCCCTGCCCCACAGCTGGCCACTCTCTTACCGGAGCACCAGAATGGGGCACACCAGCTTAATTTCACCTTTGAGGCCAAGGGGAGGGATTGGAACTTAGGTAAACAAACCTAATAGGCTGAGAACAATCCTGAGCCATTTCGGCAGCCAACACCAGCCTCATCATTATCGGGTCCCCAGGCGTGAAGCCACCATCATTCTAAAATGCCCAACACCAGCCAGCTGTTCCCTTCCCCAACCTCCCATTGTGTTGGGGTCCCACAACTCACCTGTTACATGCAAGGTCTGGGGGAGACTGAGACGAGAATTCTTCACCTGCTTCTGGTCATTCCTGTACTGGTACATACAACTCAACTGACCTGAGCCCTGCACAGGGATGGCATACTGATACAGTGACTGGCCTGGTGTGGTCAATTGGCTGGAGAGCTGTTTGCCCTCCTGACAGAAAATAACTAGTTCAGCCACACTGTTATGAGGAAGGGAACATGTGGCCAAGATAGAGTCCCCCACCTGAACTGAAGCGTTGCTCAGAAAGATTTTAGGAGAAGGGAATTCACCTACAACAAGAAAGAGGGATTAAGGGCAGGACTACACCACAAAATCTTCACAAGTCTCGGAGTCCAGGACAATTGGCTCATGTTTGCAGGGTTACTCTTGGTGGCTAAATATTGTAGAGTAGGCAGTCTGGCTTAGACGGGTCCTCAGGCTGTGAGAGCCAGCAGGGGCTCAAATCAAAACGGGAGTCCCAGGATTTCAGGCAGGAATTCTTTGAGAGACATTCCCCCCGTCCCACCTCTACTCTTCCCCATCCACCCTCCCATTGCCATTGTCTGGGGGTACACTCCTATCTATGTTTCCCCTTCTTCCATGTCTCTGGTGCTCCTACTCACCTGGGGAGCTGCAGGGTTCCTGACCTGTGACCCCGGCACCTGCACCTGCACCAGATAGCAAAGGGGGTGAGTGGCAGACACAGCAGCTCTAACTATACACACAGCTGTGCTGGAGTGACATTATCATTGATAATTAAGCCAAAGCAGTTCAGGAAATCCCAGGTTAGAGGTATTGCAAGATCCATAGACCCTCACCCTGCTATTGAATCCATATAGATTCAAGCTCAGGATTAAGAGCCTTCACTGTATCCATCGGTTACTGTGTTGTTTACAAGATCCCATGTGAATCCCAGAAGGTACAAGAGAGCCCCTATTAGATCCGTAGAGGGCGGAGGAGGGGTATTATCCTCATTTCCCAGGAGGAGAAGTAAGGCACAGAAAGATACAGTGGTTTGCCTCTGGAAGTGATTGGCAGAAATGGGATTTGAGCTAAGATCCTCTGAGACCAGTTCTAAAACCTTATCCACAAATCCAGCCTCTGCTTTCAATCCAAGGTGTTCTAAAAATTTCAAATGCCAAGGTTCATTCCTCTTTCTCCGGGAGCTTGCACGGTCACCGTGGAATGAGAGCAGGTGGCGTGAAGGTGGAATCTGAGCATCCACCTGTGTGTGTCCCTGGAATTTCCTATGTGCCTAAGGGACAGATCTGGGAAGGGGAGAGAATATGTGTTCAAATATTTTTAAAGCCTTTTTTTAAAAGTTTTTTATATAAATAGTAAGGCATCATCTATGTATTTTGTGTCACCCCCGTCACCACACCTAGGTACCATGTTCCAACCTGGTTATCCCATCCTCAACAGTGAGGGAAATTCTCAGAGTTCAGGAAGTTCAGAAAAATACAGAGTGATCAAAGGAAACAGAAAAAAACCCTCAGAAATGAGAAAAGAGACAAAAAAAACTTTGTTCTACCGTGTGTGGAGTGACCAGGACTATCTAAGGTGCCCAGGTTGGGTGAAAGGGGTTAAACACCATACCTGGTGGGTATCACCATGGTTGAACATAATGAACTGGACATTGTTCATGTTTCCGCGTTCAGAGGGAGGAAAAAAAGGAAACTAGATGAACTGAACTTTTTTTTTTTTAATCTACATTTCAAAAGCTTTCAAAAATATTCCTTTTTTTCATACAACAGCAAACTTCCATTTGGAATCTCATGAAAGGGCAAAAACTCTGTAATTTTATAAGGTTTCATTAAAGTGTTTTTGCGTGTTGTTATGCAGTTCCATTTTGGAAGCTAAACCCCTGCGGCTTTCAATGCCTTTTCACACCTACATCACTCAGACAGCTTTAAAAATCTCACCTACAGCCACTAATTCCATGTTAACCACATAATTCCAACAAAACAATTGCACTGGGTAATAAAATGTTACTGTTCTTTGCATTTTTTTGTCAATTACGGTATGGAGTGGGGACATATCGTGTAATGCCCCCACTAGAAAGGAATGGTTGGCAAAAGGAGGGGTTTGAATTGGATTTAATAGTAATATCAATATTCTACATGATCAGATTGGCATGTTTAAAGATGTGTAAGGTGTAAATTGGAGTGTTTAATCTAGCAAACAATTGTGTACAGAGATAACTGTTAAATTCAATGTTACTGCTCACATGAGCAAAGTTATGCATATTCAAGATCGGAGTCTTAGGGCAATAGCTAACATTGGTGTAAATTGGTATAGCTCCATTAAATTCATTGGTGTTATAAGACTCTAAGCCAGGCAAAAAGCCTTACAATTTATAGGGCACTTTTCTTCTAAACTGGCAGAACTGCCATTCCATGTGGGGTTCAGTCATATGATGAGGCTGACAATTTAAAGTTAATCCAATATTCACATTATTTGTTCTAACAAGTCCTATATTTTCCGCTGACAAATGTATGGATCTGAAGTATTATCACACTTATATCCCCATCAAGCAAATACTAAAAACTGTCTGCAAAAGACAAAAAAAAAAGTCTGAGGGTTATAGTGAGTTAATAACCCTTCCACTGAGAAGTTTTCTCTCTCCTGCAGGTGAATTCCCAGAGCTCATGCAGATACAGCTGTAGGGCAGAGGCTACCTCAATACTAATACAGAGCCTGAATGAAGTAGAATGGCTAGTTATCAAAAAATGTTCTGAGGAGTAAATATTCTCTCTGAAATTGGTAAGAAACTTGGGCTCATGAATTTCAAAGCAGCTTTCAAAAGCAAATCAAACAACTGTTTGCATCTCAGTAATATCCACCTTCAGCGGCTCGTTTAAACTATTTTTATCATAAATTGCCTCCCACCACCTGCGGCAGGTCCCCATGTTCCCCAGCCCAGCAGAGCCATAAACCTGCCTCCCTCCAAGCCCCTCGGCCAAGGGCCCACTTCAAACTCACAGAGCAGCCACAGCAGGATCATGGGGGGACCGAGAGCCGGTGGCTTAGCCCGAGTATCCCACAGCAGCATGTAGACTTGGTCTCTGATGAGCAGCCACCAGGGCTCTGTGGCCCGGGTCCCTTCTTCCCTCCTTCCAGCCCGGACAGGCTCTGGGCTCTTGCAGCATGTCTGAGATTGGACCTGACGTGTCTGTGGCCAGACGGGCCCTCCCCCGTGAGGTGAGAATGGAAACATTATTCACCAGCCCCCACACACACCCACACACAATGGCTGGTCTCTGCGTCGGGGAGGGCTGTAGTGAATTTCTAAATCCATTCCCTGGAAAACATCAAATTCCTTTTGACAGTTTCCGCTTTTTTCTCACTAGCTCCACCTGCAGATCTCCCCCGAGGTGGGAGACAAAGGGCAGGTGTGAGCTGGTCTCTCTCTCAGCCTCTCCGCCCTCCACAGCCTGCCCTGTGCATCCCTGCCAAAGAGAAAGTTGTGGGCATCAGCTTTCACTCCAGTCACCTTTTACCTGCCAACCCTCAGCCCAGGCCTCTAGGAGCCATGTTTCCCTCTCACATAGACCCAGACCTGCTCAGCCCAGGCATATGGCTTGGAGGAAGGGAGGGGGAGAGGGCGGGAGGGGAGAGGGACACTGTGATGACAGAACAACCAGACCTGGAGAGGGAAGGAGTTAAAACCCAACATGCCCCACAGGGGTTATGTGAAGGGGAACTGCGAACACTGGCAGCTCATGAAATATGGGGGCTATGCTGATAACTGTACTGTTCTTCGTTTGGCTGAGAGAGATGCAAAGGCCGGGGATTGGCTGGGCCCAGGACCTTAGCAATATAAAGCTAATGTTGTGCCAAAATTTGAAAAGGTTAAGAGGGGATGAAACAGATAAACATCGCCCTGTCTGTCTGACATGGCTCACTGGCAAGAAAAATGAAGTGCTACAATTAAAAGAAGCAATTATAAGAATATAAGAATGGCCATATTGGGCCAAAGGAGTAGTCCACCAGAATCCTGTCTGCCGACAGTGGCTACCGTCAAGAGCTTCAGAAGGAATGAACAGAACAGGGCAATGATCATGTGGTTCATCCATCTTCAGGTTCTGGCAGTTAGTGATGTAAAGACTCCTGGGTCTATGTCTGCACTGCACACTGTTGCGCAATAAGATATGCAAATGAAGCACGGGGATGAATATCGCTACACCTAATTTGCATATCTAATGAGCTGCCATTTTTGCAGCCCAGGCTTTTGCGCAAGAAGAAGTTGTCTAGGCTACTCTTTCTTGTGCCAAAAAAAACCCCTCTTGTGCAGAGCTGTTATGCTGCTTATTTTCAGGAAGAATGGCTCTACACAAGAAGGGGTTTTTTTGTGCAAAAAGGAGCAGTCTACGCTGCTCCTTCTTGTGCAAAAACCCGTGCTGAAAAAATGGTTGCTAATTAGGTATGCAAATGAGGAGCAGCGATAGTCATCCCTGTGCCTCATTTGCATATCTTATTGCACAACAATGCACAGTATAGACATAGCCCCCGAATATGGATTTCTGTTGCAGGTCATATTGGTGCATTGTCATTGGAGGATCTCTCCTCCATGAATTTCTCTAATTGGTCTTTGTTCCCTGTTATACACTTGGGTTTCACAACATCCCTGACTATGAGTTTCTTGTGATGAAGGTGCATTGTGGGAAACACTGTTTCCTTTTACTTGTTTTACACCCGATACCTATACATTTCATTAGGTGCCACCTGATTTTTGAGTTATGTGAAAAGGAAAATAAAACTTTATTTATGATTTATACATGTCTATCATATTCCCCTTGAACATCTCTTTTATCACTTGAACAGTCCCAGACTTTTTAACCTGTCCTCATAGGGAAGCTATTTTATTCCCCTAATCATTTTTGTTGCCCTTCTCTATCCTTTTCCCAGTTCTAATGAAGTGAGCACATTGCAGGCAGTATTCAAGCTGTGAGCATAGCTTTTATTTACATAGTGTGTGATGGGGTGAAGCCAGCTAGCTACCAGAAAATAAAGACAGATATATTAGCCCTGGTTACCATGAGAGCCATACGTCAGTTACTCCAACATAATGAGACACCTGGGCTCAAATAGAAAATCTCCTAGAACTTACTTGAGGCAGTTAGATTAATTAAGGCACTTGGAGACAATCTGGAACCTGAGAAACTAGTTACTATAATTGGGTTTAATTGGGACACCTGGAACCATTCAAGGACCTGCTGACACTGGATAAAAGCCTCCCCTTTAGTCAGTTTAGTAGGGTACTAGGTATAGGAGGGGGAGATACCGTGTGCATGTCTAGATGGCACTCCTCCGCTAGTAGAGAGATGTAGATTAGGCTGGGTGAAATTGCTAATGAAACCCCTCAATACAAAAAGGATGTGGATGCATTGTAGAAGGTCCGGCAGAGGGTGATCAAAATGATGAGGGGGCTGGAGAATATGACCTATGAGGAGAGGCTGAGGGATTTGGGTCTATTTAGTCTGCAGAAGTGAAGAGTGAGGGGGAATTTGATAGAAGCCTTCAACTTCCTGAAGGGAGGTTCCAAAGAGGCTAAACAAAGGCTGTTCTCAGTAGTGACGGATGCAGAACAAGGAGCAATGGTCTCAAGTTGCAGTAGGAGAGGTCCAGATAGTTTTTTCTAATAACCAATTTCACTAGGGGTGTGTCTAGACTACATGCCTCCTTCGACGGAGGCATGTAGATTAGCCAGATCGGAAGAGGGAAATGAAGCCGCGATTAAAATAATCGCGGCTTCATTTAAATTTAAATGGCTGCCCCGATCTGCCGATCAGCTGTTTGTCGGCAGATCGGGAGAGTCTGGACGCGATGCGCCGACAAAGAAGCCTTTCTTCATCGGCACAGGTAAACCTGGTTTCACGAGGCTTACCTGTGCCGATGAAGAAAGGCTTCTTTGTCGGCGCATCGCGTCCAGACTCTCCCGATCTGCCGACAAACAGCTGATCGGCAGATCGGGGCAGCCATTTAAATTTAAATGAAGCCGCGATTATTTTAATTGCGGCTTCATTTCCCTCTTCCGATCTGGCTAATCTACATGCCTCCGTCGAAGGAGGCATGTAGTCTAGACACACCCTAGGAGTGTTGTGAAGCACTGGAATGGGTTCCCTAGGGAAGTAGTGGAGTCTCCATCCCTAGAAATTTTTAAGGCTTGGCTTGACAAAGCCCTGGCTGGGTTTATTTAGTTGGAATTGGCTCTGCCTAGAGCAGGGGGCTGGACTTGATGACTTTCTAAGGTCTCTTCCAGCTCTACGGCTCTATGATTCTGTTTTTCTCAGGGGGACTTGATTTCTAACTTTAAATAGGGTTTTTTTGTTTCTTTGTTTTGTGTTTTTTGTCTCTTACCACGCCTCTTTTGCTCCTTTGGTTAGCCATGGTAGGATTTTGTTTTTGTACTCTTACTGTTTTTTTTTCTTTTTAATTTGGCGTCTACGTTGTAATACCAGGCACCCAAGATCTGAATAATTGGATGTCTAGCATTTGTGTGACATTTTTCTGTGTTTAATTAACGGCCTTCATGTGATGTAATTGAATGTGATTCCTCATTTGATAGTTCCTATCTGTACTTCACTGATGTCTGTCATCTTCTATTTGCTAGAGTATTGAGAATCCCCATTAATAGATCCTTCCTTACAAGACATCTCGGCCCGAACCATGTGCTCCCTCACACTTGTAGGCTTTCTGCACCCTTTAGGTAAAAACTCCTTGAGAATCTTTTTAATTTTATATGCCAGCAATCTGGTCCCATTTTGATGCAAGTGGAACCCACCCATCCTGGATAGACTCCTGTTTTCTCAAAAGTTTCCCCAGTTCCTAATAAACACTCTTCTGTCCTTCAAATACCATAGTTTCATCCATGTATTGTGATCCTGAAGCCCTGCCTGTCTAATTGAGCATGGATTAGTTGGCCTAAATGTGGCCTCTAGAAACTTGCTCCTACCATCGCCAATTCCATTGGCACCTACATCTACCACACCCACCAGTTCCTCCCTAGCACTGGAATAAATGTGTTCAGTTGTCATGAGGGATGTGCCACCTTTGCATCCAACCAGCCAGTCACCATGCAGTTCTCCCGGTCATCACAAACCCAAGTGTCCATACTTCTAATGCTCAAATCCCCTCATCACTATGACCCATCTTTTTCAGATCACTGAGCTTCCCTCCCCCAGAGGACATCCTGATTGTGAAACCATGGAATCATCTACAAGGTGGTCCTCAATGTTGGGCTGATTTCCCTCCACTCCAGCTTGATGATTTCTTCCCCAAGGATTTCATCCTTCTCCAGAGCACAGCAGTGGTCACCTCGGCATGGGACTGCTCTGCTGTGTCACAGAAAGTCTCCTCTAGGTACCTCTCTGTCTCCTTTCACTCCGCAAGTTCAGCCACTCTGGTTTCAAAAGTCCATATTCAGTTTCTGAGGCCCATAAGTTGCTTGCACCAAATACTATGAGGCAGATAACAGTACATGCTGCATGGCAGTGTAGTGAACTAGAAAGCCCCCACTCTGCTGCTGGACTCCTGCCCATGGTATTTTTAGTCTTGCAGGGTTTCTTTGTTAGTTTAATATGTTTGGGTTAATTTGGGGGGCAGGAGGTGTTACTGACATACGCTCGGTTCTCTCACTCCCTCTATTAACTTCCCTCAAAACTCCTTGTTTGTTGCCACTGTTGGCTAGCTCCTCTCTCACAAGCAAGTTTTCTCCATGAGTTCTCCCCCCCCCCCCCTTGTGAAGCCTACAAACAAGGTTAGTGAGCAAAACTCAGCAGGTTACAGCCTCCTTAGGAAGCTCTCAGCCATGTTTAGCAGCCACCAGACTCAGCCCCCCAAACAGACACACTAAACTTCAGTCGAGCAAGCACACAACTAGCGAACAAGCTCACAACAGCAAACAAGCTACCAGAGAGGAAGGGTTCATCTACACTTCAAAGCTATCCTGAAATAGCTATTACTCATCTTCGCAGTAAGCCCGTTATTTCTGGCTCTCTATTCCGACATCCCTGTAAACCTCATTCTGTGAGGAGTAAGGGACATTTCAGAATAGCGATTTATTTCTAAATTTGGCGCTGCATAAAAATAAATATTTGTGGAAAACAGCTCCTCTCAAATTAACCTGATACCTTTTTTATTAGATTTCTAGTTTGATTAGTAAAAGTAGTAGAGCTGAGATAACAAACTTCAATTTCTGTAAGGCATTTGTGTAGGTATCACATTTTTATTTAAAAAAAAAAGCTCAAATGGTGTAAGGGGAGGTGGTTTTACAACTGGTTGGTTGAAAAATCTCAAAATTTAGAGTGGGAATGTTTCCAGTGGGTTTTGACTTCAGCCCCAAGCACATCGGGTTCCTGAGTTGGGGAGCTGGGGAAATTAGCTAGAGCCTCTCTATTGTTGGTTCATGAGTGGCTGGCAAAATCATCCATTTGGGTGTGCGCTTTCCTGTGGGTGTCTGTGTAAGTGCAGTGTCTGCCAGTGGTTTGCAGCTTGTCCCAACAAAATCATGGTGTGGGAGGGATCTTAGGTTGGTAATACAGAGGCTCAGCAGTACCCCAGATCCAGGTTGCACCCCAGAGAATCCATCACAGGAGACTGTGGGGAGGAGTCCAGAACAAAAAGGGTGGATTGGAGGCAGCACAGAGAGGATGTATGGGGAACCAGGGAGACAGAGGGACAAGGCTGACAACACAAGCAGGTAGAAGGGACGGGACCATTTCACATCTGGTCTGGCATCTCAGGCCGAGCGATGCCTTTTTCTCTTCAGGACAATGATGATGATTGGAGCAGACACCAGGAGGAGAAGGACCAAGATGGAGCGCAGGATCCAGATGCAAGGAAACATGTCAAGCCCTGGAACATAAAAGGAGTCCTGGTAGGGTGATCTACAGGCCAGATCCAGCCCTGAAGAGGATCTTGCCCATTATTTGCTCTACAATTACATTCCTGACAAAGTCTTGCTTGGCAGGTAGGGGGTCTGGCTCAGCTGGAGCAGCACTGCACACATCTCCAAGCCTAGCACTCATTGCTTTTTCCACATGTGTATTTAGACAGTCATTGCTCTAGAGCTGAAATGGCTGGTGGGAAGGCCACCTGGATAGGAGGAGACCTCAAAACATAGGACCTAAAACTGGTTAGCAAACAGCTTATTTTGTTTTCTATAGAAAACTGTAATGAAAAACGTAAAACAGAAAGTTGGTTTTGTCAACACTTGGCTGTGTCTACACTGGGCCACTTATTCTGGAAAATCAGCCGCTTTTCCGGAATAAGCTGCGAGCTGTCTACACTGGCCCTTGAATTTCCGGAAAAGCAACGATGCTCTACTGTACAAAATCAGCCTCTATTCCGGAAAAACTATTCTGCTCCCGCTCGGGCATAAGTCCTTATTCCAGAAAACTGTTCCGGAAAAGGGCCAGTGTAGACAGCCCAGTAGTCTTTTCCGGAAAAAAGCCCCGATCACAAAAATGGCGATCGGGGCTCTTTTCCGGAAAAGCGCGTCTACATTGGCCACAAACGCTTTTCCGGAAAAAGGGCTTTTCTGGAAAAGCAGCCTGCCAATGTAGACGCTCCTTTTCCGGAAAAACTGAAAACGGAATAGTATTCCGTTTTAAACATTTCCGGAAATTCATGCTAGTGTGGACACAGCCCTGTGGTGGGAAAATTTCAACTTTTCCCCAAATATCAAAATCTTTGTGGTTGTTTTTTTTATTTTCAGGGAGTCAGAAATCACCGAAAAATAACAAATTGCCAACCAAAGACTTTCATTTTTCAATCTACTGGCCAAAACCAGAAATATACATGAGAAGTTCTATTCTGGCACAGAGCCAATAACAGGTCTCACTGCCCTAGGGAGTCTTCTGGATTATTTCTGAACAGTGCATTCTCTCTCTCACACACACACACACGTACACACACACTGACCTCAAATGAGCCAGATTTTTTGTCTCAAAACAGGCAGAGATATAAGATTAAAACCACACTGCTTTATTTCTTAGAATCAAGAACCTGAGATTATCTGAAACAATAAGGCAGAGTCTCATCTCACTGCACCTTGCATCCTGCTGGCTCTTGGCAGACTAACTACCACTAGACCCAGACTGCACGCTTTGCTACAGAGCTCCCAGCCTGCAAGTGAGAGCAGGCAAATACCCCAAAGTTTAACACTGGAGCTTACAGTTTTACCCTGGTTTTCCATACCCATTCCAACAAAGTCAAAGTACAAGCTAAACACGGATGGAGTGGGACCTCCGAACAAAACTGCTAGGACATTTTGGAACTACGCAGCACATTTAGAACTCATGAGGAAAATCAGAGCAACGGGAATAGATCCCTAGAGAGACCAAAACCAGCATCTGCAATACAAGGAAGACATGGTCTCCTCGGCTGTTGTCTGGCAGAGGTGAGCATGTGGGGGGAAGAGAAAGAGATTACATGGTGGGGGGAGGGATCATTGAAGGATGGAGATATTACACTAGAGTCCTAGACTCAGGCTGAAGTCACTGAATGCGACTGGACACTTTCTCTCCCTATGGTACAGCCCCATTTCCCATTCCTAGACACACGAAGACCAGAGCTGGGCATTTTGGGCCCCTGAGCCTCTGATCCCAATGGAAGGTCCCTGACGAGGGAGACAAAACATCCTTTGGGACAAACAAGATAGGGGCCCAGTGTGCTAGGTACTGTACAGATGGCTCCTCCCCCAAAGAGCTGGCCATGAAAATAGACCAGACAGACCCAGCGTGGGGGAAAGAGCAGAATGAACAGTGTGATGGCAGCAGACAGCCTGCTGGTGCCAGGGCGGAGGGTGCAGGTTGGTTGTGTTTTGGGGGAGTTGGTGGGTTTAGTTAGGAGGGAAAAGCAAATGTTGCTATTCCAATGGGGGGGACCTTAAAGGGACCAAGCCCCAAAGATACTCCCAGTGTCCTTGGTACAGCGGACACTGAGTGGCTGGATGGGAGTGGCCCCTAACATGTGCCCAGCTCCTCACACAAGCCCTGGAGTTGCTGCCGGTGTGAGGAGGGGAGCAGCTCTGAGGAAACAGATGGGTACAATCTCTCTCACCCCTGGCCCTCCCTATGTGTGCTAGTGCCCTCAGGCTCTCTGCCATGGGGAGATTGGATGGGGGCTGCTTGAGGAAAGGCCTACAACCGGACACACACCCCAGCTCTGCATATAGGAGACATCCGGCACTCAGGCATGACCCTCAGCCAACTGGACTCCATGTCAGGGTGAGATTTTAAAGATCTGTGACCCCAACCTGCTCCCAGCATGCTGAGCACTGTGGGACTCAGGCCGGTTGTGAATACAGTCACTCACCATGTCCCGTAGGTGGAGTTTTCTCAGTCTGGTCAGTGACAGGGCTGTTGTCAGAGGGAGCCTTTCTCTCTAGGCAACAAACACAGGAAATATCACAGCCTCTTAGCTGGGAATGCATTCAGGTGGGATCTGCATCCTACCATGAGTGAATATCTTCAGGTCTGGCTCCTGGCTTCCCGTAGCCATAACTCACCTTTTCAATACACGTGAAGCTACAAACTGCCCTGTCTTCAGTACAGTTTTAACTGGAGTTAATTAATACTAGTGGAGGAGATGGGTGTTTTCCCACCAAAGGCGCAGCTTTGGGGAAGAAAATGATTCAAAGAGGGAGCTGTGGGGGGGAGGGGTCGCATGGAATCACTTACTACATGCCTGAGACCCACCATTTCACCCCTTTCTCCTGGCCGTGCTGTGTGGCTTATAACCGCTCACCTGTGACCTTCAGTTGCAAGGGGGCGCTGAGAGCAGAATTGACCTCCTGGTTTTTCTCATCCTTGATCTGATACCCACAGGAGTAGCGCCCTGCGCTCTGCACGGAGGTTTTCAGGAGGAAAGTGTAACTAGCTTGTCCTGTTTTAAATTTTTGGCTGGAAAGAGATACCTCGTCTTTGCAGAAAACAACTTTGGTAACATTAGCATATCGAAACCCTGCACATCGGACTAAAACGGTCTCCCCATCCTGAACCGATGTCGGATTCAGGATCAGCTCAGGTGCAGGGAGATCACCTGAAACGACAAAAAGACATGGACATGTGTGCCCGGGAGAGGAATGAGAGGGAGCTGGGATGAGAATTGTATCGATGGTGAAAGGAGAAACGTCTGGTCACTTGGAAACTCTTATAAATGCAGTTTAAAGCCACACGTTAGACTTGCTTATTTAATCTTTTATTGCGGAGGAGGGGCGGAAGGGGGGGGGGGGGAATCATGAATTCCTGCTGCACTGGGGCCAGATCATAGCTGATATAAACAACCATATATCTCCATTAGAGTCACTGAGGCCAGAGCCCCAGCCTGTGCTTCAGCGCGGTCAGTAGGGCACATAACCAGCTGGGGGTAAATTGACCACAGTCCATTGGAATCAACAAAGCTACACTGGCTTACCCCACCTGAGAATCTGTCTCTAAATACGCTTCCTTTTTGTTCAAGTTTATGGTCAGCCACTGTGAGTATTAATCACTGAATTAAATGTAATTAACAGGATTTCAGACAGGGACTGAAAAGGTTTCTTCCCTCCCACCTCCTTCCATTGCAAGGACCTGGGGATTTTGTTCCTTTCTCTCCTGTTCTTGTCCTTCCCATGGCCCTTGGGCTCACACACTCACCTGGGGAGCTGCAGAATTCCTGGCCTGTGACCCCGGCACCTGCACCAGAGAGCAGAGTGGGTGAGAAACAGTCAGGGAATCTGTAATCATAAAGGCTGTGTCTGCACTGGCCCCCTTTTCCGGAAAATGGATGCAGATTAGCCAAGTTGGAATTGCAAATGCAGCGGGGATTTAAATTTTCCCCGCTGCATTTGCATGAACATGGCTGCCGCTTTTTTCCGGCTCGGGACTTTGCCGGAAAAAAGCGCCAGTCTACACAGGGATCGTTCGGAAAATAAAGCCTTTTCCGTAAGATCCCTTATTCCTGATTTTAAGAGGAATAAGGGATCTTCCGGAAAAGGCTTTATTTTCTGAAAGATTCCTGTCTAGACTGGCGCTTTTTTCCGGCAAAGCCCCGAGCCGGAAAAAAGCGGCAGCTATGTTCATGCAAATGCAGCGGGGAAAATTTAAATCCCTACTGCATTTGCAATTCCAACTTGGCTAATCTGCATCCCTTTTCCGGAAAAGGGTGCCAGTGTAGACACAGCCAAAGGCTACGCCTACATTGGCCCCTTTTCCGAAAGGGGCATGCTAATTTTACAGGTCGTAATAGGGAAATCCGCGGGGGATTTAAATATCCCCCGCGGCATTTAAATAAAAATGTCCACCGTTTTTTTCCGGCTTTTAGAAAAGCCGGAAAAGAGTGTCTACACTGGCCCCGATCCTCCAGAAAAAAGCCCTTTTCCGGAGGATCTCTTATTCCTACTTAAAATCAGGAATAAGGGATCTTCCGGAAAAGGGCTTTTTTCCGGAGGATCGGGGCCAGTGTAGACGCTCTTTTCCGGCTTTTCTACAAGCCGGAAAAAAGCGGCGGACATTTTTATTTAAATGCCGCGGGGGATATTTAAATCCCCCCGCGGATTTCCCTATTACGACCTGTAAAATTAGCATGCCCCTTTCGGAAAAGGGGCCAATGTAGACGTAGCCAAAGAGTTTGTGCTGGGGACATGCTCACACTGACATGAAAGTAAGTAACGATCAAAAAATCCAAGCAATAAGAGGCTCTTGCCCTGCAGTGAGATCCAGGCTGGCATGGGATCTTTACACCGATCTGACTCCAGGATTGGGGCCTTAACACTCCCCTCCGTGGCTTATAGTATCACACATTGTACAGCACTCACAGCACTAAGCGACACACAGGGTTAGCCCATCCTGTCCATTCCCCATTTCAATGGATAATAATAATAGACTTTTATTTTTGAGCATATTTTTTCCATTTTTGTCTCATTAAATTATAGCAGTTGAAGAAAATTATGAGGGACAAATAATAAATATTTAATGACAGTCAGTACTGAGATCCAAAAAATGAAAGCTTAAGATCCAATGAAACATACCAAAATATACTGAATAAACATCGTAAATAAAGTTCAGTAACATCTCAAGCAGAACTTCTCTTACTTTTCCTAGCTAGACATTTCTATTATTACTGATGGAATGCATTGGTTTCTCTGTGTAAACAGTGAAATTGACATGTCTTGGCATGTACGGATAAAAATCGAAAGCTTATTCACAATAAAAAGAGAGCCACTGCCTAGAAGAGACTATAATTTAGGTAAATGACACAATTTTAGTCCCTGGGCCTTCACATAGTTAAGCACATGCATAACATTACTCATAGGAGTAGCCCTCTTATCTTTAATGGGATTACTCACAAGCGGAATGTTATGTATGTACAGAAGTGATAACAAGTACAGGTACTCAGTAGTTAGAGGGTGTTTTCCCTCCAAACTAGTAAAGACGGGATTCATCCCTGGGGCTATGTCTACACCATAAGGTTTTTGTGCAAGATCTCTTCTGCAAAAAGCTTCTTGCACAAAAACACTGCAATGTAGACAAAGCCTGGGATTGGCCACATGGAAAGCATGACATTTAAAACTTTATTCATTTCAGCAGAAATTTCATTGTAACCATTTTTTTTTCAAACTGAGAAATACAGCTTCTTCCCTTCTTGTCTCTCTATAAAACAATTAAACATCTTGTAATATTAATTAGGGGAGGGCTCTTTGCAAAGTCTTTCTCTTGATGTAGAATATTCCCAGATTTAGTTTCAGTATCAAAGCCTTTCTGCTGGAGGTCAGCACCAGCATCCGCATTGTAGATATGAGGAAATGAAGGGTGGATGAAAATTTAGGGAAAAGGAGCCTGGGGAAATAAACAAACCTTTTGACTGAATTTTTCCCATTTCTTTTCAAAGTTTAAAACAGCCTCAACTTTTTTACTCCTTCTAAAGACCTTGTTTTCTGCAGACTTGATTATTCAATCTTCCCACAATGGATGATAGGAAAGAAGGCACAGTCAATGCACATGTGACAGGTCTCAATGCGGATAATAGTGGCAAGACGCTGTAAGGAATGTAACAAAGTCTGGATAGCTACAGGGAGGGATTATAAAGTCTCCAGTAGTGTTTGAGGGTTTGACCAGAAATCGGTTCATGTCAGTAGAAAAAACTCTCCTTGACATCAATAATCTGGTTGTTAAAAAAAATTCTTTTTATAAGAGGGAATCCCCCTCCTTTGGTAATTCCTTGGGAAACTCAGACCATCGAGCATGGAACATTTTCCAATATTTCTACACGTTAATACTGGCATTTCAGAACATCAGAGCTTTTGAATTTGAAACTTCAGTAACATTTTAATGTAACTTTTGTAAATGTGTTATTAGTATTCTCAGTGGCCGTAACACCAAGGAGCCCCAGTTATAAGCCAGATCCCCATTGTGCTAGAGACCGTGTAAACACAGAACAAACAGGTAGAGCCTGCCTCAAAGAGTTTACAATGTGAGTTAATTCAAGCGCTCTCATTTTCAGATGGCCAAATTGCAAGAATTTTTTATAGGAAATGGGTGTCTGAATTGCTAGATTGCTTGCAGGTTCCATTACATATATACGAGTCTATGATGCCTTCACGAGGGTATTATATGGGATGTAGTTACAAACTTGGGAAGAGGAATAAAAATCATCTCAGATGCTGCAGGAAAACGCGCGCCATGAATTTATATCCAGCTTTTCAATCTGAGATGAACTGGCCATCCAGCTCTCAGTGAAATAGCCAGGTGTCGTCACCGTTTAACCTGATCAATATTTTTAATGTAATTCTGACCCCAAGCCAGACCCTATGTCCCCTCTTCCCAGCAGAACCATAAACCTCCCTCTTTCTCTGCTCCCTATAGCACAGAGATACACCCCCTCCCCTCCCTGAGCATGTGGGCAGGGAGCTCTCCCCAAACTTACAGAGCAGCCACAGAAGGATCATGGGGCCCAGGAGCCAGTGACCGAGCCAGGGGACGCTGCAGCAGCATCTGGACCTCCGAGGAGAACCCTGGCGGCTCTGTGTCTCCGGTCCCCTCCTCCCCAGGGGGGCAGAAGAGGAACCGGTAGGTTGTGGTCTCTTGTCGCATGTCTGGGAGTAGCCCTGACGTGTGTGTGGCCAGAGGTGCGAGTGGAAACACTATGCACCATTCCCCCTCCCCCGCATCGCAGGGGCACACTCCCTGAGGTAGCAAGGCGCTGGTATCTGATGTACATTTTGCAGCACACACACTACTAGCCACAGGCCATTGCTGGTCCCACTCACTGGGCGCCAACATGCCTCTCCCCACACCCAGGCCAGTGCTCTCCCTGTCTTCAGGGGGGAATCCCCTGGCTCACACCGGGCAGTGACTTATACCAACAGTGTGAACTCCACGGAGGTTCAGTATCACACGCTGGGGCACATCCCAGGTGTTCCGGGATTCTAGTGATAAAACAAAACTTCCGGTCTCTGCACAGCATTCCCCAGCAGCGGGGCATTGGATGGTTTCAGGAAAGCCCTGGCCACGCCCCCATTCCAAAGCCCCATCTGAGAACAGGGGCACACAAGAGGCAGGGATCAGCTGAGCAGAGGAATGTTCAAGCTCTGCCCCCTTTCCCAGGCCACACTGCAATGCCAGCAGCTGGGTTGAGGGCTAGGCCAGGCATCTCCATGGAAGAATTGTCCCTCTGCATAGGAGAGACCTCGCTTTTGGGGCAGCAGGGGCAGTGCTTAGTGTCTCCTTCCCCCGGCAGGAGATGGGCTGGCTCAGAGATCCTTTACCAGGGTCTCATGGCATCGGCAATGACTGGGCCAAGGTGCAGGAGGAGGGGCCGCTCGCCCAGCCACCCAGCCCTGCTGAGAATGTAGCACAGGGACGATCCTCGAGGTAAAAGTGAGCGTGGCAGATGGCTGATGTGGAGGACTCCGCCTCATGGAAGGTGCATGGCTCTGGATCTGCATTGCTGTGCACACGGCTGCTCGGGGCTGCTCGTGCAGCTGGGCTATGGGGATGAGGTTGGTGAGGGGAGAGGATCCAGCCCTGCAAACAGGATCTCATAATGAAGTGAGCACATACAGAGAAGGGGCCTGTGGCTGCGTCTCTGGATCTATATCTAGCACAAACAGGTCAGGTCTTCACATGTGGCGGCAACCACAGCACCATCTATTTTAGTTACAGGCAGCTCCTATTTCAGCCCTCACCTCCATCTCCTCTTGCTTGTTACATTTATGAAACATCTTTACAATGTGCCTTGGTGTTGGGTTTCCTGAGGGGTGTTTGCTCAGCCGGGCCCCACAAAGGCTGGAGGATGAGGACAGAAGGGGCCGTTGTTTTCCTTGCCTGATGCTCTGCATCACCCAGGCCTGAGGATCTCACCCACTGACCCCTGCATCCCACTCATAGCTTTGTCGCACAGAAGCTCACACTAGATAACCACAGTGGTCCCAACTGGCCTTGCAATCTAGGTATCAATAAGTCAGAACCAGAGATATTGACTCTGAATGGAAGGCAGGCACGCCCAGTTAGATATATGCAGGACAGCAATGCCAAGAGCTCCTTATCAGTACCCTGCCCCCGGTCCTTATCTTCCTGCCGTGGGGGTCAAAGTCCAGCAACAGCCTCTCTGTTACATTGAATTCATTATTCAGACACCTCTGGAGACCCTGAGTCAAGAGAATCTCCAGTGAGCAGAGAGCTGCCTCAGTTTCCTCATCCATACACTAGAGATAACGAAACTAACCTCCCTCTGCAAAGCACTTTGACGTCTGCTGAGGAGGGGCACCAGATAAAAGCGAGGTATGATTCATAACAGCCCCTTCAATTGTCTCCTCATGGAAGATACAGTAAATCAATAGGAGGGGGTGTGTTTGCAGGGAAGGGAATTCGGGCTTGGAGCTGGGCTAATAACTAAAGTTTCACCTCCAAGCTAAATTGAACAAAAATGGTTTGGGGTTAATGCCAACCCCCAAAAAAGTGAATTTCTCAGCACAACAAAATAAAAAGAGCAATTCAAAAAACCAAAACACAACATTGTGGGTTCGAACGTTACATTCAGCTCACAATGAAAGGTTTCATTTCTGCTTGAAGGTTGTAAAGACGTTTTAAGACATTATGTAAATATGTACAGCTCCCAGTGAGACGCTGTGGTCACAAGCGCTAATGTGATCCCGAGATGCACAAAGAGGAGACTATTGGGTAGGACTAACGGGGTTATTAAAACGCCATGTTTGGCCGGGCTGTGATGCCTGCTGGAATCCTGTGCCCAGTTCTGGCATCCACAGTTGAAAAAGGACGTTGATAAGTTGGAAGGAGGACAGAGAAGAGCCTCAATATTGACTGAAGGATTAGCCAGCTTCCCTTATTGTTACCTTATCCTGATTTTGTGTAACCCTGATTTTGTGTAGACCTGGCCTAAGGACCAGCACAGGGAACAATATTCAGCAAGCTCTCCAGCAGGTGTAGAGCTGACAGCCTATACCAGTCACTGCACAGCCACCAACACTAGAAGTTGGAAAACGATATGCTCTATCAGTGGGGGCGGGGAGCTTTGACTTTCCCCGGAGTCAAGGAGAGAATCGGAGATTTATAAGCAGCTACCCCTTTCTGCAGCACATGGCATAAATGGGGCACAGCAAGAGGTGTGGCCATAATAGATCCTCTTAATCCCATTAACTAAGATGATCCTAACATTTCCATTAAAGGTGTTTGTGATTGAACATTAGGATTTTAACTAAAAAATGTTCATGAAAAGTGTTCACTTTCAGTGGACACTTTCGATTTTTCAGTAAAAGAACCAAACACTCAAAAATCAAAACTTTTTTTTCAACCACAAACCAAAATATTTTGATTCATGGCAGTTTTGGTGGGTGCTCTAACTTGGCTTCTTTGTCACCATCCCTCCTCTATAGATCTGTCTCTCAAGCTAACTACATCTTCCAAGAGTTTCATGATACAACATCACCCCTCACCATGAGAAGGAAGCATGGTGCATCATGGGAGATGTCTTACCAGAGAGCCCAGCCCATAGAGAAGCATGAAAAACCTGCACATCAGCTCCCATTAAGCACCACTGAAATGATTACAGATCAAAATATTTTTATTTTCAATTTTTTTCCAAAATGTAAAAATATTCTTAAAATAAAATATTGATGAAAAGTCATTTTCTTCTTTGACATCAAAATTTTACACATTAAAAAGTAATTTCAGACAGATAATCCAAAACCTAAACGTTATCACAGACAAATTTTAAATCTTTTCAGCCAAGTCTTTTGGGGCTTGGAAGATTTTGTTGAAAAATGTCTAGTTTTAGTTGCCCATTTTTAAAAAAAGCATTTTTCAAGTTTTTAATAAAGCATATTTCAAGTTTTTCAATGAAAAGTTGACTTTTTTTTTACTTAAAATATTAGTGAAATGAAAACCTTTTTTGAATTTTATCAGAACTTTCCATGAGAAGAAAAATACCAATTCTCCAACCAGCTCTACCCTCTGGTCATGTGACTGCAGCCTCAATTTGTCTCTTCTTGGTTGGCCCATATAATGAGTCATGAGTCAAGGAACATGTCAAAAATCAAGGCAAATCTCATGGGGTCAGATTTTTTAAACTGGCATCACAGTTAGAGCTGGTTGGAAACTCAGGTTTAGTTCCACAGTAAATGTTGAGATTTTTGATTAAAAAAACCCCAAAACTTAAATATTTGGCCCAAAACCTGAACTACTATGATTCTTAAAAGCCACCACTGCACTTCAGGGGAGCTGTAGGTTAGGTACCACATGCTCTTCTATCTCAAGGGGGATGAATGCACATTCCTGTCCCCCACCCAAAAAAAGGGGGATGGCTGGAGGCCCGATACCTAAGTGTATCATGAAAGGATCAGCCATGAAAGGATCCGAGCTGCATTTACCTCAGGAAATGTGAGAGTGGTCCTGTAAAGTAACATAGGAGTGGCACAAAGGGGTTGTGTAGGTTGCTCACACTGTAGTCCAATCCCTGAGGGACCAGTGACTGAGCTTAAAAGCACCACTACACTTGTGCAAAGTGTGTGGCTGGGACTTGCGTTAGGGACAGTGCAAGCTATAAGACAAGTCTGACTGGGATGTACCCAAAAGAGTCTGCATCTTGTCAATTCACAGGAGAAGGCTCGGCACGAGGAAAGTGGAGCGGATTCACCTGCTTCCCTGAGGGGAGACTGTCACCATGGTGCGGGGAGTCACCAGGCCCTGCACAGTCACATGTGACTTGCAGCCAGCAGCTAGAACAGAAGGTTTACTAGTCCACGGGGTTACAGCATAGAACAGACTTGTCAGCACAGGAACCAGAAGCAGGACCGTCCATCTTGAGGAGAAGGGCTCAGAGCCAATGGCCCTGCCCCCAATGAATGCACCCCAACTCAGTGAGACTCATTCACTCACTCAGCAGCACATCTCCCTCTGCCCCCAGCCCAACTTCCAGCCTTTGTCCAGCTTTCCTGGCAAAAGGTGTCACCTAGACCCACCTCCCTCCCAGCCTTACCTTACAGAAAGCATCAAGCATTATGTACATGCAGCAGGATGTCACTCCCAAATTCCCATCACCATCTTACTATTGGTTCAGTGCCCAAGGAAACTGAGGCACGCACACAGTTATTATAGGACAGTAGAATCCTGTGCAACAAAACAAAGCAAACAGAGCGAATACAATCCCCACTTCATCACAGAGGCCTGCTTGGATGACGTCTTATCAG
Source organism: Pelodiscus sinensis (assembly GCF_049634645.1). Lineage (NCBI taxonomy): Eukaryota > Metazoa > Chordata > Testudines > Trionychidae > Pelodiscus > Pelodiscus sinensis. The sequence goes on from NW_027465849.1 coordinate 76,159, forward strand.
CTGGGAGATCGCTGCAACGCTGGCCGCTGAGGGGTATTTCCTGTCACTCTCCCACAGGGAGGCCTATATAAATCCAAGCTCTGGGGCCAGATCTTCAGGCAGTATAAATCAACACAGATCCACCCTTTTCTCTGCACCAAATTCAATATATAGCTGCTGGAGATATCAGCCATTGAATCCAATGGAATGACATCAATTTACACCAGCAGGGGATCTGGCCCCACTGACACCAATGGAGCAATGTGGACTGACATCAGCTGGTCCTCTCCCATTGATACTCTTAGCCAGACTATGCCCCTTTAGAGCTATACATGTGGGAGTCCTCTGTGTGCTCAGAGCTCTTTCAGTGGCACTGCCCTGCACCGTGGAACCCCTGGGGGCTTATTTATGCAAGGAGGGACACCTGGACTAACTAAAAATGCTAACAGAATGTTTAGGAAATGTTCATGTCAATGGGTTTGTGTGTTTATTTTCACCCGGAAACGTCAACACATTGTGAAAATTCACAATTTTGATGAAAAAAAACTGTCTGCCTCTTTTGGCCGGTTCTATTTCTACCTCAGTGTCCTAGATGACTCCTACCTAGGGGCTACTGGCTGAGGCTGTCCTTTGCCATCCTTGGTCTCTGAGCTCTTCATGGAGAGACTGCTGTTCCCAGGACACCCTGTAACTGCCAAATCTCAGTGGGGTCTGGCTTCTCTATGTCCCAGTTTTATTTTCCTCTTGCGTGTGGCCTAACTCATGAGGTCAGGTTTTGAGGGGAGATTCACAGATCTAGTAAGGCCAGAAGGGATCATTAAGACAAGCTAGTCGGACTTGCTGTAGAACACAGGCCATAGTCCCACAGTGTGAGTCCCCTTCAGAGCAGGTGAATATTTTTCTCCAAGAGCCCTTTTCCAACAGTCTGTGCAGCCCAGTGGTTAAGTCAGCAGAGTGACAAATTTGAGTCTCTTCATGCTCGCTCATTGGAGGCTAATGACTATGTCTAGCTCCCTGGATTTCTTGAGTTGGCTGATAGTTCTGAAGTTCGCAGGTTAGAAGCTAGAAAGTTAGAAGTCGTAATAATTTTCCCACTAAACTTTTGTTTGTCAGAAAATTGCATTAAAAGGTTTTGCAAAAAAAAGTGTCTGCTTTTCTCTGACATTTTCAGTTCTTTCTTGGAAAACCACAAGCCTGAACCAAAAAAACAAAAACAACCAACCAATTAAAATAGCACCAAATATTTTGGTTTTCAGCTGCTTGCAGCCAACATTTAGTGTTCCTCTGCAGTTTTTGTCTTCCACCCCCTTTTTTTTTCAGTTGCCAAAAAAATTAGTTTGGGGGGTGGGAATCTAATGGCCAGAGAAGGAAAGGGGTGTAAGCAAGAACCCCGGCTTTCATCCATGTACTGAAAAGGGAGTGAGGTCTAATGAATTAGATCAGGAGACCTGGGAGTCAGGACTTCTGGGTTTCATGGGCTGTTCATAAATGCCGTAATGCTTTGCAGGGAGAGTCTTTAATGCTGCATGTTTATTTCAGGTTACTAAGCAGGGGGCGGGCCTTGAAAAGCACCAAACATTGGTTCTATGATGTAGGGACAGTCCCTAACTCTAGCTCTGGGCCGTGCAGGGGAATGGGGTCTGGAGGTGAGAGCAGGGGGGTGGGAGTCAGGACTCCTGGGTTCTACCCCCAGCTCTGGGAGGGGTGTGAGCCCCAGGGGCCTGAGGTGCAAGCTCCGAGCTAAGGTCTCTGGCTGGGGGCGAGAGGCGCCTGTCCAGGCCCAGAGACCTGGGGTACAATGGGAGGGGGGCAGCCAGAGCTCACAAGAGACTCAGACAAGTCCCGAACCTGGATCCCACAGGGGGAGGGGTGGGTCAGAACAAACAGCCTGAGGAGAAGGGCAGTGGGGCTCTGGCGCCATCTAGAGGGGAGAGGGGAGCCCAGCTGGGAGCCAGCCCTGCCCTGACCCCAGCCCTGGGGCAGAAATGTGCTGGGAGGTTCCCCAGCAAACCCACAGCCTGGCCCTGGGCAGGGGATCAGCGAGTTCCCCTCCTCCACTCCCAGGAGCAGGCAGCAGTGATGAGGAGCTGCCTAGGTCCAGGAAGAGGAAACTGACAGCAGGGTGGAGGCTTTAAACATGCCCCAACTGGGGAGCAGGCAGAAATACCGAAAGGGGAGAGGCTGCTGCTCCCTGTTATTGCCAGGCTGCTGGGCTGTGCAGCATCCCTGCCTGTAGGGCAGGCATGTCCAAAGTCCGGCCCGCTGGCCACTTGCGGCCCGTGTTCCGGTTTAATACGGCCCCACAGGTAATTTGGCAATATCTATCTTTTATGGCCCCCAACGAATCCATATGTATTGAGATGAATACATTGTAAAATCTCAGTTAATGTCAGTTGGTCTAAATCAGTTATAAATATATTTGGACACAACATGTATACTTGGTGTTATGTTCCTGTTCATATTTTTTGAACTTAAAAGTTGACAGACAACCTTTATTACCAATAATATGTAATGTACTTTACAATGTTCCTGACATGTATTTCAGCTTCCTGGATTTTTTTTTTTTTCATCTGGCCTTCAGATATGAAAGGCAGAGTGATTTAACACCTGTTTAGATTTGTCATCCATGTGACTAAATGAAAAGTATGCCGTTTGCAATAAACTTTGCATAAAATAGTTAATTTGCATTTAATTTTAATGGTTCAAAGAATGTCAGGCAAAATGGTCAGCCCTCACGCATGTTCACTTCATCAAATCTGGCCCTCTTTGAAAAAAGTTTGGACACCCCTGCTGTAGGGCCTGCTCCTGGCCAGACTGCAGCCCCAGCTGGGATTAGAGTCCCACAAGGAAGTTTCTAGTTGGGTGGATAAGAGCGCTGAGATTAGGCCCCTGCTGCCCATACACCAGCCAGGCAGTGCTGAAGGGACAGACACTAGCGGCTGGGTGCTTAAGTTTCACACACTGAGGATCAGGGATGTGTTTGGAGAACTTCATCTTCCCCCATGCTCTGTTCCCAGCCCCCTTCTGGCCGGCCCAGGCCTGTGGGGAGTGTAGGGTTCATGGCTCGGCAGACCTCCATTGTTCATCTCACGGGGAGCTGAAAAACTGAGCACACGAGACAGAATCACCACTGCACAAATTCACACTGTGGGTTTATAACAGGCTGACATCTGCACCCGTGTGTATCATGGAAACTCCTATTGAAAACAGGAGAGCTGGCAACTCTAAGCGCAGGCCAGAGTACGGGCAGGTCGGAAGACAAAGACTTTCCCTAAAATTTTACAAAGTTCTAAGGCTACTCAGTGATTAGGCCACTGGCTCTTCAGTGCCCGCCATTTCAGAGTCAGTGCAGACAGAAGTGCAGGCTGGGCCACTTGTTTCTGAAGCTGAAGCGTTAGCTGGGCCTGCCCCGGGCTTTGCCTATGACGGCGTATGTTGAGGTTCTGCTTTCCTGCGTCCGAGGAAGCTTTAAAACAAAAATAAAATCTTGTTACGTTTATGTTAATCCCAACAGGGATTAACACTACAACAGACTAGCTCTCTGAAGGGATCTAAAACAAAACAGCTTCTCTGCCCTGTTTGTGAGCAGCAGGTCAAGCTGCACATGGCTCCTGGTCGGTTCCTTCAGCACTTGTACCAGGAAAGTTTTTGGAGAATGTTGGGGATAATTTTGGAAAATGTAGGGGAAGTAGAGGTGGGTGACAGCCTAGGAAGCAGTGATCCTGAGATGGTAGATTTCAGGATGCTGACCAAAGGAAGAAAGAAGAGCAGGAAAATACACAGCCTGGACTTTAGAAAAGTAGACTTTGACTCCCTCAGGGTATATCTACACTTGCTCCCTATCTCGAGATTGAGATGCAAATGTAGTGTACTGAAATTGCTAATGAAGCGGGGATTTAAATATCTCGTACTTCATTAGCAAGATCTCGCCTGGCGCTAGTTCGAATCGCAGCTGTTTCGAACCAGAAAGTGAGTGCCGGGACGCGTTAGTTCGAACCAATGCCCTTGGCTCGAACTAACGTTACTATTCAAAAAATGAGTGCGTACTTTCTGGTTTGAAACCGGAAAGGTGGATCCATTTTATTTTATTTTTGCACAATTTACTATTACAATTTTTCATCACCAATTTTATCAAAATCATTATATATTTTTAGTGAAAAAACAATTTTGAGGAAACACTTTCAACAATCACTTTGATATAAATCTTCACCAACTTTTGCAAGTCATATAGAAAATTTAGAAGAATCATGCAATTTTTGGAAAAAAAAATTCGTTTTAGGGAAAAAAGTTCTTTTTTTCCATCAAAAACGTTCAGCCTGCTCAACACAGAGGCAGGAGCAGGCAGAGATGGAAAACTGGGCTGAAGGAGAGAAAAATCTCACCCGTTACATGGGTGGTAAGAAGCGATAGCCGCAGTGGCAGACATTCTGGGCAGGAATGAGGAACGTTATCCTGCAGGAGGGCAGACAAGGTGAACATAGCGATCCCATCTGCATTAAACTCTCTGAGACAGCTCCCAAAGCCCAGCCAAGCAGAGAGGAACGCTGATCTCAACTCACACCCCTAGTGCTGGTCTCAGTCCAGCACTGGTCAGTGTCTCATGGCACAAATTCCCACTGGGATGGCGCAAATCCTGAGCCTGAAATTCACAGTCAGGATTCAACTGACACTGAAACTTACCCGTGCTGCACCAAACTCACAGAGGGCGGCATCTGCGGAGAGAGCAGAGAGCAGGCACGTAAGTGCTGCTCCAGGGGGAGCCCCCCCTCCCCCAGAGATTTGCCTGATTTAGATGTTCAAACATAACACATCCTAGTACTGACCCCCAACATCAAAACACAGCCTCAGACTATTCACTGGGGGTGTCTGTTCACTCTGGCTCTCGGTCGAGCACCCACTGTCCTGCTGAACGTGAGAAATTCCCCTCCTGGGCCTGACCGGTTCTTTCAATGGACACGTTTCACCAGGGTGGTTTGTTCTAGCAGGGCTGGGTTTGAAATGGAAACTGCGGTGAAGTAAACACAGCGACAGCCTGAGACAGCCCAAAATAAGCCAGCGCTGGGGCTGTGGGACCACATCAGGGTTTCACTGAGGTGTCAGCTCTATCTGTGTCACAGCAACAGCCAGGGTATGAGGGGGAGCTGAGATGTGGACCCCAATTATTTTTGTTTAACATGGCTGTGGGGGGAACTACAGAGCACAGCAGGTCGGGCCCTACAGGGCCAAGTGCTGGAAGTTAGTGTAAGGCACAGGGGAAGTTGCTGGCTTGTGATATACAGGAGCTCAGACACGGGTAAGGAGCCTTTTTTGGGTGGGGGCTGCTGACCCACAGAAAAATCAGTCAGTGGCCACACACACAAGTGAGAGACGGAAAAACAAAACTAAGAAAAACCCTCCGTGATGTGTCCTGTGACTGTGAAAGAGAAAGAGGCTCCCCACATTCCCCTGGCACACCAGAGTCTAGGAGGGCCCCAGCTAGTAGATTTTGTGTGTCCCGCCCCACAATGAAGTGACAGGGGGACTGGAGCACCAGCGTGAGCTCTCCCATGCTGGGGGGAAGCTCTGAGTCTCAGGGGCCAGATCCAGGCAAGTTGGGGACCGCATCTAACCCCTGGGCCTTAGCGTCCCCTTCTCTGAACTAGATGGTCACAAGGGTTCCTGATGGTCTGTGAATTATAACACAAGGGCCCTATAGGCCCCTTTCAGCCCACCAGCTCTCTGATCCTTTGACCTCCCCTTCCCAAAGGGCAGCGCTTCCTGCTCGTCAGGCCCTGGATAGTGAATTAGGGTCAGTGGAAAGACAGGTAGATCAGACACAGGCAGGACAAGGAAGCCAGGAGCGAGCTCTGTGCAAGGGGAGCATGTCAGGGTATCACCGCTCAGCCGTACAGCTTTGGGGACATCAGCAGGGGACCATGGCTGGGTGCTCCTTGTCACACCCCATTCTCCCTCAGCGTGGTTTATTTTCCCACTTGTCATCAAACCCTTTGGCCCAGATCCTTAAATGTATTGAGATTCCAGACTGCCGCTGGCCTGCAGTTAGGAGTCTAAACAACCTCTGAGGCCTGCTCGTAGGGCCAGAGACTCTTTTTCTACTCTGTCTGGACAGTACCTGGTGTGCCATTCTCCAGGCTTGGAGGACACCAGGCCTTACCCACACACAAGAAGGAAGAGAAAAGTACAGGTCCTTACATTGGATGTGCTCTTCTGTGGGTGTGTTTTCCGTGCTGTGATTTGGGAGTTGTTCCCTGTGGAAAGTAAATATCAGTGTGAAATGTGTCAGTGCGGCGAGGTATTGTGCAGAGTTTGTGGTGCACACGCAGCCGCTGGGCGCTGTGTGATGCACGAGCCTCCCTTCCCTGCAGCTGTGTCTCAGCCTGCATTAGACACTGACAGCAAGAGAGGCCATGCAATTCCAATGGATCCTCAGGGGATCTCCCTATTGTCCGCCCCTCTCCCACTCTCCAGGGAACATTCCAGGGTGGCTGAGAACTTAGTTCCCATCTCCCCCTCCCCCGCATCACCTCTGGGGACACTTCCAGACTCACCACCCCAGGCGAAGGTCACCACTTCCCTACCTTAGATGCCTCCATTTCACTATGACTGAAAGAAAAATGAAGGAAATTACAGTTAGCAGCATCTCAACCGTCTGTCCCTTCCTGCCCCACCGAAGGACGGATTTTGCAATGCTGTGGACAGGGGCTGGTTACCATGGGCATTCCAGAGCCGCCCAAGGAATCTGGAGACCCGGTCGCCAAGTTAGAGTATGCAAATCCCTTAGATAACTTCAGCAATCGTGGCCTTAATGTACCTCGATGGAATAGCCCCTGGAGCTGAGCAGGCTTCCGGCTCTGCAAGCAGCTGCCTCCTATGTGACGTGTCCATCCCTCCACAGGTGCCTAGGACTGGGATGTTACTTGCCAAAGTGCCTATGGGATTAGGGAGCTCTCACCCCACTGTCAGCTCAGGGCACTTCAGCTCCTACTTTCCTCAGCAACTTTTGTAGCAGCCACTAGGCATTTGGGGCAGCATCTCTGAAAGCCCCAGAGAGACAAAGCCATCTAAGTCCCATTGAAAGCCACTGAATGTAGGCTTCTTATGTGGTCTCCCCTGACAGGCGCTAGCCGCCTGTGGCTCAGGTCCCCATCACCTACCTTTTTTCACCAGCAGGTAGATCAGTGGCGCCAGACACAGGACAGAGAGCCCCACGATTCCTCCAATGACCGCAGATCGCAATGGCCCTTGTGGGAAATCAGACCAGTGTCAACAACCTTGCAGGGGCTGGGGCTGCAGAGTTCGTGCTGCAGGTCTCCCTGCACCAGGGGTCATGCTGACAGGGACACTTCTGGGCTCTGGCTAGGACAGTCCCTGCCTGCCTGGGCCCATAGCCTGTCTGTGCCCCCAGCTCCCGACAGCAAAGCCACTGCCACACAGCCAGGGAGTGACAGAGACCTGGGAGCAGCCATGCCTGAGGAGAGCGAGGGTACGCCAGAGACATGGGGCACACTGAGCACAGAGTGGACAGGGAGAAACCAACACATTGGATTACAGGGACTGAGAGAACTCCACAGCAGGGACTGTTGTTCCCAGAGCCAGTGCCCTCCTGGCCTATTCTCCGGAAGGGGCAGACCGAGGAGAGAGAGGGGCTAGGAACTGCTACCTGGGATAGGGGACTGTGTGGATATGGAGCAGGAATTCTGGATGTCACTCCAAACAACACAGGCAGCTGTATACACCCATGGCCAGCTCTGCATACTCTGGGCCTTGAGCCATGGCTCCTTGGGCTGGGCGGGTAGCTCCACCCTGCTCACTCTAAGGCTAGTTCAGCTCTTGAATTAGCTTCCAAGGGAGACTATGAAATCCCCACCATGGGAGATTTGAAGAGCAAGTCAGGTACAGCACACAGCCTGGGGTTTAAACAGCAGCAGCTCCATGCCTGAGAGTCCCAGTAGGATGGTCCATGGGCCAGATCCACCCAGGAGAAGATCTTGCCCACCCCTGCTCTACAATTGCATTCCTGACAACGGCTTCCTTGGCTGGTAGGGGGTAGGACTCAGCTGGAGCAGCACTGCACTCATCTCCAAGCCCAGCTCTCATTGCTTTTTCACATGTGTATTTAGGGAGTCATTGCTCTAGAGCTGCCATGGCTGGTAGGACCACCTGGGTAGGAGGAGACCTGAAAACAAAGGTTCTGAATCTTGCTAGCAAATAGCTTATTTTGTTTTCTACAGAAAATTTTAATGAAAAATGTAAAAAAAAGTTCAACATTTGTGGTGGGAAAATTTCAACTTTTCCCCAAACGTCAAAATCTTTGTTCTTGTTTTTTGTTTTCCAGGTAGTCAGAAATCACCGAAAAACAACAAATTGCCAACCAAAGACTTTCACTTTTTAATCTACTGGCCAAAAACAAAAATGAAAAATTTCCAAGGAAAGCCCAATTTTGCCACAGAATTCTTCATTTGATTAAAGCCTCAACTTTTCCTGGGAAAAGGCTGTTGATGAAATTCCTCATAGATTTTCTGTGCAGCCCACCTCTCATGCTGGCCTTGGGAGATGATGCAACCAAATTCCCTGCTATGGGACAGGCTGGAGGGCAAAATTCAATGGGGGGCATCAAGGACAAGGCAAGAACAGGAAACCTCCTTCTCATGCTCAGGGGGAATGTTCCCACTGCCTGCTGTGGGTTGGGAATGTGGCCATTAGCGAAGAAAATGATTTACCATTAGAATTGTCAGAGCTCCCACTACTGTTCTCCCCAGCGTCACTTGGGTGAGCACTCCTGCCAGGGCTTTAAACATACACAGAATCACACCATGTTGGCCCCTCGCAGCTGAATCTTTGGAGGCAGTGACTCAGCTACGCGATAACCCCCACAGCTGACATGATGGCGGAATTTTGACATCCCTGAGCTGGTGTAACTCAGTGTGACTGCACTTGCATCAATGGGCCTGATTCCCAGCTGATGTAAATCAATATCGCTCCATTGGCATCAGCGGGCCAATTTTCAGGGGGTGTAATAATAATAATGGTCAATAGTAACTCGCTAGCACCTGAAGGCCAAATCCAGGTCTCCTTGTGTTGGGAGGGGCGCAGTCAGTCCGTGTTCCAAAGTCAAAACACGGTGGGTGCATGAGACCGACAGACCGGCCAGCAGGGGTGAAGTACATTATGTTTCTGACAGGTACTGTCCTATGGCAGCCCCCTCTTTGGGGAGTGGTCCCAGAGCAGGGGATTTGGGGGTTGCCATAGGAAAGTATCTATAAGAAATATTTAAATGAAAAATATTTAAGTGTGGGATGCAGGTTCAGGGCAGGTTATTGGGTGTGTGGCTCAGGCTAGGAGTTGAGGGGAGCTTGAGGTTGGAAGTGCGGCTATTATGCTGCCCAGCTGCCAGATCCCCAGAGCAGGCTGCAGTGTGGCCACCGTGCTGCCTGGCTGCTGGACCCCCAGGACTGGCTGGGATGGTGCCTGAGCTATGCTGTGCTGCCCAGCGGCTGTGGGTGCTGGCTAAGACACTGGGGCTAGGACCTCGCCCCTCCCCGCATCCTCAGCCATCCAGTATTGAGACTAGAGGCCATGGCAGGAGTGGTTTGGGCTCTTCTGGAGGAAGATAGTAGAAGGGGAGGGGAGGGAAGGGCCACTCATACCCAGCACGGGCAGGGGAATCTTACTTGTGTACAGTAGCTGGCAGCATGCAGAGCCCTGCCCCACAGCTGGCCACTCTCTTACCAGAGTGCCGCAATGGGGCACACCGGCTTAATTTCACCTTTGAAGCTAAGGGGAGGGATTGGAGCACAATCCTGAGCCATTTCAGCAGCCAATACCAGCCTCATCATTACCAGGTCCCCAGGTGTGAAGCCACCATCATTCTAAAATGCCCGATGCCAGCCACTTGTTCCCTTTCCCCACCTTCCATTGTGTTGGGGTCCCACAACTCACCTGTTACATGCAAGGTCTGCGGGAGACTGAGACGAGAGTTCTTCACCTGCTTCTGGTCATTCCTGTACTGGTACATACAACTCAACTGACCTGAGTGCTGCACAGGGATGGCATACTGATACAGTGACTGGCCTCGTGTGGTCAAGTGGCTGGAGAGCTGTTTGCCGTCCTGACAGAAAATAACTAGTTCAGCTAAACTGGTGGGAGGAAGGGAACACATGGACATGATGGAGTCCCCTACCTGAGCTGAAGAGTTGCTCAGGAAGAATACAGGAGAAGGGAAGTCACCTGTAACAAGAAAGAGGGATTAAGAGCACATCTACACCACAAAATCTGCACAAGGCATGAAGTCTCGGAGTCCAGAACAATTGGCTCAAGATTGCAGGGTCACTCTTGGGGGCTAACTATTGCAGTGTAGGCATTCTGCCTTAGACTGGTCCTCAGGCTGTGAGAGCCAGCAAACAGGGAGTATTTTACAGCCGGGGCTCAAGTCAAACCAGGAATATGTTCACATCTAGACAGATGTCTAGTACTAGGCCACAATCCAGAGTGAACTCGCTGCTGGTGGGGCATTGCAGTGTAGACGCACTCTAAAAAATGCCCCTGAGGGGATACAAAGGGCTTGTCTCCCTGCAACATTAACTTGAGTTATGACTCAAAGGTTGCTCTTAACTTGAATCCCATCCACATATAAGACCCTTAATTCAAGTGTGATGCTGCTCTCAGCTGGAGCTGGCCAGCCCACACAGGTGTTCCAATTACCCTGGGCCAGAGCCCTGGCTGGTGTAAATTGGCCCTTCTCCACTGGAGCCAGCAGACCTATGCTGATTTACACCTGAGGGAGATTTGGCCCAGTAACGGTTGTGGTCTGGAACTGTAAAAAACTCCGTTTACAATGTGAGCCCCAGGATTTCAGGTAGGAATCACGTGAGAGACTTCCCCCCCCCCCCATCTCCACTCTACTCTTCCCCATCCACCCTCCCATTGCCATTGTCCGGGGGTTCACTCCTTTCTATGTCTCCCCTTCTTCCATGTGCTCCTACTCACCAGGGGAGCTGCAGGGTTCCTGACCTGTGACCCCGGCACCTGCACCAGACAACAAAGGGGGGTGAGTGGCAGACACAGCAGCTCCAACTATACACACAGCTGTGCTGGAGTGACAGTATCATTGATAATTAAGCCAAAGCAATTCAGGATATCTCAGGTTAGGGGCATTGCAAGATCCATAGACCCTGATCCTGCAGTTGGATCCATATAGATTCAAGCTCAGGATTAAGAGCCGTCACTGTACCCATCGGTTACTCTGTCGTTTACAAGATCCCATGTGAATCCCAAAATTTACAAGAGATCCCCTATTATATCAGCCCATCTTTCTGACACAGCAACACAGAATATTTTCTAGGGTTTCCTATAGTTCTATAAATTCTTGGGAAATTGTGGTATTTTAATATCTCCAAGAATTTAGCCTTCTATAGCTCCCAGAGGGTGGAGGAGGGGTATTATCCTTGTTACCCTGGAGGAGAAGTGAAGTAGAGAAAGACACAGTGGTTTGCCTCTGGAAGTCATTGGCAGAAATGTGATTTGAGCTAAGATCATCTGAGACCAGTTCCAATATCTTATCCACAAAGCCAGTCTCTGCTTTCAGTCCAACGTGTTCTAAAAATCCCAAATGCCGGGATTCAGTCCTCTTTCTCGGGGAGCCTGCAAGGTCACCATGGAATGAGAGCCGGTGGTATGAAGGTGGAATCTGAGCATTCACCTGTGTCCCCCCCCTGGAATTTCCTATGTGCCTAAGGGACAGAGCTGGAAAGGGGAGAGAATAAGTGTTTAAATATTTTTAAAGCCTTTTTTTTTAGAAAAGGAAAAGATTTTTGTATCAATAGTAAGGCTTCATCCATGTATTTGTGTCACCCCCATCACCACACCCAGGTACCATGTGCCACCATGGTTATCCCATCCTCAACAGCGAGGAAAATTCAGAAAGTTCAGGAAGTTCAGAAAAATTATAGAGTGGACAAAGGAAACAAACAAAAAAAACCCCTCAGACATGAGAAAAGCGGGTGGAGTGTACTGTGGGTGGAGTGACCAGGACTATCTAAGGTGTCTGAGTGGAGTTAAAGGGGTTAAACATCATACCTGGTGGGTGTGACCCTGGTTGAACATAATGAACTGGACATTGTTCATGTTTCCATGTTCACAGGGCGGAAAAAAAGGAAACTAGAGGAACTGAACTTTTTTTTTAAAATCTACATTTCAAAAGCTTTCAAAAATATTCCTTTTTTTTATACAAAAGTAAACTTCCATTTGGAATCCCATGAAAGGGCAAAAACTTTGCAATTTAATAAGGTTTCATAAAAGTGTTTTTCCATGTTTTTATGCAGTTCCATTTTGGAACCTAAACCGCCACGGCTTTCAATGGCCTTTTCGCACCTACATCACACAGGCAGCTTTGAAAATTCCACCTACAGCCACATATTACCCTCATAATTCCAACAAAACAATTGCACAGGATAATAAAATGTTACTGTTCTTACGTGTAAATTGCAGTGTTTAATCTTCCAAACAATTGTGTACCGAGATAACTGTTAAATTCAATGTTACTGCTCACATGAGCAAAGTTATGCATGTTCAAGATCGGAGTCTTAGGGCAATAGCCAATGTTGGTGTAAATTGGTATAGCTCCATTAAATTCATTTGCATTATAAGACTCTAAGCCAGCCAGAAAGCCTTAGTATTTATAGGGCACTTTTCTTCCAAACTGGCAGAACTGCCATTCCATGTAGGTTCAGACATACGATGAGGATGACATTGTAAAGTTATTTCAATATTCACATTATTTGTTCTAACAAGTCCTAAATTTTCCACTGAGAAATGTAAGGATCAGAAGTATTATCACACTTATATCTCCATCAAGAAAATAGTAAAAACTATCTGGAGCTTTAAAGACCAAAAAAAAAAAAAAAAAAAAAAAAAAAGTCTGAGGCTTATAGTGGGTTAATAAACCTTCAACTGAGAAGTTTTATCTCTCCTGCAGGTGAATTCCCAGAGCTCATGCAGATACAGCTGTAGGGCAGAGGCTACCTCAATACCAATACAGAGCCTGAATGAAATAGAATGGCTAGTTATCAAAAATACTGCCTGTGGTGTGTTCACTTCATTGGAATTGGGAAAAGCATAGAGAAGGGCATCAAAATGATAAGGGGAATGAAATAGCTTCCCTATGAGGACAGTCCCCTATGGGACTGTTCAAGTGATAAAAGAGATGTTCTTGGGGAATACGATAGACATGTATAAAATCATGAATGGTGTGAAGAAAGTAAATAAAAAAATGTTCTGAGGAGTAAATATTCTCTCAGAAATTGGTAAGAAACTTTGGCTTATGAATTTCAAATCAGCTTTCAAAAGCAAATGAAACAATTCTTTGAATGTCAGTAATATCCACCTTCAGCGGCTCGTTTAAACTATTTTTATCATAAACTGCCCCCCACCCAGCCACGGCAGGTCCCCATGTTCCCCAGCCCGGCAGAGCCATAAACCTGCCTCCCTCCAAGCCCCTCGGCCAAGGGCCCACTTCAAACTCACAGAGCAGCCACAGCAGGATCATGGGGGGACCGAGAGCCGGTGAGTTAGCCCGAGTATCCCACAGCAGCATGTAGACTTGGTCTCTGATGAGCAGCCACCAGGGCTCTGTGGCCCGGGTCCCTCCTTCTTCCCTCCTTCCAGCCCGGACAGGCTCTGGGCTCTTGCAGCATGTCTGAGATTGGACCTGACGTGTCTGTGGCCAGACGGGCCCTCCCCCGTGAGGTGAGAATGGAAACATTATTCACCAGCCCCCACACACACCCACACACAATGGCTGGTCTCTGCGTCGGGGAGGGCTGTAGTGAACTTCTAAATCCATTCCCTGGAAAACATCAAATTCCTTTTGACAGTTTCTGCTTTTTTCCCAATAGCTCCACCTGCAGATCTCCCCCAAGATGGGAGACACGAGGGCAGGTGTGAGCTGGTCTCTGTCTCAGCCTCTCCGCCCTCCACTGCCTGCCCCATGCATCCCTGCCAAAGGGAAAGTTGTGTGTTGGGTGAATTTATTACAAATGACGCATTAGAGTCAATAACATCTGTTCTGAGCTCCTGGCCTGCTCAGGCAGTGTCAGCTTTCACTCCAGTCACTGTTTCAATGCCAACCCTCAGCCCAGGCCTCTAGGAGCCATGTTTCCCTACATTTAATTGGGTGCCCCTTGATTATTGACTTATGTGAAAGGGTAAATAACACTTTTTTATTTACTTTCTTCACACCATTCATGATTTTATATGTGTCTATCTTATTCCCCAAGAACATCTCTTTTATCACTTGAACAGTCCCACAGGGACTTACATAAGATCGTCAGTGCTTTTGCGGAAATTCAAGCGGCCAGTGTAGACAGCTGGCAAGTTTTTCTGGAAAAGTGGCTGATTTTCCAGAAAAACTGGCCACTCTAGACACAGCCTAGGAGTTTTTTTTTTTTTATATTCCCTTTTTCCCCCTGCTATGCTAATGATGAGAGTGGATAATCAGACCATGACTTACTCCACAGTAAGGGTATGTCTACACTACAGCACTAATTCGAACTAAGCTAATTCGAACAAGTGCATCTAGACCTAAAAACTAGTTCGAATTAGCATTTTGCTAATTCAAACTAGCATGTCCACATTGAGTGGACCCTGAACCGAGGTTAAGGATGACTGGAAGCAGTGCCGGCAGATTAGGACTTAGAGTGTGGAGCTGCTGTCTCAGGCTAGCCGAGGGCTGTGCTTAAAGTGACCCGACCTCCATCCCAGACAGACAGCTCTCAGGGGTTCTCCGCTTGCAAAGCAGTCCTGTCTTGGAGTGCCCTGAGTGCCCACACTCGGCACATCACAGCACTCGGCCATCAGCCCGGCTGCACTTGCCGCAGGCTGCCATCCGGGGAGGCCAATCGGGGGGCTGCAGGAGAGTTTACACCCTGAGGAGCCCGCAGAACCACCCCAGTCCTCTTCACTGGGGGCTCGTACCCCATTCCTCCCTCACCTCCTTCCACTTACCCATCCCTAGCCCCCCTTCCTGATGTACAAAATAAAGAACACGTGTGGTCAAAAATAGAAACTCTCTTTATTTAACAAAACTGGGGGAGACTGGGAAAAGGACGTGGGAGAAGGGAAGAGAGAGGGTGGGAGAAGGGAAGGCAACTAAAATGATCAGGGGTTTGGAACAGGTCCCATATGAAGAGAGGCTAAAGAGACTGGGACTTTTCAGCTTAGAAAAGAGGAGACTGAGGGGGGATATGATAGAGGTCTATAAAATCATGAGTGGTGCAGAGAGGGTGCATAAAGAAAAGTTCTTCATTAGTTCCCATAATAGAAGGACTAGAGGACACCACATGAAAGGAATGGGTAGCAAGCTGAGGAACTGTCCCGGATTGAAGTGTCATTAGAGGAGGTTTTGGAACAAATAGAAAAACTTAATGTTAACAAATCTCCGGGACCGGATGGCATTCATCCAAGGGTTCTAAAAGAACTTAAATGGGAAATTGCTGAGCTATTATCTGTGGTTTGTAACCTATCCTTTAAATCGGCTTCCGTACCTAATGACTGGAAGGTAGCCAACGTGACACCAATATTTAAAAAAGGCTCTAGAGGTGATCCTGGCAATTACAGACCGGTAAGTCTAACTTCAGTACCGGGCAAATTAGTCGAAACAATAGTAAAGAATAAAATTGTGGAGCATGTAGAAGAACATAATTTGTTGGACAAAAGTCAACATGGTTTCTGTAAAGGGAAATCCTGTCTTACTAATCTATTAGAGTTCTTTGAAGGGGTTAACAAACATGCGGACAAGGGGGATCCAGTAGATATAGTATACTTGGATTTTCAGAAAGCCTTTGACAAGGTCCCTCACCAAAGGCTCTTGTGTAAATTACATGGCCATGGGATAAGAGGGAAGGTCCTTTCTTGGATTGAGAACTGGCTAAAAGACAGGAAACAAAGGGTAGGAATAAATGGTAAATTTTCAGATTGGAGAGGGGTAACTAGTGGTGTACCCCAAGGGTCAGTCCTGGGACCAATCCTTTTCAACTTATTCATAAATGATCTGGAGAAAGGGGTAAGCAGTGACGTAGTAAAGTTTGCAGATGATACCAAACTGTTTAGGATAGTCAAGACAGAAGCAGACTGTGAGGGACTCCAAGAAGATCTCACCAAACTGAGTGATTGGGCAACAAAATGGCAAATGAAATTTAATGTGGATAAGTGTAAAGTAATGCACATCGGGAAAAATAACCCCAACTATATGTACAGTATGATGGGGGCTAATTTGGCTACGACAAATCAGGAAAGAGATCTTGGAGTTATCGTGGACAGTTCTCTGAAAACTTCCACACAGTGTGCAGCGGCGGTCAAAAAGGCAAATGGGATGCTAGGAATTATTAGGAAAGGGATAGAAAATAAGACCCAGAACATCTTACTGCCCCTGTATAAAACTATGGTACGCCCACATCTTGAATACTGTGTACAGATGTGGTCTCCTCACCTCAAAAAAGATATTTTGGCCTTGGAAAGGGTTCAGAAAAGGGCAACTAAAATGATTAGGGGTTTGGAACGGGTCCCATATGAGGAGAGGCTAAAGAGACTGGTACTTTTCAGTTTAGAAAAGAGGAGACTGAGGGGGGATATGATAGAGGTCTATAAAATCATGAGTGGTGTGGAGAGGGCTGATAAAGAAAAGTTCTTCATTAGTTCCCATAATAGAAGAACTAGCGGACACCAAATGAAATTAATGGGTAGCAAGTTTAAAACTAATAAAAGGAAGTTCTTCTTCACACAGCGTGTTGTCAACCTGTGGAACTCCTTGCCAGGTGAAGGCTAGGACTATAATAGAGTTTAAAGAGAAGCTGGATAAATTCATGGAGGTTAGGTCCATAAAAGACTATTAGCCAGGGGATAAAATGGTGTCCTTGGCCTCTGTTTGTCAGAGGCTGGAGGGGGATGGCAGGAGACAAATCGCTTGATCATTGTCTTTGGTCAACCCTCTCTGGGGTACCTGGTGCTGGCCACTGTCGGTAGACAGGATACTGGGCTAGATGGACCTTTGGTCTGACCCAGTACGGCCGTTCTTATGTTCTTATGTTCTTATGCTTCAAACTAATAACAGAAAGTTCTTCTTCACAAAGCAAATAGTCAACCTGTGGAACTCCTTGCTGCAGGAGGCTGTGAAGGCTAGAACTAGAACAGAGTTTAAAGAGAGGTTACAGAAAGTCATGGAGGTTGGGTCCATGGAGTGGTATTAACCAGGGGGTAGGAATGGTGTCCTTGGCCTCTGTTTGTGGAAGGCTGGAGATGAATGGCATGAGACAAATGGCTTGGTCATTGTCTTTGGTCCATCCCCTCCGGGGTACCTAGTGTTGGCCGCTGTCGGCAGACAGGCTACTGGGCTAGATGGACCTTTGTTCTGACCCAGTACGGCCATTCTTATGTTTTTATGTTCTAAGATCAGGGCTCAGGGTCGGGGTCTCATTCGACCACCTTGATTTTCATGCAAACCTGCTCCTGGGTTCGCATGTGGCCTTTGGTGGGCAGGCTGGCAGCTATCCTGCCCTAGACAGCCACTTTCCTGTGCCTAGTGCATAGGTCGTGGACTTTGGAGGCTTCCCCCCATACCTCGATGAGGTCCACGATGTCCGCACTAGACCAGGCGGGCGCCCGCCTCTTGCGGCCCCGGGCAGGCTCCTGAGAGCCACCAGCCTGGTCCCAGGCAGAGGTGAAGGGCAGGGTGGCAGCAGGTGGCTGGCTCATCCTGTGCCAGGTGCAGGGTCTGCTGGCTGGGTGCTGGCAGGCTTGCACCTGGCACGGGCACCATAGCCAGACCGTGCCCCTTTAAGGGCTCCGGGGCCGGGAGGGGGGCAGACGAGTTTCCCTGGTGGTGCCCAGAATGGCCACCAGGGCAAGCTGGGGAGGGCTAGCCTCCTACTAGTTCGAATTAAGTGGCTACACAGCCCTTAATACGAACTACTTAATTCGAACTAGGCATTAGTCCTCGTAGAATGAGGTTTACCTAGTTCAAATTAAGCGCTTCGCTAGTTCGAATTAAGTTCGAATTAGTGGTTTGAATGTGTAGCGCCTATCAAAGTTAATTCGAACTAACGTCTGTTAGTTCGAATTAACTTTGTAGTGTAGATATACCCAATAATTCCTAGATCTCTTTCCTGAGTGCTAACATCTAATTTACACTCCACCATTTTGTTTGAATAGTTGATGTTATATTTTCCGATGTGCATTATTTTGCATTTATCAAGATTTAATTTAATTGGCCATTTTGTTGCTCATTCAACCCATTCATATTTGAAAGATCCTACTGTAACTTTCTGCAGTTTGCTTTGTGTTTAATTATAGAATTGTATATCATCTAAATACTTTGTTCCCTCAGGCTACGTCTACACTGGCCCCTTTTCCGGAAGGGGCATGTAAATTTCACCAGTCGTCGTAGGGAAATCCGCGGGGGATTTAAATATCCCCCGCGGTATTTAAATAAAAATGTCCGCCGCTTTTTTCCGGCTTTTAAAAAAGCCGGAAAAGAGCGTCTACACTGGCCCCGATCCTCCGGAAAAAGTGCCCTTTTTCGGAGGGTCTTATTCCTACTTTGAATTCCTACTTCCTACTTTGAAGTAGGAATAAGACCCTCCGGAAAAGGGCACTTTTTCCGGAGGATCGGGGCCAGTGTAGACGCTCTTTTCCGGCTTTTTTAAAAGCCGGAAAAAAGCGGCGGACATTTTTATTTAAATGCTGCGGAGGATATTTAAATCCCCCGCGGATTTCCCTACGACGACTGGTGAAATTTACATGCCCCTTCCGGAAAAGGGGCCAGTGTAGACGAGCCCTCACTGTTTACCCATTATTCCAGATTATTTATAAATGCATTGAAGGAGCATTGATCCCTATAATAATCCCTGGGGAACAATTCTATTTGTTTCTGTATTCTGAAAATTAACAATTTATTTCTACCCTTCGTTTCCCTTTACAACAGCCATACTGACTCTTCCTCAACAAATCATATTCATCTATGTGTCTGAAAACTCTGTTCTTTACTGTAGTTTCACCCTATTTTTCTGGTATTTTAGGGCTCCCAGCCTGGATTTGCCAGGATTGCCTTTTGGAGAGTTTGAGTTTTTTAATTGAAGTTAGATTAACTATCCTTCAATCACTGATTATAGAAGTTGATTTACAGGATAGGTTACATGCCACTGTTAGAAGTTCTGCAATTTCATATTTGAGTCCCTTTAGAACTCTTGTATGAATTCCATCTGTTCCTAGTGACTTATTATTGTTTAATTTATCAAATTGGTTCCAAAACCCCCTCAGTCTGGGCACTTCAATCTGGGACAGTTCTTTAGTTTTGTCACCGAAAAAGAATGGCTCAGAAGTGGGGGTGTCTCGCACATTATCTGCAGTGAAGACCAACATGAAGAATTAATTTAGCTTCTCTATAACAGTGTCATTTTCTCTCTCTACGCCATTAGCACCTCAATTATCCAGTGGCCTCATTGATTGTTTGGCAAGCTTCCTGCTTCTGATGTATTAAAAAAACCAAAACTGATTTTAGTTTTTGTATCTTTTGCTAGTTGCACTTCACATTCTTTGTTAGCCTCATTATTCTATTACAAGTGACTTGCCATAGTTTATGTTCCTTTCTCTTTTTCTCAGGGAGACTTGACTTCTAATGTTAAATAGTTTTGTTTGTTTGTTTATTTTGTGGTTTTGTCTCTTACCATGCCTCTTTTGATCCTTCGGTTAGACATTATAAGATTTTGTTTTTGTCCTCTTACTGCTTTTCTTTTCCTTTTAATTTGGAGTGTAAGTTTTAATACCAGGCACCCAAGCTCACCCATCTGAATAATTAGATGTCTAGCATTTGTATGAAATTTCTGTGTGTTTAGTTGTCTGCCTTCATGTGATATAATTGAATGTGATTCTTCCTCATTTGATAGTTCCTACCTGTACTTTATCAACATCTGTCTTCTTCTCTTTGCTAAAATGCAGAGAATCCCCATTAATAGATCCTTCCTTACAAGATGTCTCAATCTGAACCATGTGCTCCTTCACACCTGTAGACTTTCTACAGCCTTTAGGTAAAAACTCCCTGACAATCTTTTTAACTCCCCAGCAATCTGTTCCTATTTTGGTGCAGGTGAAACCCATCCATCCTGGATAGACTCCTCTTTTCTCAAAAAGTTCCCCAGTTCCTAATAAATACTCTTCTGTCCTTCAGATACCATTATCTCATCCATGTACTGTGATCCTGCAGCTCTGCCTGTCTAATTCAACATGGAACTAGGATCATGCTGCCATCAAAGTCTTGGATTTAATCTGACCCAAACAGCCTAAATGTGACCTCCAGAACCTCTCTCCTACCATCTTCTATGTCAGTGTTTCTTAAACTGTGTTCTGTAGCACACTGGTGTGCTGTGAGGCAGTCCGTGGCATGCCACAGAGAAGAAAGCCGCCTTAAAATAAGAATCCCTATGCTTCTGTTCTGCCACACTAGATTTGTGTGCGAGACACCCAGCGCAGCTGTGGCAACCGCGCAAGACTCATCCCACTTATATCCACCCAGCCCCGCCCCCAGGACGTGCGCTCACCTCCTGCCTCCCTCTCCTTCCCCCAGCAACTCTCTGTATCTTTGGGACCTGTGCACTTCGCTGCATCAGACAGCCCGTGTTGGTCCAGAGGCTTGAGGGGTTGACCCAAAGGACCCGAATTTTTTTTTTTTAAAAGCACAAACTGTCCCTTGACAGGGGACTGCTCCCCTTTAAAAATGAAAGCCTGTCCTAAGTTTATGTTTGGGGGAGGGTGGGGTGATGTAGTGAGGGTACCTTGCTGGTTGCTATGCTGGGCGGTGGGCTGTGGATGACCCCCACTGGCTGCCGTCTGTAGCACGGCCCAGCAGGGCAGGGGATGAGTCATTATGCAAAGGGGGCTCCAAACCTGTTGGAGCAGTTACTTACCAGGGAGCAGAACAAAGAAAGGAGGGAGAGGTCAGCCCTGGCTTGGGGGCAGGGCTGGAAGTGAATTAGTTGGTTTCGGTCTGGGATCATGGAGGAAGCAGCCTAGGGAAGGGGCTGGAATTTAGGGGCCCAGTCTCCCCCATCTCATGGGGGGCTGAGGCATCCTAAGCCTGCCCTATAACTAGATTACATCGGTGCTGTGCTGTATCCTGGAGAAGCAATAAACTCCCTCTATTTTACTGGCTGGTGGAGTCTGTTCATGCCACTACGGGGTGCAGGAAACGGGAAAATCCCAACACATCGTCACAGGTGGAGAAAGCGAGAGGAGTGATGTCATTAACCTCACCCCAGGCTGCTGTGAGTGACGCCAGCCCAGACCCTGCCTGAGGAGAGGGTGGGAAAACTTGGAGGTCTTATCAGAAGCTTCCATGACAGGGGCACAATGTTACTTCCTTTTTTTTTTGTTTTTGTTTGCCTGACAAGTTTTTTAAAAAAATTAATGGATAGCGATTGCCAGGTTTTCTGTGTGTATTTGTGTGTGTGTTTGTTTATAAATTAATGGAGATTGCCTATCTCCTAGATCTGGAAGGGACCTTGAAAGGTCATTGAGTCCAGTCTCCTGCCTTCTCAGCAGGACCAAGAACCATCCCTGACAAATTTTTGCCCCAAATGGCCTCTGCAAGGATTGAACTCACAACCTTGGGTTTAGCAGGCCAATGCTCATTGTTTATAGTTGAAGACTGCTCACAAACATACTATTTAAAGTTATTGTAAGATTTGGGATACTTACAAAAGATAATTTTTAAAAGACACTTATTATCATTTGGCAGAGTGAATATTGTCGTCAGAAGTAAAAGTGTCATGTGGTCACGGAGGGGGAGGGGCGTTTCTCAACAAAAAACCCTTGGTGTTCCTCATAAAAAAAAATATTGTTTGGTGTTCCTCGGTCTTAAAAAGTTTAAGAAACACTGCTTTATATCATTGGCACCTACATGTACCACACATACCAGCTCCTCCCCAGAACTGCACTACATTTGTTCAGCTGCTGTGACAGACCGGGCCGTGTCTGGGCACATCTGAGGGCGTCCGCTCAGAGCGAATTGCTCAAATCCGGGGCTCCTTACAGCCCCCAGGCTGGTGACCTCTCCAAACAGGCCACAAACCAGTCCCACAGAGCGCTTCAGCAGCCTGCCTGAAGCCTCATGAGCAAAACCCCTCCAACACCCCAGCAATATCCGTGCCCCAGATGGCCCCAGGCCCCATATACAGGTGGGGGGTTCTCGCACCCAATCCCACCTACCCCAAACAAGTTCTGTCTGGTTCCAAGAAACCAGCCACAGACCCCTGGTCAATTTACCCTCTGGATCTTACCCACAAATCATGCTGGGCCAATCCTTTAGAATCTATATCTAAAGGTTTATTATCACCTTTAAGCATGAGAGTGAGGTTGTTAAAGAATCATACATTACATGCACCGAATCTCCCAGTCCTCGATGCAGGCTCTAGCAGAGATGTTGCAGCTGCTGGTTTAAAAGTTCTTGTTGCACATCCTAGCATCAGGATGGGTTCACAGGTCTTCCGGGCTCTTCGATCCCTGCAATGCTGCCTCTGGGATGAAGTGCTGAGCTGAGAACAAGAGGGCGTCGACCACATGGCCTCTTTATCCCTCCTTCCTGGTCCCTTCTTGGCTGTAGCAGGTCACCTGGTCCACCTTATTCCTGTGTTGCCTGCTGGTAGGCCTTAGGTATGAGTCACCACTCATTCTTTAGGTGTGTCCTTGGCCCATTGAGTGCCATTGTCCCACAGGGCCTTGCTGATTGGCATGTCCATAGGCAGGGCTCTGCCCAATGCTCAACCACATGCAGAGAAATAGTCAGTCTCCACACAGATTACAGATTCCTAACTACACACACAGACATCACACAATCACACAAATAGCATGCACAGGATCAGCAGACAGCAAGCTTGTATTCAACACCCCACATGGCCCCCTTTTATACCATTTTCTGGGGCCAACACCCCCACCTATGGGTGCAGCAGCGACCTAACTGCTCCCCTCAAAATCCAGTAACGTGACAGCTGTCATGAGTGATGCACCACCTTTGCATTGGACCAGCAAGTCACCATGCAGTTCTTCCGGTCATCACAAACCCAAGTGTCCATACTTCTAATGCTCAAATCCCCTCATCACTATGACCCATCTTTTCCAGATCACTGAGCTTCCCTCCCCCAGAGGAAATCCTGATTGTGAAACCATGGAATCATCTACAATGATGGGCTGATTTCCCTCCACTCCAGCTTGATGATTTGTTCACCAAGGCTTTCATCCTTCTCTACAGCATAGCGGCTGTCAGGTGCCTGTGAGATTGCTCTACTGTGTCCCAGAAAGTCTCCCCTAGGTACCTCTCTCTCCCTTTGCTCCTCAAGTTCAGCCATTCTGGTTTCAAAAGCCCATACTCAGTTTCTGAGGCCCATATTCAGTTGCTTGCACCAAATACTATGAGGCAGATAATACATACTGCATGCAGTGCAATGAACTGGACAGCTCCCACTCTGCTGCTGGACTCCTGTCTGTGTTATTTTTAGTCTTGCAGGGTTTCTTTGTTAGTTTTCTGTGTTTGGGTTAATTTTGGGGAGGGGTGGGGGATGTTATTGGCATAAGCTTGGCGCTCTCACTCCCTCTGTTAACTTCCTCACAAAACTCCTTGTTCGTTGCCACTTTTGGCTAGCTCCAGTGCTGGCCCATCAATACAGGCGACCAAGGTGGCACCAAGAAAAACAGCCGTTCAGGGCTGTGGAGACGGGGGCGCCGATGGTGCATTTTGCCTAGGGTGCCAGTTGCCGACAGCTCGTCTAAGGCCACTCCTGGCTAGCTCCTCTCTCACAAGCAGGTTTTTTAACCCCCTTTTCTCCCTGAGTTTGCCCTGCCCCAGTGAAGCCTACAAACAAGGTTAGTGAGCAAAACACGGCAGGATACAGCCTCTTTAGGAAGCTCTCAGCCGTGTTTAGCAGGCCACCAGATTCAGCCCCCCAAACAGACACACTATAAGCTTCAGTCGAGCCGGCACACAACTAGTGAACAAGCTCACAACGCTAAACAAACTACCAGACAACAAGAGTTCATCTACACTTCAACACTATACCAAAGTATCCCGAATCTTCACAGTAAGCCCGTTATTTCTGGTTCGCTATTCCAACATCCCTGTAAACCTCATTCTATGAGGAGGAAGGGACATTTCAGAATAGCAATTTATTTCGAAATTTGGCGTTGTGTAGAAACAAACTATTTTGGAATAACATCACATTATGTATCTCATTTCAAATTACAGTGCAGTGTAGCTGCACCTCCACTTCTCCCCAAAGATGGTATAATTGCAGCTTCTTCCCTTGGAAGACCCCTTGCAAAACTCCCCCATTTTTTGCTTCTCCCCTATTTGCTAGCTTGATCTAAGTTCATTTAATGACTATAACTTATATCAATTGGCATCCATTTGTGGAAAACAGATTCTCTCAAATTAACCTGATACCTTTTTTTATAAGATTTCAAGTTTGATTAGTAAAAGTAGTAGAGCCGAGATAACAAACTTCAATTTCTGTAAGGTATTTGAGTAGGTATCACATTTTTATTAAAAAAAAATCTCACATGAAATAAAGGAGATGTGTCCCACATTACATGGACTAAAAACTGGTTGATTAATACATTTCAAAATTTAGAGTGGGAATGTTTCCAGTGGGGTCCTGCAGGGCTCAGTTCTTGGCTCTAAACTATTTACATTTTTTATTAATAACATAAAGAAAGCAAAAAGTATCACTGAAAAAGTTTGTAGATGACACAAACATAGGGGGAGTGGTAAATAATCAAGAGAACAGGGAACTGATAAGAATACAAGAACGGTCATCCTGGGTCAGACGAAAGGTCCATCTAGCCCGATATCCTGTCTGCTGACAGTGGCCAATGACAGGTGCCCCAGAGGGAATGAGCAGAATAGGGAATTGTCAAGTGAAACATCCCCTGTCACCCATTCCCAGCTTCTACAAAACAGAGGCTAAGGACACCAACCCTGCCATACTGGCTAATAGCTACTAATGGGCATATTCTCCATGTGCCTAATACCTAGGTATGGGCAAATTCGCCACAAAATAATCGAATTCTTTTTTATACCTTGTTATAGTGTTGGCCTTAAAAAAAATCCTCTGGCAAGGAGTTCTACAACTGGACAGTGCACTGTATGAAAAAATGCTTCCTTTTGTTTGTGGCTGTGGACAGGTCACTCTATTGATTTATGCCTTAGTTTGCCCTCCCAATCTTTGGTTTTCTGCTATACCTAAATGACAAGATCCTTGGGACAGGGCCTGTGCCTCACTCACGGTGTGCGCACTGCCCGGTGTCCAAAATCCAAACGGGGGCCCAGCTCAGTGACTGTCCACGGGATTTGCCATGTGGGGCCTGCCCCGACTCAGTGCTTCCACTACCGAAGGACTGACATGGGGTTTGCTGTGTGGGGCATGGCCAGATCCCTACCTGCCTAAGGACTCTTGGATCATGTCAGTCTCCTTTTCCTTAGGGTTTGAACATGAGACAAGGCCTCAGTCTTGGCCGTTGCCTTGGTAACCCCTAGACCAGTGGTCCTCAAACTTCATTGTACTGAGCCTCCTACTGACAACAGAAATTACTACACCTCCCATGAGGGGCATTTGAAGGCTAAGCCAGCCCATACCCTACCACCACCGGCTTTGCCAAAGACAAACCCCAGGCTTTCAGCTCCAAAAAGGGGACCTGTAACCTGAGCCTGTCACCCAATGGTGGGACTCGGGCTTTGACTTCAGACCCAGATGCCTTGGGTTCCTGGGTTGGGGAGCTGGGGAAATTGGCTAGATCCTCTCTATTGTTGGTTCATGAGTGGCTGGCAAAAGCATCCATGTAACCCATTTGGGTGTGCGCTTTCCTGTGGGTGTCTGTGTAAGTGCAGTGTCTGCCAGAGGTTTGCAGCTTGTCCCAACAAATCATAGTGTGAGAGGGATCCTAGGTTGGTAAGACAGAGGCTCAGCAGTACCCCATTTCCAGGTTGCACACCAGAGAATCCATCACAGAAGGGTGTGGGGAGGAATCCAGAACAAAGAGGGTGTATCGGAAGCAGCACAGAGAGGATGTATTGGGAACCAGGGAGACAAAGAGACAAGGCTGACAAAGAAAGCTTCCTCTCTTGTAGACGGAGCTTGATCCTGCCTTGAGGGCGGGGGGCTGGACTCGATGACCTCTCGAGGTCCCTTCCAGTCCTATTATTCTATGATTCTATGATTCTTATCACCCCTGATTAGCCATTCATTAACTCATAAACAGCTGTCCCTTCCCTTCCTCACCCACCTTCTGTCCTTAATCTGATTTGTCAGTTTAATAATGTGTTCACTTTTTTCATTGTATTCCTTTGATATATATGGTCCTGCCAATTCTTTTCCAGACTATGATCTGAGGAAGTGGGTCTGGCCCACAAAAGTTCATCGCCTATTGAACCATCTTCTTAGTCTTTGAAGTGCTGCATAGTTTTTCCTTTTGTTTCAGCAGGATCAGACTAACAGGGCTACCTCTCTATTACTAGCACAAGCATGTGGAAGGGAGGGGACCATTTTACATCCCCTAGGGACTCTGGTCTGGAATCTCAGGCCGAGCGATGGCTTTTTCTCTTCAGGACTATGGTGATGATCCGGGAAGACACCAGGAGGAGAAGGACCAGGGTGGAGCGCAGGATCCAAATGAAAGGAGACATGTCAGGGTCTGGAACATACAAAGAGACATTTGATGAATAGCTGGGGTGGGGCAGGCAAATGGCTTGAGAGTGTGTTCAGTGGGGGTCTCCACAAAGCACCTCCACCTCCTGTCATATCACAGCAAGCACTCTCCTTGACTGTTCCCCTGGAGCGGTACTGCAGATGGGATCTAGATACCAGGATATTGCACTTGGGGATAACTGGAACCAGAACCTATCTCTGGATGATTGTAACACTTTCCCTTCCCAAGCTACGTACCCATCTCCCTGCCCCAGACATACCCAGGTCACTGCTGGATGTATTGACCCTAGGCTGCTGCTCTCCGGAAAGGACGGGTTTGCAGATCATGGGATGGAATGGTAAACGGAACTATGCTGTTCAGCCACTAATGAGCACTGTATCTAAAACATCTTATTTAAGTTAACCTGAGCCATACCCAGCAAAGCATTCAAAGGAGCTTATGGTGAACCCATCTGTTGTGTACTTCACTAAGAGTATGTCTACTCTACAAAGTTAATTTGAAATAACAGCAGTTATTTCGAATTAACTTTAATAGTGTCTACACAGGCAAACCGCTATTTCAAAATAAATTCGAAATAGTGGAGCCCTTATTTTGAATTTGGTAAACCTCATTCTACGAGGTGTAACCCCAAATTCAAAATAGCTATTTCGAATTAAGTGCTGTGCAGCTACTTAATTCGAAATAGGGGGCCTCCAGCCCTTCCCAGGGAGCCCTGCTGGCCACTCTGGGCACAACCAGGAAAACTTACTCTCCTCTCCCCCATTGAAGGGGTAGACCCTGAACACAGTGGCTGTGCCACTTCCAAGCCTGCCAGCCCAGAGCCAGCAGTGGTGACCAGGCCCCTGACCCAGTGGCCCCAAAACATGAGCCAGCAAACCACTGGCAGCCAGCCCTCCACCACTCCCCAGGAGCAGTCTGACAGCTCCTAGGAGCCTGACAGGGACTGGAGGAGGTGGGCGCCTTCCTGGTCCAGGGTGGAGATCATGGACCTTCTTCATGTTTGGGGGGGATGACCCCAACATCCATGATCTCTGCGCTAGATGGAGGAATGTGGCCGTCTATGGCAGGATAGCTGCCAGCCTGGCCACCAAAGGCCACATGCGAACCCAGGAGCAGGTCAGCATGAAAGTCCAGTTGGTCTGGCGAGACACCCAACCCTGAGTGCTGAGCTTCCCCTCCCCCTTCTTCCCCTTGCTTCCCCCTTCTAGCTCCCTCCTCCCACATTTCCCCCACCCCTCTCCCACCCTCTCTCTCCCCCTCTCTCACCTCCTTTTCCCAGTTTCCCCAGAGGTTCATCCCTCCCCTAGTTTTTTCAATAAACCCAGTTTCTATTTTTGAACATACGTGTCTTTAATTTGACATCAGGAAGGAGGGCTAAGGAGGAGTAAGTGGAAGGACGTGAGGGAGGAATGGGACACGAGTGCCTGGTGGGGAGGACCAGAGAGGCTCTGAGGGCTCCTCGGGGTGGATGCTCCCCCACAGGGCCTCCTGGGTCCTGACAGCCCCCGATGGACCCCCTGGATGGCAGCCTGCAGCAAGTGCAGCCGGGCTGATGGCAACGATCCCACGAGATGCACCGGCATGCCCAGGGGCAGCTCTGGCTCCATGTGGCCGAGTGCTGTGGTGTCCCGAGTGCAGGCACTCAGGGCACTCCAAGACAGGACTGCTTTGCTGTCCCTCATCGAGGTAGACAAGCAAGTGGGGAACCCTGAGAACTGTCTGTCCGGGGTGGGGGTCGGGTCCCTTTAAGCATGGAGCTCAGTTAGCCTCAGGCAGCAGCCCCACATATCAAGTCCTAACCTGATGCCCTGCCAGCACTGTTTCTGGCCAGCCTTAACTTTGGTTCAGGGTCCACTCAGCGTGGACATGCTATTTCAAAATAGCAAAATGCTATTTCAGAATAGTTTTTCTGTATAGATGCGTTATTTCTAATTAGCTTAATTCGAATTAACTATTTTGTATTAAGTTAATTCGAAATAGCACTGTAGTGTAGACATACCCTAAGAAGGTAGCTCTGAGGCCAGTCCACCATTGGTACCAAAACATGACAAGGTGTCAAAAGTAAACTAGAGTCAGAGGAGAACAGATATAAAAGAAAAACAGCAACAGAGTTTGCAGGAGGGCATCAATATGCTGCTCTTCCATGCCCCAGGGAACTTCACCTGTGACAAACCTTCACAATGGAAACAGCATTTCTGCAAGATTCCCATTGACAACAAGCTCCACAAAGAAACTGGAAAGGGAGATGCTACCAGCTGCAGGGTGAGGAGGGGAGTAGCTGTGAGTAGACAGGTCCAGTCTCTCTCCACACTGGCCACTGCTGTGTGTGTTAGTCCTCCAAAAAACCTTTTGTGGAACAGGATTGAAGGGAAGCTCAGAGACTGGCCCAGCAAGGGACACCCCTGCCAAATTTAATGGGGGAGAAGCCCAGCATTTGGGCCTGAGCCTCAGCACATTGGGGTCAGTGCCAGGTTCCCATAGGTACTAGGCTGTGGGTCAGGTGGTCAGGGTGAGATGCCACAGAGCTCAGAACCCAGCATGATCTCAACATGCCGAGCACTGTGGGAGTCAAGTTGGGAGGCAGCCACTCACCTTCCTGAGTTGGTAGGTCCTCAGGGCTGGGTACGGTACTTAGGACCCGCTCCTGTCCTGGGCAATAAAAACAGAGCATCAGAGACATTCGGCCTCTCAGTGGCTGGCTAAGCAGAGACCATTCCAGAGACAGAGCTGCCAAGAATCCCTGGATCATGTCTCTCCAGAAAAGCTTTAGACATGCAGGGTGGGATACTCATCTGTGTTAGCCCTGCTCCATGTGAGTGTGTATGTCAGATTATGATCCCTTCTCCCCTCCAGCCAGTGTAATAATAATAATTACTGATAATGCACTAGCACCTAAAGGCCAAAGGTGTCACTGTGCTGGAAGGTCATAAGACATGTCAGTCCTGACCCAAAGTATGGGGTTGTGCCCCTGCTCATCTCGTGAGATAGCCCTGGGCTAATAGGATGGGCCTATCCTCCATGAACACATCTCATTCTTTTTTGAATCCTGTTACAGTTTTAGTTGTCATAACATCCCCTGCCAACCAGATTCACCAGCTGACTGTGCATTGTATGAAGCAGTTACTTTTAAAAAAAACCTTCTGCCTGTTAATGTCATTGACTGACTCATAGTTCTTGTGTTAGGTGAAGGAGTGTGTAACACTAACGCTCATTTTCTCCCCATCATTCCAAATGTTATATATACCTGCATCAAATCCTCTCGCAGTCATCTCTTTTCTAAAGTAAACATTCCTGTCTTTTTAATCTCTCCTCAGATGAAATCCATTCTATACCCACAATCATTTTTATTGCCCTTCTTTGGACCCTAACATATCTTTTCTCAGATATGGTAACCAGTACTTCATGCCATATTAAAGGTATGGACACACCATGGCTGCTTGCCAGCTGTCTACAATGGCCACTTGAATTTGCACAAGAACACTGAAGATCTAATGTAAGATTGTCAGTGTTCTTGCATAAATACACTGACGCTCCCACTGAGGGATAAGCCCTCTTGCACAAATGTTTTTGCAGAAGAGGGCCAGTGTAGACAGGGAAGGACTTTTTGTGCAAAAAAGCTCTGATGGTGAAAATGGTCACCGGAGCTTTCTTGCGCAAAATCACATCTAGATTGGCATGGATGCTTTTGTGCAAAAGCATCCATGCCAATCTAGACACTCTTTTGCAGAAATACTTTTAATGGAAGATCTTTTCCGTTAAAAGTATTTCCGCAAAATCTTGCCAGTCTAGACGCAGTCCATGATTTACATACTGCCATTATGATATTTGTCTGTCTCATCTTCTATACCCTTCTTCATGGCTACTAACAATCTATTCATTTCTCTGGCTGCCAATGCACATTGAACAGGAGTTCTCAGGGGATGGTCCATGATGGCTTCAAGATGTCCTTGATGAATGGTAACAGCTAATTTAGACTCAGCCTCCCCCCCATGTTGTATGAATAGTTGAGATTATATTTCATTGTTGAATTTCAGTTGTCATTTTCTTGCTTGGTTACTCCAATGGGCAGTGGATCAGGCATGGAAGGTGAGATTTTGAAGAGCTCTGAACCCAACATGCTGAGCGCTGTGGAAATCAGGCCTGTTGTGAATACTGTCACTCACCCTCCAGAGGTGGCGTTTTCTCAGGCTGGCGGGTGACACGGCTGTCATCAGGAGGAGCCTTTCTCTCTGGGCAACAAACACAGGAAATACCACAAAATCTTAACTAAGAATGAGTGAAACTGGGATCTGCATCTTATCATCTCTGAACACCTTCATGTGTCTGGCTCCCAGCTCCCCTGGAGCCATGTCTCAGCCTGCTGACATGCATATTTCCAGACTGCCCTGTCTTGACTAGAGATTTACGTTAACTTAGTTAATTCGAGTAGAGGATATGGCTGTTTCCCCCTGGGATGCACAGCCTCTGCGGTAGAAAATGATACAAACAGGCTTGGGATGGCCAGGAGGGGGAGGGGTAGACAGAATCACTTAGTAAAAGCCTGATACCCACCATGTAAACCCTGCCCACAGTATGCAGCTCACAGTCGCTCACCTGTGACCTTCAGTTGCAAGTGAGTGCTGAGAGCAGAATTGGCCACCTGTTTTTTCCCATCCTTGTGCTGATACCCACAGGAGTAGTGCCCTGCGCTCTGCATGGAGGTCTTCAGGAGTAACGTGTAACTAGTTTGTCCTGGTTTCATTTTTTGGCTGGAAAGCTCCACCCCATCCTTACAGAAAACAATGTGGGTAATGTCCGGGTTGGGAAGATCTTCACATTGGGCTGAAATCTGCTCCCCGTCCTGAGCTGAGGTTGTACTCAGGAACAACCTAGGTGCAGGGAGATGGCCTGGAAGAACAAAGAGACATAGACATGTGATGCCAGAGAGGGAAATGCCAGGGAGTTAAGTGTTAGTGATCACTGACGATGGAGCCATGTAAACTAGTTTACTCAGCATAGTCAATGAAGCGGGGATTTAAATAACCCCACTTCATTAAATAAAAATGTCTACCGCGCTGTGCCGACAATCAGCTGATTCAGCACAGCGCGGCAGTCTAGACACAGATCGGTCGACAAGGGAAGCCTTTGTTGACCGTTCCTGTAAACCTTGTTTCACAAGGCATAAGCAAGCAGTCGACAAAGGCTTCCCTTGTTGACTGATCCGCGTCTAGACTGTTGCGCTGTGCTGGATCAGCTGATTGTCAGTACAGCATGGTGGCCATTTTTATTTTAATGAAGCGAGGATTATTTAAATCCTCGCTTCATTGACTATGTCGGGTAAACTAGTTTACATGGCTCTGTCGACGGAGCCACGTAGTCTAGACATACCCTGAGATGAAGAGAAGGATCTGTCCCCTTGGGTAGTCACATAAACAGGGAATTTAAATCTACCATTTTGGCTTGTGCCCTCTTTGCATTCATACATTCATAAGTGCATCCCATTCTCTTAGTTTGTTTTATTTGAGGTGGGTGAAAATCCCCATTGCCTGGGACCAGATCTCCAATTGGTATAAAGCACTCTCCCTCCACTGGAGACAATCGGCTTATTGGAACTGAAATTTATCCTGTTCCAGCCGAGTAAACAAAGGGCCACGTTCCCAGTGCCCCTATTGGTCACACTCTACTGGAGTTAGCAAAGTTACACCAGCTTACACCATCCCTCCCAAACACGTTTCCGCTTTGTTAATGTTTATGGTCAGCCACTGTGAGAATTAATTGCTTAATTGGATTTCAGGCAGAGATCACTCAGTACTTTTCTCCCCATGCATCTCCATCCATTGCAAGGCACTGGGAATTTTAGATCCTTTTCCTTCCCATGGTTTTTGTGCTCACACACTCACCTGGGGAGCTGCAGAACCTCTGGTCTGTGACCCCGGCATCTGCACCAGACAGCAGAGAGTGTGAGAAGTAGTCTGGGGAAATGCTAAGTCAGAAAACCCAAGCAATCAGAGCCCCCCTCCCCCATGCAGTGGTGTGGGGTCTTCACACTGAGATCCGGGTCCTGACTGCCTCACTGTCGCTCCCATACACACTACACCATTGCTTACAGGATGGCACAGTGATCACAGCAGTCTGAGGCGTATGGTGTTAGACCAGCCTATAGATTCCACACATACACACACACTCATGACCAGAAGAATATTCTCTGGCGCTTCAGCCAACTCTCTCTCTGTGCCCCGTCATCATGGTGTCTAAGAGCCAACATTAACAGGTGCAAGGAGGGAGCACAATTTGCCCTGCTGTTACAGGTGGGGACTGACGCACAGAGCAAGATTCCGGGCTCACACAGGGACTCAGGGACAGAATCTGAAATTCACCTCAGATCTCTCTAATCCTTGTCTAACTTGTGTGCACACAGACAGGGACACGCACACACTCAGAACTCCCTGTTGTGGGGCAGGTTGGATGAGGGCTGTCCAGGACATCTCCTCCCACTTCCGAACATAGTAGACACCCAGCTTTTGGTCTTCATCAGTGGGGCTGACAGCCTCACCGGACCCCTAGGCAAGGTGGGATAAGGGCCCTACTCTGCCCCTCAGAAAGGAGGGGCCTCAGGTGGAGGCACCAGGGCTGGAAGCAGCCAACCGTCAGTGCCACCCAGCCCATGGCACGCCACCCTGCCCAGGCCTTAGTGCTGCCCGGAGTTTGCAATGCGGCATTCTGGGAATGATTTAAAGAGCCCAGGGCTCTGGCCGCTGCTACCACAGTAATAAGGGCAGCGACTGGGAGCCCCAGCTCTTTTTGAAGCACTGGGACTAGGGCACTTCCCTCTTTGCCCCCCCATGTCAGCAGGCCTGATCCTCATCCTCAGCCCACTGGACTCAGGCCAGGGTCCCATGGATGCTGATGGGCGGGGGATTTGGCACTCTGTGAGAGTCTGCAGATCTCAGACCCCAATGTGCTCTCAAGCATACTGAGCACTGGGGGAATCAGGCCAGGAAGGAGCCACTCACCTTTCTGAGGGCTGGGGGTGGTGCTCGGAATCAGCTTCGGACCTGGACAATAAACACAGACAGCATCAGGAACATGCAACCGCTCAGTTGCTGACCAAGCAGAGACACCCCAGGGACAAAGCTGCCACAAATACCTAAAGCATATCTCTCCAGGGGAGCTTTAGACAACCAACTATAGATAATCAACTGTATTAATACACCTTCCTCCATTCGAGTGAATGTGTCAGAGCCACAGCTGCTACAGTAGTAATAAATACATTAATAATTATAATTATTATAATTAATGATTAATAATGCACTAGCATCTAAAGGCCAAATCCAGATCAGTTGTCATTGTTCTGGAATGTTTTCAGCCAGGAGACATGTCAGTCCCTGACCCAAAGAATGGGATTATGCCTCATCCCGTCTTGTGGAATAACCCTGGGCTAATAGGATGCATTTATCCTCCATAAATGCATCTAATTCTGTTTTGAACCCTGTTCTAGTTTTGGTTGTCATGACATCCCCTGCCGATGACTATGCATTGTGTGAAGAAGAAATTACTTTTATTTGTTTTAACATTTCGGTCTGTTAATGTCATTGCCTGACTCTTGAGTTCTTGTGTTGTGTGAAAGGAGTAAGGCCACACCTACACATACGTGGAGTTTGAATTAAGATATGCAACTCCAGCTACGTTAATTGCATAGCTGAAGTCAACATATCTTAATGTGAACTTTGGTGCTGTTTCCACAGTGGGAGGTCAACAGGAGCAATTTCAGGAGTACTGGCATCCATGGGGGTCACCCTCAGCATCTGATTTAGTGGGTCTTTACTAAACCTACTAAATCAAATTCCTAAATATCAACTGCAGAAGCATCGATCTTCTGGGAAGTGAAGATCAGGGCTGACCTTACCATGAGGCAAACTGAGGCGGCCACCTCAGGTGCCAGACTGTGGGAGATGGGAGAGCCACTAGGACTCAGAGTGTAGACACTTGTCTGTGCTACTGGTGCATATGTAGGTAGCAGAGCAGTCCCATGAGAGGAGTAGAATAGGAAGAAGGCAGAATTGTGACCTTGCAAAGTTTTGGCCCAACCAAGGAGGCACGGGGGCGTCATTTGAGCTCTCCGCCTCAAGTGCCAAAATGTGTGGGCCAGTCCTGGTGAAGATGTGGTCTAAGTAACACAAACACTAATTTTCTCCCCATCATTCAAAAATGTTATATACCTATATCAAATCCACTCACACACAAACACTTTTCTAAAGTGAACTGTTCCTTTTTATTTACTCTCTCCTCAGATGTAATCCAATCCAGATCCATAATCAATTCTGTTGTCCTTTTTTGGACTTTTTCAAATTCCAATATATGTTTTGTTAAGTATGATGACTAGTGCTTCATGCCATATTCAGGGTATGAGCACATCATGGATTTATATACTGGCATTATGATATTTTTCTGTCTTCTCTTCTATCCCCGTCTTCATGGTTCCTAACAATCTATTCACTTCTCTGGTTGCCAAAGAACATTGAACGGGGCTTTTCAGGGGACTGTCCGTGATGGCTTCAGGATGTCTTTGATGAATGGTAACAGCTACTTTGGACTCCACCATGTTGTATGAATAGCTGGGATTATTTTTTATCACTGAATTTCAGCTGTCATTTTCTTGTTCAGTTACACTGATGGGCTATGGATCAGGCACGGAGGGTGAGATTTTGAAGAGCTCTGAACCCAATGTGCTGAGCAGTGTGGAAATCAGACCTGTTGTGAATGCAGTCACTCACCTTCCGTAGTGGAGGTTTTCTCAGGCTGGCCAGTGACAGGGCTGTCATCAGGGGGAGCCTTTCTCTCTGGGCAACAAACACAGGAAATATCACAGCATCTTAGCTAACGAGTGAAACTGCAATCTGCTGCCTATCATCTCTGAACTCCTTTATGTTTCTGGCTCCCAGCTCCCCTGGAGACATGTCTCAGCTTGCTGACACGCCTAGTATCTCCCAACTGCCCGGTCTTGACAAGAGTTTCACCTTGAGTTAGTTAACTCTAGTGGAGGACAAGGCTGTTTTCCCATGGGATGCACAGCTTCTGTGGCAGAAAATGATACAAACAGGCTGGGATGGCTGGGGGCGGAGGAAGGTAGATAGAATCACTTACTACATGCCTCATGCCCACGATTTGAGCCCTTTCACCTGCCCACAGTATGTCACTCACGGCCACTCACCTGTGACGTTCAATTGCAAGGGGGCGCTGAGAGCAGAATTGGCCACCTGTTTTTTCCCATCCTTGTGCTGATACCCACAGGAGTAGTGCCCTGCGCTCTTCAGGGAGATCTTCAGGAGCAACATAGAACTAATCTGTCCAGGTTTGATTTTTTGGCTGGAAAGCTCCACCCCGTCCTTACAGAAAACAATGTGGGTAATGTCCGGGTTGGGAAGATCTGCACATCGGGCTGAAACCAGCTCCCCCTCCTGAGGTGATGTTGTACTCAGGAACAACCTGGGTGCTGAGAGAATGCCTGGAGGAACAAAGATACATGGATGTGGGATGCCTGAGAGGGGAATGACAGAGTATTTTGGCAAATCTCCACTACATCAGGACAGATCTCCAGCCAATATTTAGATCTGGCCCGACATTGGAGGAAATGGGCTTGATGAAACTGGCCTCATTCCACTAAGGTCAACAAAACAACGCCAGCGTACATCATCTGAATGACCAGCGTAAGTCCCCAAAATGTTTCCTTTTTGTTGATGTTTATGATTGACCACTGTGAGAAGCAAGACATGAGAAGTCATTCTTCTGCTCTACTCTGCACTGATTAGGCCTCAGTTGGAGTATTGTGATCAGTTCTGGGTACCACATTTCAGGAAAGATGTGAAGAAATTGGAGACGGTCCAGAGAAGAGCAACAAAAATGATGAAAGGTCTAGAGAACATGAGTTATGAGGGAAGACTAAAAGAATCGGGCTTGTTTAGCATGGACAAGAGAAGATTGAGAGGGGGCATGATAACAGCTTTCAAGTATCTAAAAGGGTGTCACAAGGAGGAGGGAGAAAATGTATTCTCCTTAACCTCTGATGATAGGCCAAGAAGCAATGGGCTTAAACTGCAGGAAGGGATGTTTAAGGTGGACATTAGGTAAAACTTCCTGTCAGGGTGGTTAACACTGGAATAAATAGCCTGGAGATAGTTAAGAGCAGGTTAGACAGACACCTATCAGGGATGGTCTAGACCATGGGTTCTCAAACTGGGGGGCGTGCCCCCCTGGGGGGGCATGAAGAAATTCCAGGGGGGACGTGAGGTGACCCAGCCCCCTACCGCCTCTCGTCAATCCACCCCTCCCCAAGTTTCACTGCTATTTTTGTTTTTCGGCCCCAGTCACTTCCTTTTTTTTTTTTTGCACAACAAGTTTTGCTGCTATTGTGGAGGAGGGGGGACGTGAGGGTTTCTCAAAACTC
Organism: Pelodiscus sinensis; assembly: GCF_049634645.1. Lineage (NCBI taxonomy): Eukaryota > Metazoa > Chordata > Testudines > Trionychidae > Pelodiscus > Pelodiscus sinensis. Next base: position 113,300 of record NW_027465849.1, read on the forward strand.
AAAAAGGGGGCGTGATGCTGAAAAGTTTGGGAACCACTGGTCTAGACGGTACTGGGTCCTGCCGTGAGGGCTGGGGACTGGACTCGATGACCTCTCGAGGTCACTTCCAGTTTTAGTGTTCTATGATTCTATGAATTAACCGCATAAAGCAACTGGATTTTAAGTAGGGATCACACAAAAATGTTCTCCCCTCCCATCTCCTCCCATTGCAAGACCCTGGGGATTTTGTTCTTTGCTCTGACATTCTTTTCCTTCCCATGTCTCTTGTGCTCACACACTCACCGGGGGAACTGCAGAACTCCTGCTCTGTGACCCCGGCACCTGAAGCAAACAGCAGAGAGGGGGAGAAGCAGTCTGGGGAAATGCTAATAGAAAACCCAAGCAATCAGAACCCACCCCACCCCCTCCACGCAGTGAGAGCCATGCTGATATGGTCCTCACACCCAGATCTGACAGCAGGATCTGATAGCAAGTCAGGAAGTCCTGATTGCCCCTCCCATATACACTACACCTTCACTTACAGGACCACACAGTGATCACAACAGTAAGAGGTTTGTGGTGTTAGGACGCCCTGTAGAACCCCCTTCTCCCACCCTCCCATCCATGACAGCAGAATATTCTCTAGGGCATCAGCTGCTCTCTCTGTGCCCCATCACCATGGTGTCTAAGCACCGATATTAATGAAGTGGATTTGGTGCAATGGGGGAACACAGTTTGCTCTACTGTTACAGGAGGGGACTCAGGCATAGGGAGAGAGGTGACAGAGTCCAAAATTCACCTCAGATTTCTCTAATTCTTGTCTAACTTGCTCTCTCTCTCTCAAAACACCCTCTTGTGGGGCGGGTTGGATGAGGGCTGCCCAGGGACAGGCCTAGGACAAGTCATCTCCTTCCACCTCTGAACATGGGAGATGCCCGGCATTCAGACCTGACTCACAGCCCCGTGGATTCAGTGCCAGGGTCCCATGGATGCAGACGGGCTGTGGGTCAGGCCCTGAGGGTGCGATTCTGGAGAGCTCTGACCCCAACGTGCTCTCAGCCTGCCGAGTGCTGTAGGAATGAGGTCGGGAGGCAGCTACTCACCTTCCTGAGATGGTGGCGCCTCAGAGCTGGAGCTGTTGCTTGGGATCAGCTCCCAGGCTGGACAATAAACACAGACAAGAATCAGGCACATTTGTGCTTAGGGCCAGCTCAGCAGAAACCATCCCAGAGCTGCTACGAATCACTAGCTCATGAGGAGCTTCTGGCAAACTGGGCCATCCTCAATGGGTGTCAATTAACCACAACGTCATTGGTGTCAATGGGGTGAAACTGGGATTACAAATTTAATAAGCTTCAGAGGGGTGACCGAGTTAGTCTGTAACAGGAAAAACTTAAAAAACAACAAATAGTCTAGCAGCACCTTAAAGCCTAACAAAACATGTAGGTGGTATCATGAGCACTTCTTCAGATGACAGGAGTATTAGAAGTCAATAAGATTTAATTTAATTAATAAAATGTAATAAGAATGGCCATACTACAGCAGACCAATAGACCATCTAGCCCAGGATCCTGTCTTATGACAATGGACAGTGCCAATTGTTTTAGCGGGAATAAACAGGACAATTAGGCAGACCAGGCAGGTTGGCTTAATATACACCATCCAGCTATGCAAATTGAGTAACTGGATTCGACTTTCCTTACGCTGAACCACTGCAGTGTCTACCCTCCTCACAGAATAGGGAGTACAAGACACCAGCCGGGTCTGCCCTCAGTGTTCAATTTGAGGGTCTACACTAGACCCGATAAATCGAATGCTAGAAGATCGATCTCCAGAGGGTCAACTGCTCCTTAGTGTAGACATGCCCTTAGAACATGATCCATCCCTTATTATCATGTAAGATCCATCCCTTATTATCAGAGGTAAGGGAAGCCAGAATATGCATTTATAACCTGGATCAACTTTGCTAACAACATTCATGGACCAATCCTCAATGACTTATCCTAATGCTTGTCTGATTCCCATGATCCTGCTGGCATTCACAAAAAAAAACCCTGGCACTAAATTCCATAGCTTGACTATAGATGCAGATGCACTTCCTTTTCTTTGTTTTGACCTACTGCCTATTCATTTCACTGGGCGAGCCTTGGGTCTTTTGTTATGTGAAGACGTATATAGCACTTCCTGATTCATTTCTTCCACAGCAGTTATGATTTCATAGACCCTATTCGAATTTCCTCAGAACTTTTGGGTGGATGCTGTCTGCTGCGGTGACGTGTTTTCATTTAATGTATCAGCTTGTTCCAGAACCTCTGCTATTGAGTTTGGGACAATTCCTCAGATTTATTAGGACGTGCACAATAGTGCTCCAGTTCAGCAGCAATCGCAGCTCACTACTTCCTTCCTCATTACCAGCTTCCCATGGCTGAACCCCACGTAATTGTAAAATGCCTGACACCACCCAGCTGCTCCCTTCCCCTTCTCACTTCGTGTTTGAATCCAACCTCTCACCTGTTACGTTCAAAGTCCGGGGAAGACTGAGGCGAGAATTGTTCACCTGGTTCTGGTCGTTCCTGTACTGGTACATGCACCTAAACTGGGCTGAGCTCTGCACAGAGATGGCATACTGATACAGGGACTGGCCTGGCCTGGCCTTCTGGCTTGACACTTCTTTGCCATCCTGGCAGAAAATAATGAGATCAGCTAAAATGTTCTGATGGAGGGAGCACTGAACGGAAACGGAGTCCCCCACCTGGGCTGCAGAGATGCTCAGGGACAACTTAGGAGAAGGGAAGTCACCTGCAACAAAAGGGAGATGTGAAAACATGTCTCTGAGAGGAGACTAAGGGCTTGTCTTCCCTGCAGCATTAACTGGAGTTGCTGCCCCTGACGTGAGTCCCATCCAGTATTCCCTTTAAGCTGGACACTTGAGCAGTCACCCAGGAGAGATTCAAATGTCACTCAGCTAATTAGCAAGGTGCCCACAGTGCCCACAGCTGGCAGCATGTGTTTTTACTGGTGGTGCACGTTGGCAGATGCCCCAGTGCACATAATAACATTTATTCTGCACATGGATGGAAAACAATTAGAGGGAACATTGATCCCATCCACGCACAAATCCATTCCAGGGCAGTGGAAGTGCTGATATGACTTAACCAGTCCATGAGGGGATACAAGCTAAAACTTGAGTGAGCTCCATTCATCAGCTGCCCGCATGACTGCACGATTTTGGAGTGAGGCTTGTGCCACTTAAGTGTCACTAGTCCTCCAGAGTCTTCCCACAATTCCCTTAGCATGCTCAGAAAGGACAGACAAGTCCTCCCACTGTTCAGGGCTCTTAGGACGTGCTTCTCCCCTCCTCCCCCCGAAGCCATAGCCATAACAGGAGGCAGGGCAGAGCCAGAGTGGGCACACAGCTGTTCTCATGCACGACGGAGAGGTGCCACTAGTGTGTGAATAAGCTGACTCTGCAGACCAGGCCAAGAACTAAGCATGTGTGATGAATTAAATGAGAAATACATTTAGTTAATGGAAGAGCTGGGTTTCTCCATGTAAGTATTAAAATAAATACAGAACAACACAGAGATCTGAGACACATTCATTGTAGTGCACTGCCTGGTCTCATCAGTATACAGCTGCATTAGCACCAAGCCTGCAAAGATTTATACAAGGAAAGTCTGCTAACTATGCATCTCAGCGACACAAGAGCCAGTGTTAAATAGGCTCTGCTCCTTAGGAATCAGCAGAATTCTAGAATCCTAGAACTAGAAGGGACCTCGAGAGATCAAGTCTAGTCCCCTGCCCTCAGGGCAGGACCAAGCACTATCTAGATCATCCCTGATAGATGTCTAGCCAACCTGCTCTTAAATATCTCCAGTGATGAAGATTCCACAAACTCCCTGGGCAATTTATTGCAGTGTTTAACCACCCTGACAGTTAGAAAGTTTTTCCTAATGTCCAACCTAAACCTCCCTTGCTGCAGTTTAAACCCATTGCTTCTTGTCCTATCCTCAGTTCTTAAGGAGAATACTTTTTCTCCTCCCTCCTTGTAACACCATTTTAGATACTTGAAAGCTGTTTTCATATCTCCTCTCAGTCTTCTCTTTTCCAAACTAAACAATCCCAGTTCTTTCAGCCTTCCCTCATAGCTCATGATTTCTAGACCTTTCAGCATTTTTGTTGCTCTTCTCTAGACCTTCTCCAATTTCTTCACATCTTTCCTGAAATGTGGTGGACATAGTAATCCCAGTGAGGCCTAATCAGTGTAGAGTAGAGCAGAAGAATGACATCTCTGGTCTTGCTCATAACACTCCTGTTAATGCATCCCAGAATCATGTTTGCTTTTTTTGCAACAGTGTCACACAGTTGTCTCATATTTAGCTTGTGGTCCACTGTGACTCCTAGATCCCTTTGTTCAGTACTCCTTCCTAGACAGTCGCTTCCCATTCTGTATGTGTGAAACTGAAGCAGAGATAAGCCGGTTTATACTTGCAAAGGATCTAGTCCTAATGTCTTTAAGTTTCATTACAGTTTATGGTCTGGCACCATGAGAAGTTGCATTTACAATGTGATTAAGAGGATTTCAGGGAGGGATCATGCAAAGAGACATTCCACGCCCATCCCTTTCCTCCCACTCCCCATCAGCCCTCCCTTTTCCCATTCTCTTTCTATCACTCCTCTTCTTCCACGCCTCTTGTGCTCTCACTCACCTGGGGAGCTGCAGGGATCCTGGCCTGTGACCACGGCACCTGCACCAGACAGCAAGAGAGGGGTGAGTGACACACATGGCAGGTTCACAGCTACACGGGGTGAGGTTCACCTTGAGAGTTAAGCCAGGAAACCCCAACGTCAGGACATGTCAAAAAATCAGAGGTCTCAATCCCACGGTTGGATCCATGTGGATTTGATTAAAAGGCTCAAACCCTGCAATCAGAGCCCACAGAGCAGATACCATTGCATAACTGAGAGAACAGCAGGATAAATATAACAATATAAAGCCTAAAAAAATAACAAATAGTCTTGCAGCACCTTATAGATCTGAGCCTCAACAGGTGTAAATGGGCACCCTGCACCCACATCAAGGAGAGAGGGGGGAGGTACACAGATTTTCACCAGCAGGGGACTGGCTCATGGTGTTAATACAACCCCAATGACACAACAGTCACTGCAGACACAGTATTAGATGGGTGGTTGTGAATGCTGCTGAGAGCAATTTGGAAGCAGTGACAACAGCAATTCAGCTTTGTGGCCCAAACCCATGGAGCTGAAAGTAGAAGGAAAAAGCTCCTGCCCTGGAGCTCAGACATTTCTACCTTGCCAGGTCTCAGAGCACCTTCTGCCTGGAGAGAGCATCCACCCTGCTATTCTTAATCCCGTACCTCCAGCTCTCCACCCTAAGTCCATGAACCCAGCCTCTGAGACATGCCGCTGAGGGTTTTATTCAGCAGTAGTTGTCAACTCCAAGGCCATTTCTTACTACTTCCTCGGTGTGTAGTGTTACATGTGCAAGCAGGCTGCTGTTTCCAAAGCTGCCCGGGGGACGGTGGGAGTTGGGTGTCTAAGAGGAAGTGGGTTTTACCCATGAAACCTCAGGAGTCTATATATATCTCCTCGTGGAACGAGGTGTACCGATAGTTCGAATTAGAGATCCTAATTCGAACTACCGACTCCGTGCCATGTGTAGCCGCGGGCACGGAGTTCGGACTAAGGGGGATTTAAAAATGGTGGCACCCGGGAAGATGTAAATGAAGCCCGGGATATTTAAATCCCGGGCTTCATTTGCAACCCCGGTTGCCCTCATTTGCCTACCTAGCTCGAACTAACAAGCTAGTGTAGACATACCCAAAGGGTACATTCACTACAATACCATTTTGGGATACCAGAGTATCCCGAAATAGCTATCCCATGTCTTCACAGCAAGCCCGTTATTTCAGGCTCACTATTCCAACATCCCTGTAAACCTCATTCTGCAAGAAGTAAGGGACATTTCGGAATAGTGCTTTATTTTGAAATTTGGTGCCAAATGACGAAATAAGCGTTTCTGAAATAGCATCGAAATAAGATACGCAATTTGTGTAGCTCAAATTGTGTATCTTATTTCAAGTTATGGTACATTGTAGACACACCCCGAGGGTATGTCTGCACTGCGGTGCTATTTCAGGATTCTTCCAGTATCCCAAAATAGCTATTCCTTTGAAACAAGCCCATTATTTCGAAATATAGTGGGCTCTCTGTTTCGATATCTCTGTAAATCTCATTCCATGAGGGTTAAGGGACATTTCAAAATAGCACTTTATTTCAAAATTTGGCACTGTATAGACAAAATAAGCCATATCCAAATTAACTCAAAATAAGCTACGCAATAAGCTAAGGTTTCCCAGGACCACTCATTTCTAAATGCCTTAAGCTGCTTTAGTCATCCCAGCCATAGAGATTTTTATACATTATCGCAGTTATAAACCATGTACACACACACACACACACACACACACACACACACACACACACACACGCATCATCTGTACTGCAAAGCCAGGGATTGTTGTTCTTTCCACCTGCCTCTGAACACTTGTACCAGGAATTTGTATCCAGTTCCTCACCCGTCCTGCACCCTGTGGTCCCAGTGGCCCCATGGCCTGCTCTCCTCTACTTGTGACGATCACTCTCCCCTCTTCCGGTCCCCCCATGCGTCTGCCTCTCCCCCTGCTCCCCACATCCTGGAGACCCTCCCCCCAACCCGTGGGCAGGGAGCTCTCCACAGACTCACAGAGCATCCACAGCAGGATCATGGGGAGCGGGAGCCCGTGACTGAGCAGTGGACTCGGCGGCAGCGTCTGGGCCTCTGAGGAGAAGCCACCGCAGCTCTGGGCCTCAAGTTCCTCCTTCTCACCAAGAGGTGGGGAGCAGAGAAACCAGATGGGCTGTGGGATCCAGCAGTGTGTCTGGGAGCAGCCCTGACATGTGTCTGTGGCCACAGGGGCCCTCCCCTGGGGATGGAAACGTCTCTCAGAGACTTCTCTTTGAAGGTCAGGATGGGCTGTGTCTGGGAGTATCAGACATTCATGCTCCCCAAGGCAGCCCTCCCCTGTGGGACTTGCCCAATGTCTCCTAGGTGTGACAGGGCCAGGGTGCCCCTACCCCTGGTATCACCCAGGCACTGGGTAACAAGGTGATCAGCCCTCAGTACCTCAGGGTATGTCTACACTACAGCGCTAATTCGAACTAACGCGTCTAGAACTAAAAACTAGTTTGAATTAGCGTTTTGCTAATTCGAACTAGCGTGTCCACATTAAGTGGACCCTGAACCGGGCTTAAGGATGGCCGGAAGCAGTGCCAGCAGGGCATCAGAGGAGGACTTAGAGCGTGGAGATGCTGTCTCAGGCTAGCCGAGGGCTGCGCTTAAAGGGTCCCGACCCCCATCCCGGACAGACAGTTCTCAGGGGTGTCCCGCTTGCAAACCAGTCCTGGCTTGGAGTGCCCTGAGTGCCCACACTGGGCACATCACACCACTCGGCCATCAGCCCGGCTGCACTTGCTGCAGGCTGCCATCTGGGGAGAGGGGGCAATTGGGGGGCTGCAGGAGAGCTTCCACCCCCAGAAGCCCGCAGAGCCAGCCCAGTCCTCCCCATCGGGGGCTCGTACCCCATTCCTCCCTCACCTCCTTCCACTGACCCCTTCCCTAGCCCCCCTTTCTGATGTACAAAATAAAGGACACGTGTGTCCAAAAATAGAATCTCTCTTTATTGAACAAAACTGGGGGAGACTGGGAAAAGGAGGTGGGATAGGGGAAGAGAGAGGGTGGGAGAGGAGAGGGCAACTACAATGATCAGGGGTTGGGAACAAGTACCATATGAAGAGAGGCTAAAGAGACTGGGACTTTTCAGCTTAGAAAAGAGGAGACTGAGGGGGGACAGGATAGAGGTCTCTAAAAGCAGGGGTTGGGTGGAGAGGGTGCATACAGAAAAGTTCTTCATTAGTTCCCATAAAGAAGGACTAGAGGACACCAAAGGAAAGGAATGGGTAGCAGGCTTCAAACTAGTAACAGAAAGTTGTTCTTCACAAAGCAAAGAGTCAACCTGTGGAACTCCTTGCTGCAGGAGGCTGTGAAGGCTAGAACTAGAACAGAGTTTAAAGGGACGTGAGACCAAGTCATGGAGGTTGGGTCCATGGAGTGCTATTAGCCAGGGGGTAGGAGTGGTGTCCCTGCCCAAGGTTTGTGGAAGGCTGGAGAGGGATGGCACGAGACAAATGGCTTGGTCACTGTCTTCGGTCCATCCCCTCCAGGGTCCCTAGGGTTGGCCGCTGTCGGCAGACAGGCTACTGGGCTAGATGGACCTTTGGTCTGACCCAGGACGGCCATTGTAAGCTTAGGGCTCAGGGTCGGGGGTCTCTGTGGACCCCCTTGATTTTCATGCACACCTGCTCCTGGGTGGCCACGCTGGCAGCTCTCCTGCCCTAGCCAGCCACTTTCCTGTGCCTAGTGTGGAGGTCGTGGACGAGGTCCACGATGTCCGCACTAGCCCAGGCGGGTGCCCGCCTCTTGCGGTCCCGGGCAAGCTCCCGGGAGCCGCCAGCCTGGTCCCGGGAAGAGGGGGAGGGCTGGGGGGCATCGGGTGGGTGGCTCGATCCGTGCCAGGTGCAGGGTCTGCTGGCTGGGTGCTGGCAGGCTTGCACCTGGCACGGGCACTGTAGCCAGCCCGTGCCTCTTTAAGGGGTCCGGGGCCGGGAGGGCGGCATACGAGTTTCCCTGGTGTTGGCCAGAGTGGCCACCAGGGAAACCTGGGGAGGGCTAGCCTCCCACTAGTTCGAATTAAGGGGCTACACAGCCCTTAATTCGAACTAGTAAGTTCGAACTAGGCTTAATCCTCGTGGAATGAGGATTACCTAATTCGAACTAAGCGCTCCGTTAGTTCGAATTAAGTTCGAACTAACGGAGCGCTAGTGTAGCGCCTATGAAAGTTAGTTCGAACTAACGTCCGTTAGTTCGAACTAACTTTGTAGTGTAGACATACCCTAAGATCCATCCCTCCTCCTCACACACCAGGGCTCACCCAGGTCTGTTTGTGGCCTCCCAGCCCTTCCTCAGTGCAGGGAGGGGCCTAGACTGGGTGTGGAGAGTCCTATGTACATATCAATATCCTGAGAGGTGTCACAGGAGATGAGCGTGGTGGAACGTTTCCTCCAGCTGTTCAAATGTTATTTCATTCCGCTTTAGAATGTGAGCAGGGATGTGCCCACGACCGGAGCAGGGCATAGGAAAGAGCCCCCAGCACAGGCCAGCATGGGCGGGAGGGCAGAGGCTGCCATCACCTGGTTTGGGCCATAACCAATGTCACAGCTTGCTCTGGCCTTGTGTCTATGTCCATAGCCAGTGAGTAGATCAGGGGCCCTCCGGAGCATTGGTGCAGTATGTGGGTGCTGGGTGACCAACCACACTTGCTGTGGGGGCTACCAGCGGTTTCCTCTGATTGCTCTGTGCACCAGCACTTGGCATGAGACATTTGTACTAGGTGGGGTGGATTGTGGGTGCCACACTACACTGCCTGGGCCCTGAGTAGGGTTGCCAGGTGTCTGGCTTTGGTCCGTCCGGTAAAAAAAAACTGTTTCTATCAGACGGAAGGCCACTTGGGACATTTTTCCCCTGCCGTGTCTGGCGGGGGCCGGGGAGTGCAGTCACACTTTTTTCGTGTGCAGTGGAGACTTTTTTTGCTCAACAACTTTGGTCCCTCCCCCCCCCCCCTTTTTTTTTTTGCTCAACCAATTTTTTCCCCCGCCATGCTTGGTATTTTTTCTGAAAGTACCTGGCAACCCTATCACTGAGCAGCCCATGACTGAGTGTGTAAGAGCTGCTCCGGAGAGAGGTGGGGTGCATCTGGCAGCACACTACATAGTAAAAAGATAATAAACAGGATGAGAAAATGAGCACAGGAATGCAGGAGACCTATGGGCTTGTCCTGTCAGAACCGGAACAGCTCAGGCAGTTTGCATGAGGATAAGGCCTTGCAGCCTGGGCAGGAGCAGCTGCTCAATAAATTAGCCAAAGTAAGTAATTAACAGTGACCTTAAGTCACAAGGCGGCATGAGACGGCATTTATTGTTTTGTAATAATCACCAGCACTGCAAACAGCTTGAGGTGGCTGCGAGACGGCCGACTGCCCCAGCTGAGGGTGTTTTTGGAGGGAAATATCAGTAGATGCTCAGTCGCAGGTACCCACAGTAACCCAGCTGGCATATATGTTCATGAGCATCACCTCATGAGCATACAGGAAGCTAACCACCCAATGCTATGAGGGTGAGGAAGAGAGGATGTGACGAAGGAGGGAAGAGCTACGCACACAGATGCCTGAGGACCATCCAGGCCTATGTAGCATCTGGAGTTTTTCATTGGCACACCAGAGTCAGACCAGGATTTGTCGTCCCCCCCCAGGACAAAGCACGTACCAGGGGAGCTGACAGCCTCTCTGGGCCCCTAAACAAGGTGGGGGGGCAGGCTCAATGCTCCCAGAAGGGGCGGGGCTTTAGTGGAAGGGGTGGAGCTGGGGATATTGTCATGCCTCAAAGCAGAGCCAAAGCAGTGACTCTAATTAAATACAGGGCTTGGTCTTGGGGCAGGAACCTACCAAATCAGAGCACTAATGGGGGACTCCTGAGTGATCACTAGCTCAGGCAGAAGTGGCACCAGCCCAGGCTGAGGGGTGCAGGGCTCACAGTCCTGTAGAACAGCTGGGGGCTGGGAGGCCTGTCCTCTGCCTGGTTAGCTACAGGCTGCTCTGCTCCCTACAAACTGTGCCCCCCACACTGACCCGGCTGAGCACTGACTCATAGGAGCCATCCCATGGGTGGGGGCTGACACGTTGACTGAGCACAGGAAAATCCCGACAACATCCCTTTACGTCAGGGCACACCCCTTTGTGCCAGCCCCTGGGACAGGGCAGGTGTAGGAGCAGGCAGAGCAGCGCTTTGCAGAGTCCCTGCACTGGGGCGACCTTGCTGGGACCAGCTCCACCCACTTTAGGGGCATGCGGGGGCTGGCAGGCGCAGGGCAAAGCACCCCCCATAGAGGCAGTCTGGCCTAGTGACTCTGCGCCATAGCCCGGGGGTATCAGTGCTGGCTGAGACACGGTGCAGGGGATGGAGGTGCTGCAGAGTCCCTGAGACAACAGAGGCTGCAGCAGACAGGTGATGGGGAGGCCTCGCCCGGGTCTGTGTTGTTAAAAATACTCCTCCGAGCCGTGGTATAAAGCGGTACGAGGTGCTAGCAAAGCCGAGGCCACGGAGAGGGGGGAGCAGCTTCTCACAGGAGATGCCTCTAGTAATACAGTGACCGCAGCCCAAGGGCGGCCTGTGGCCAGGCTCTGTGTCGGTGCATTGCACCAGCAGCACGCGACTCTCCAATCGCATGAATTCGCTTCCTGACCACAGCTCAGGCGGGGCTTATTTATAGGCGGCTTGTGGCTTTGCTCTTTCTTCTGCGATTCCTTCTCGTGTTGTATTTTCTCTTCTCAAGCCAGACACTCAGCGCCCTCCCTGCTCTCCCCGTCCCGGGCTCCCACCCCACAGGCACAGCTCTGCCAGTGCCCCTCAGACTCTGGCTTCATGTTCCTGTTCTCCTCCGCTGGAGCCCCTCAGTCTGGAAATGAAACACGCTGGGCCGTGCAGCTGTTATGTAGTTTTGCAGAGGCAATCTATGCGAGTCAAATGCAGCGTCTCCTGGTCTGTGTCTTTCAATGCTTAACAGAGTCCCTGGCACCATAGTCAAGGGGCAGTTTTTGAGAACCCCCAACTCCTGCCAGTTCAGAGGCCTCCGAAGGGATTCCAGCGCCCCCCGGTGTCCAACCGAGCAACAATCCAGAGCAGGCAAAACACTGTAACATCTCTCTACCGTTGGGAGGGGTTCCGGTGAGAGCATTGCTATCAGTCAGCACCTACCTAGTTCTTCAGCTAGGAGGTGAATCTTGACACCAGTAAGATTAACAGTTTTGCCCTTGACTTCCATGGGATCAGGATTTGGCCCGAGTGTGACCCATCTGTGGCTGGGGGTCAGGGCCGGCCCACAACATTTTGGCACCTGAGGCGAGGAACTCAAATGACACCCCCATGCCCTCTCGCCTGGGCCAAAACTTTGAATTCTCTACACTCTGGGTCCTAGTGGTGCCCCACCACAGTCTGGTACCATGAGCCACCTCAGTTCGCCTCATGGAAAAGCCAGCCCTGCTGGGGGTATTGTGTTCCCAGCTGGCCTCTTAGGCTACATCTACACTGCTTCCTTCTTGCACAAAGTCCTATGCAAAGTCCTATGGATTAGCATGTTGCCGCACTTCATTTGCTATTTAATTAGGGGGAATTTTTGCGCAAGAGGCTTTTGTGCAATAAGGAGCTGTCTAACCAGCTCCTTTTTGCACAAAAACTCCCTCTTGCACATGAGCCTTTCTTCCTGAAAAAATGAGGAAGAACGGCTCTTGCACAAAAGCCTCTTGCGCAAAAACGGGCCCTAATTAATTATGCAAATGAAGCATGGCAATATGCTAATCTACACTTCATTTGCATAGACATTTGTGCAAGAGGGACGCAATGTAGATGTAACCTTAGACTCCACATCTTGTGACTCCTTTGGAGAACAATGGGAGATCTCGGGCCATTGCAAGTCGGTTTGTCACTAGAGGAGAAATCAAGTCAGCTTTGGGTGTGGCCTTGTGTGGCCTTACTAAAGGGGCCTCTGTTTTATTCTGAAAAGACCCTGTGTGCTACAATCCAGACTACAATTCCCATGACCCCTTGGGAAAAAACAGGAAGGAAGGACTCTGGTGGGAGAGAGGACTGCTTGCTCCATGTGCTTGAAGAAGAGGCCTTGCAGTCTGGGACTCTGCCTCGGAGTTTGGAACCAGAGGGGGAGCCAGGCTGCTGCGAAGGACATTGACCCAGTGCAGGGGCTGTTGGATGCAGCTACTACATGCCTGTTGGAACTGGGAGTTAGCAGGCTGCTTCCTATAGGCACAGCATGAGGCAGTAAGCTTGGGCCTTGTTGGAAAAGTGCTGCCTGGGACAGAGCTGCTGCCTAGCCTGGACCAAATCCTCACTACAGCTGCAACATCAGCGCCAACGCAAGCAAGCATCTGGGACTGAGTCTAGGGGTGTGCACACTCTGGGGTGGGGTCACTGTTGTCTAGCTATGTAAGCTTCAGTTACTGTTATGTGTTTTGTTAATGCTATTCATTGCTAATCTGTTAATCCCTGTTTGTTTAAATTAAGTAAAGATTGTTTATTTTAAAGTGTTCTATTAGATCGGGGTGTCCAAACTTTTTTCAAAGAGGGCCAGATTTGATGAAGTGAACATGCGTGAGGGCCGACCATTTTGCCTGACATTCTTTGAACCATTAAAATTAAATGCAAATTAACTATTTTATGCAAAGTTTATTGCAAACGGCATACTTTTCATTAGTCACATGGATGACAAATCTAAGCAGGTGTTAAATCACTCTGCCTTTCATATCTGAAGGCCAGATGAAAAAAAAATCCAGGAAGCTGAAATATATGTCAGGAACATTGTAAAGTACATTACATATTTTTGGTAATAAAGGTTGTCTGTCAACTTTTAAGTTCAAAAAATATGAACAGGAACATAACACCAAGTATACATGTTGTGTCCAAATATATTTATAACTGATTTAGACCAACTAACATTAACTGAGATTTTACAATGTATTCATCTCAATACATATGGCTTTGTTGGGGGCCATAAAAGATAGATATTGCCAAATTACCTGTGGGGCCGTATTAAACCGGAACACAGGCCGTAATTGGCCCGCGGGCCGGACTTTGGACATGCCTGTTTAGATGTATATGATTTGTAGTTGTTCCGGAATTAGATCCAGATTTATGTTGGAATGAGTATATTCCTGGAGGCTCTCAAGGCACCAGCGTGTGTACAAGGCCAGCCAGGTGGAGGCACCACCACTTGACATTCATTGCCAGCAAGGGACTGCAGCAAGGGAGTGGATAGGGCTTTCCCCAACTAAACACCATCATCACTGGGGTGCTCAGGATCTCTTTTGGGTTAAAACACCAGGCGCTCAGGCACACCTGTGAGTGTGACCTCCTCCCCAGTAACCCGGGGAGGAAAAAGGGGGTTACACTTGGATTCAGCTTATTTAGTTACGATCTACACCAGTCCTGGAACCAAGGTGGCCATAAATGGCACACAGCTAATGCAAGTGGCATAACACTGAGGCTTTGTCTACATAACACCGAGGCTTTGTCGCAGGATTTTTGCGCAAGAAGATTTTTGCAGAAGAGATCTTCTGCAAAAACTTCTTGCACAAAAGCATGTCCACACCTCAAAAGCGCATCGCATAAGTGATGTGCTTTTGCACAAGCGAGTGTCCACCCTGCATGAACACTCATTCACAGAATGGCCATCAGAGCACCTGTGCTTTTTCTGATAGGCTCTTTTTGTGCAAGAAACTGCTGCAGAGCATCCACACATGCCTTTTTGCGCAAGAGCTGCAGCGCAAAAAGGAGTTATTCCTTGTGGGGAGAGGAATAACTCTGCTGGCAAAAGCCCTCCGTCCTGTCGATTTACTGGGTTTTTTTTCTTTTTTTGCACAAAAATGTGCTTGAGGTGTGGACTCTCTGCCTGATTTTTTTGCAAAAACAGCCATTTTTGCACTAAAACCTTGTAGTGTAGACATAGCCTGAGACTCCCTCTCTTTACAACAGTGCCAGCTCGGACACCCTGTCTATGCCAGTGGATCGAAGTAGGTTCCATGCATTAGGAAGGGGCAGCATCTGCTGCATGTGCATGTTCTAGTAAAGGCATCCAAAGGTTCTGTTGTCCCTCCCTGCCTCCGTGTGACATGCCTCTGTTGCTCCTTGGTGCAGGAACAGCCCCGAGGGCTCTGTGTGTTGCCCCTCCTCCCCCCTGCCCGAGTGCTGGCTCTGCAGCACCAATTTGCCGGGAATGGTGGTCAGGTGGTGCTGAGAGGTGGATCCTGAGAGGGGAGGCAGCATGCAGAGCTGTCTAGTCAAGCCTCCGCCTAGGAGCAGCAGGGACATGTCACCACTTCTGGAAAGCTGCCTGAAGTGAGCGCCACCTGATTCCAGCACCCCAATTCCCCTGCTGCACCCAAACTCAGCCCCCCCCCCCCCCCGAGCATGAGCCCTGCACTCCCTCCCACTTTTGAACCCTTGGGCCCAGCCTGGAGCCCTCTCCACCCCCCAAACCGTTCGCCTCCAGCCCCACTCCAGAGCCCACATCCCCAGCCCGAGCCTGAACCCCCCCCCCCACACTCCAACCACAGGCCCCAGCCTGGATTCCCCTTCCTCACCCTGAATCCCTCATTTCTGGAGCCCACACACCCCCAGTCTGGAACCCGTACCCCCCTCCCTCTGCCCATCCCCCTGACTGAGCCCAGAATCCATTTCCACACTCCAGACTCTTAGTTAATCAGTATATTTGACCAACTGTCACCCCCTATTCTGCCAACATGCTGGCTAGCATAGCTTTTACTCCATACAGCCAGGGAAGAGTGCTTTAAACTCCCACTGCGCCTGGCAGAAGAGGAAAGATAATGTAAAAATAAAAAAAGAACACGGATGTGCCAAAGACATAATGACTAGGTCTGCGAAGCAAAGGAACGGCAAAGCGTTATTCACCAGTGAGGGAGGCCGCTGTGATGAGCTCACTGCTTACTGAGAGTTTTTCCTTAATAACCATTAGCCAGACTCACCTGCTGAGCCAGTAAATTTCTATCAAACGGGCCTGATGTTTGACACACCAGTTTTAAACTTTAAAAACATCAAACGGTCTGGTAGCACTTTATAGACTAACAAAACACAGCCCATTTCTTCAGATGACCAGTTTTAGTTAGTAGTTTCCCATCCTACCCGTCTCCTGCTTACCAAGCATGAGCTCAATGCAGTCCTGTAATTATAACACTAGGCCTTTTTTATTGGGCCTGATTCAATCTTTCTGTCTCCCCTTTGCAGTGGTCACGTTGGGGAACCATGCAAGGTTACCATTACTCCTCGTGAAAAGCAGGCATACCGAAATTGACTTTAACAGTCCTTACAGTCAGCGGTACAGGCTTGGTGGTGTGGACTCATTGTTTAAGAAAAGTGTTTAGAGGTCTATAAAATCATGACTGGGGTGGAAAAAGTGAATAAGGGAAAGGTATTTACTTATTTCCACAACAGAAGAGCTAGGGGTCACCAAATGGAACTAACAGGCAGCAGGTTTAAAACAAACAAAAGGAAGCTTTTCTTCACTCGGCGCATAATCAACCTGTGGAACTCCTTGCCAGAGGATGTGGTGAAGACCAGGACTTTAACAGGGTTCAAAAAAGAGCTAGATAAATTCATGGAGTTTAGGTCCATCAATGGCTATTAGCCAGGATGCATAGGAATGGTGTCCCTAGACTCTATTTGTTTGGAGGTGGGTGACAGGGGAGCGATCACATGAGGATTACCTGGTGAGTTTCCTCCCTCTGGGGCATTTGGTATTGGCCACTGCTGGCAGACAGGATACTGGGCTAGATGGACCTTTGGTCTGACCCAGTCTGGCTGTTCTTATGTTCTTATGACCTAATGCAGCAAAGTCCGGCCTAGCCTCCTAATGCCGACCAGGCCTCAGTTATCACTACCGGGGTCTGGTACCAGATCAGACCAGCCCCTTTGCACCCAACCCCAACCTGCAGGGTCTGATACAGGAAATGTATGTTCTGTGTGAAAACCGAAATGCTGGGAGTTCAGCTCAAAGAGACTGGTCTGATTTAGCGTCACAACCCACAGGCTGGGAACTGGGCTGAGAAGGGCTGGTCTGACCCAGATCCAAACCCCCCAACACTCAGAGCTTGGGAACAGCAGAGACCCTGCCCAGCATGTGTGAGAGAAAAGCTGGGAGAGCGGCTTCTACCTACACGTGGGAGCTAGTATCTCCCTGGCCGCAGCGAGGCCTGTAGCAGACCCAGCCCCGCCTTAGCAAAAGAGCCTGTGGCTTTTCATGCCTTAACGTTACCACCAGGAGACAGACCAGACAGCACCTGCGGCTTCTCTGCTCCCAGCTTCCTGCAGATCACAAGGGGAGAGGTCAGATCAGAGACCTCTCTCATTGAGAGTCTGAGAGGCAGAGAGAGACCATCTGTGCCTGCAGCATCACCAGACCATGCTGGTATCACCACATCTCCTGAGCATCCCGCCGCTGGGACTCTGGCTTCTCTGTGAGTACAGCCAACGCTGGGTGGGGGAGATCACGGGGCAGAGAATTGTTTGCTTAATTAGGGTCCAATCCTACTGTGATGTGCTGTGTGGACATGCCAACACCGCTTGGCACCAGAGCCTGAAACCACACTGCAAGGATCCCAAGTGAATTAACAGCAAGTGCTGCATGTCTAATTAGCACCACCTGACTCAGGGAAATTTCTAGGTAGTTTCCAGTGCTGAAGCTCAGCAATGCGGTCATTGTGTCTCCTGGAAGTGCGCTGTTGTTTTCCAAGGGCTGCACCCTAAGTTTGCCAGCATGGGGGTTGGGTTGCATGTCACAAGGGGAGCAGATGACTGTGGGCACAGTCTCTGCAGACAAACCCGCCGCATTCGCACCACACACAAAAGTGCAAGCCCGCTGGAAATGGATGCCCCTTTGCACACTGAGACACTGCTGTGCACACTCAGATTCGGGTGTAAAGATGGGTGTGCACAAAATCACTGCTTCAAGGTTACAGACAGTTTGCTTGATGAAATCTAAACCGGAGCTCACATCCAGGGAGGGAAACTGCTACATGTTCTCCTGGCACACAAGGGCAAACAACAGAACTGGCAGATACACAGCCAGATGTGATTGGTTTTTTATGGGGGGTAATGATGGAATTTCCCTGAGATCTGGGTGCCAAACTACATTAGCACCCAGAACCTCTCAGCTTTGGAGAGCTGAGCCTAAATAATTAGATAGTCATTAACTGCACTAAAAGCTGGTTGCGGCTGGCACTTTGGAGATCAAGGATGAATTCCCTGCTCTGATACAGATGTTATGGGTGACCTTAGGGCAGACACTTTAGCCTCTTTGTGCCTCAGTTTCCCCCACCGTACAATGTGAACCTGTCACCCAGCCCTCCCCAGGTGAGCACCCTATCCCCTAGGCTAAACCAGAATCCACTTCCCCTTCCCTTCAGGGCACCCTTTATGCCGCCTCTCCCAGGGTGGGGTGGAAACTTGAACCCGCCCACCTTGCTTTACCAGCTGCATGGGGGGAATTCTGTGAATTGCTCCTGGCTCTTTGTTGATATTTATGGTGAATGTGCAATATGCTGAACTAAAGACCCAAGGATCTCAGGAGACAAACAAACCTGCAAATAGCCTCCCACGGACCTGATCCTGCACATGGCATTGCTGGTATAGACCCAGACTCCGGCCCAGAACCCATTCAAATCAAGAGATGCCTGTGTGAATGGAAGGGATTGATCTGATGATCTGAATCAGGAACATAGACAAGTCAGTCCTGACCTGGTCCCCACTGCCCTGATCTCTCAGGGACCCCTATAGTGCAGGATCTGGCTCTTACCCAGCATGGGACCAGGGTTGATTGCTTGCCCAGGAGCCAGTGAGCTCCACACTCTGGTACAGGAGCTGTTCCTTGTCTGCACTCAGACAGCAGCATGCCAGCTAGCCCCGGACTTCACCGCAGGCAACCAACAAGTTCCAGGCTGGGGGTCGGAACCCTGGCTGGTGTAAATGCACCTGGCTCCATTGCTCCAATGGGGCAGATCCCAAGCTGGCCTGGGACCCTCCAGGTCTTGTTCATACTCGTAGCTGGACACCAAGATTCTGGGGCAGAATTTCTCACCTCTGGCTGGAGCGAGATTTGGTTGGGCCCAGGAAGGCCAGAGACAGCAGCGGTGTTTCTAGATCCAGGCATTGTAATTCCCCGTTCCACCCTTCCCCTCTTCTGCACTGAGACTCTTTTGTGTTTATTTCACAGGCTCCCTGGTCACCAGCCAGGAAATCTGCAGCTCTCCCGGTGAGTGACGGGTCCCTGTCATGGCAGCAGAGATTGGAGGGTCGGGATCAGCCAGGCTGCACTGGAGCCATTTACTCCAATCCCCAGCTGGTGTAAATTGGCACGGCTTCATTGCTCTGCTGATTGACACCAGTGGGGATCTGGGCCCAGATGTTTCATTGATGTGTTTGCTTCCCAGGCATTCTTCCTGCCCCACGGCTGTTCCTGAACAAGCTGTCTGCCCGCCCAGGGGACACAGTCGTGCTCTCATGTCTAGTCCCATCGGACACCCCCATGACCCGCATTGTCTTCTGCAAAGACGGGAAGGAGATTTCTGTGCAGCCCAAGGAAGGAAACAAACGCGCCTACGACTCACCCTACACAGTGTCCAGGGAGAGCTCAGGGGCCTTTTCCTGCCTCTACCAGCTCAAGGACGACAGCAACCAGGCGAACAATTCGCTCCCGAGTGATGCTTGGCACCTGCACGTGGCCGGTAATGCTCTGTGCTAATGGTGGGCTGGGTGCAGCAGGCCAGGGAGCCAAGACAGGCTGGGGTCACACTGTGATATCTAGAGTTACAGATGTAGAACTTCCCTCTGCTCCCCTGGCGTTTCCCAGATGAGAACTCTGCCCCCTGGGGAACATTTACATGTTGTTAGTGTCCAAGCACCCTCCTCTCAGCCATTGCTGAGTTCCATGGTAAAGAAGAGCAGGTTTTTCCCATGAATTTAAAAGAAAAATATTGTGACCTTTTTGGTGGGGCAAAGTGTGAAAATAGATGAACCAATGCCCAGAAATTCACCGGATTTATTGTCATCATCATGGTCTCCTTTACTTTACTAAAACCACCAGGAAACACAGGTATGACATAGAACTACAAGAATAACCGTTTTTCTGTTTGATGGCAATTCCAAAATACCTTGGGCAAAAAAATGGTTTCAGGATGACCAGAAAAAACATTTTCTTCCAAAAATTTCGCTAAATCAAAAAGTTGAAAAAACAGTGGGTTTGGTTGAATTAGGGTTTTTTGGAAGGGTGGGGAGGGGGCTGTGAACAGTTTGTTATGGGAGGATGTTTTTAAAAATAAAATCAAAGGAAATGTGAAATGCGAAGTCATTGTAAGTAGCAAAATGTAAAAGCTTGGTTTTGAAATGACTGACAGTTGGATTTTTTTGAAATAGTTTGGAGGTAGAGGGTCGGGTGTTTTTGTTTAATTTTTTCTGTGATAAATAATTCTGCCAATCTGACACAAATTTGAAAAAATGTTTTGGACTCACTAAATCTGCGTTTTTGTAGGGGGGAAAAGAGCTGGATATCTTTTTCCCATAAGTAATGTAAAGTAGTAAAGTTATGACCATTTGGAAACATACCTGGGCAAAGATGCTACAATCTGATGTCACATATCCAGTTCCATGTTGTATAGCAGCTTTCCTTTGACTCTCACCCGATCACAGTGGAAAGCTCAGACACAAAGAAAATTCCAGACCTGGTTCAATTCTCTCCTGTCTCTCTCAGTAGTAGAGGGACAGTCCTCGAAGGGAATTTCTTTCTCCTGGAATTAAAATAGTCTTTTTCAAAACCAGTTCAATTCCTATACCATTGAACTGTCTCCAAACCTTCCACAAACTCCACTGAAACCAGATCTAGCTCTGTTCTGAAAATGTCAAAACGAACCATTAGAGAGTCAAGATGGGTGAGGTAGTATCTCTCATAGGACCTATCTCTGCTGGCGAGAGGCTAACTTTCAAGCTTACGCAGAGCTCTGCAGCTCTGGGATATGTACTCAGAGTGCCACAGCTAATAGACTAGATGAGTGAGCAGAAGTAGTTAATGTATATTTCAAGGGATTATTAAATGTGCAGGGGCTTGTTAATGCCCCTCCAGTCATAGGGGAAGGGAACGGGAGTGAGAAGTAAGGAAGGGGGGAAAGCTGGGAAGAGAGATTTTGATTTTTTTCCGGAATATTTTAAGCTTTTGTCTGGGGCCCAAACAATTTGACAGAATGAAAGGAACACACTGGGTGTCTCAGTATCATCTAATTTACATATTTTATTGAAAAATGTTTTGGTCAAAAGATGTAGCCCTGCTCTAGACATGTCCTTGGGTACCTCACTGGTGATCACTGCCGTTCACCTCTCCTTAGAACGAGACTGTGGGAACTGCTCTCTGACCGCTGTGTCTCTGCCCCACAGATGGTGACAGCCCGGCAAAGGAGGCATCCCCCCAAGGTAACTGGTTTTGCTCCATGCTGTGGGATTTCCCTGAGGAAAAGGGAGGCCTGGTATGGGATGAATGGCACATGCCATTCTCAATGGGGAAACTTCACCCTGACTGGGAAGAGCAATGGTAGGGTCTGGCTTTGTGATGTGGCATCAGGCACAAACATCTGGCCTTGGAGTTAGTGGCCACCGGACGGTGACCCTGACCCGTGCTGGTCAGCAGCAGACCGTGGTGTCAGGGCTGCCCCCTCCATGGCACAGGCGAGGGGCCGATCTCAGCTGCATGGTGCTGGGTATGAGGGGGCAAAGAACTAGCGCTGAGTGAGATCCCTGTGCAGTGAGGAGCCGGGTGTGAGGCTTGTAAGCAGCTGGGCCCATGGGACAGTCACAGGCTCTCTGAGGCAAAGCAGGGATAACATAACCGGGTGACATGTCCCAGTGCCTGGCAGAGCTGTGAGGGGACTCGTGCTGCACATTGGCCTCCACCTTCAGGCCACTCACCTTCTTCTGTCCCATCCCAGGGCCTGCTATCCCGCTCTGGGTCTGGATCCTCCGCTCCACCCTGGTCCTGATCCTGCTGGCCTCCTGCCCCATCATCAGCTGCATCCTGAGAGGAAGAGCCGTTGTTCCGCCGTCCCGGAAGGCCCTGGAGGGGAATGGCAGGGAGGAAGAGAAAGGAGAGGTGATCGAGGGCTCTGGGGGGCTCCCCTGTCCAAGGAAGCCTGGAGGGTCAGCAGGGGTTACAGAGAGGTCTGTGGATTATACCCCTTTGCAGACACAGGCCCATGGGAGTCAGGGGGAGTAACTCATTGATCAGCCCCCAGAGATTCCCCTGCCATGGGATCTGTGCGTTATCTTAACTCCAGACCCGTCTGCTTCCCCACATCCCTGGGCAGCTCGTCATCCCCTTGCACGGCCCCGTCCTTCAGTCAAACTAGGGTGTTTGTGATACGGTTACTAGGCACTGGGTTTTCAACCTGGTCAAAAAAAGCTCTGGTGAGCACTGACAACTGGGCCATTAAAGGGCCATTTGGCAGGACACATCCCTGCCTGCTCTGGCTCCGTAAGCAGCCTCGAGGTTCCTGTGGCCTGTCTGCTGGAACCGCAAACAGTGGGAGATGTGGGAGTGGTGCCTACGGGCACCAGGGCAGTGCATGGAGCCTCCCCGGTCCCTTATGCTCTTAGGGGCCACAGAGACCTGGCAGCCAGTTCCTGGGAGCCATGGTAAGCACCACCAGGATCCCACCCCTTCCCATCCCCCAGCCTCCTGACCCAGCCCTGAGCCCATTCCTGCAACCCAGACTCCTCATCCCTGGCCCCACCCCTGAACCCACATTCCTAGCTGGAGCCCTCACACCTTCCCCACCTGCACCCCAGATCCATGCCTCTGCTCAGAGCCCTGTCATACACCCCAACTCCCTCATTTGTGGCCCCACACAAAGCCCGCATCCCCAGATAAAGCCCTCACCCCCTCCCACACCTGCCCCAACCCCGTGAATATGTGTGATGGTGGGGAAGAATGAGCGATGGAGAGAGGGGGGATGGAGCAAGTGAGGATGGGGCCTCAGGAAAGGGATATGGAAGGCATTTTGCAATTAGAAAGTTGGCAAAGCATGTGTGTGGGTCAACCCACAAGAAGCCCACGGCCTCCCGCAGCTGCATTCTAGGGTCACATTTGTGTCACCAGGGCAGGATCCAGCCCCTGTGCATGAGCAGAAACAGGCTGGCTTGATGAGGCGTTAATTTTCACTGCTGCAGGGCCTGGCACAGAGCATAGGAGCGAGATCCTGCAGGCCAGAGCTGTGGGCCCTGCCCTGGTACAGCACACTACACACACAGGCAGGAGCGCAGGGTGAGCTCACAGTGATAATTGGAATGGTCACAATGGCTGAACTATTTGGACACCCCATGCACGCTCTGTACCTAGACACGCCCCACCCTTGCTGGTTGTTTTGGTGGAGGAGCAAACATTTTCATATGGCCCCTGTTCCATGCAGCCCTCATGTCTGTCTCTGCTCTGAGTTACCGGCTGGTGCTAAAAGTTCATTTGTTGCCTAAATATGAAACGGTTCGAAGCAGTTGCAGAAAATAAGCTGCAGTTTGGTGTTTCTCTGTATCAGGCCAGGTCTTGAAGAACACACGCTGTCACCTGCTCCCTCGGACTGAACGGGCGGTTGCTCTTTCAGCCCCTCGGCCATGCTGAGAATGCAGCGCAGCGACCACCCCCAGGACAGAAATGAGCACTGCAGACGAGCGACCGGCTGGTCATTGCATAATGAGCCCAGCATTGTTCTGGGCCTATGTGTCTATAAATACTGCCAGGGCCGTGGTGGGAGAGACTCCTGCGCTGGGAACAGCAACCACAGCCAGCAACCACAGCCCTGTCTCCGTGCTGACCTCGCAAGCAGAGTGGGGTTCAGTTTATAACTAGGCTTCGATGGGTTTGCTTGTAATTGATAAATAGCAGTAAACTTCCGTTTCGCCACACGCACGCAAACCCACGAGAAAATATTTCCATCGATAATAATAGAAATCTGCAGAGAAGCAAAGTAAGAGAAATGCTGCTTGAGACATTATTCGGGGTTGATGTAAGGATATTTACTGTGCATATTTTGACATATGATGGTGACAGTTGACGTTTTAAGGGCTATAAACCTTTTGCGCTCTGAATCTCAACTTCTCCAGTTATTAAAAAATGTCGGAATCGGCTTTCATTTCCTCCAGTGGAAAAATGTAAATTGATAAAAATAAAAAAATCATTAAAAGAAACATTGATATGATCCATCAACATTATAAAAAAGTAAAAATGGAATCTGCCAAGTCTGTTGTGTGACTCAGCCACACACCCCAACTGATGTCCCAGCCTCCCCAGCCTACACTGCACCTGCCTCTGTGCTTCCCTGCACTTGTGTTTCCTGCTCTCCACTCAGCCTAGCAGCTGGCGGCAGTGGGAGGGCAGTGAGGGAAGGGGGACAACCCAGGTGTGTGATCCCTCTCTCTCTAGGAAGGTACAGAGGGAGGCTGAGGTTGTGTAACCCACACACCTGCTGGGTGTGGTTCACTGTCCCATGGAGTGGTACTGAGACCAGTTACAGCAAGAAAGGGTGAGTTTGCTCTACACCCTTAGCTGAGAGACAGCTGGCTTTTAGCTCAAGTGGTGGAAGCTTATGCACTGAGCTCCAGAGGTCCCAAGTTTGGTTCCACCTATTGGCCTGTTTTGTGAACATGCAAACACCAGTAAAGAGCTCAATGAAAAGGCCCAGTTCTCACTCTGTTACGGCCTGAAATTCTGGGAGGAATGCTATGCACAGACCGCTCCTTAAAGCGCGGTGGAGGGAATAGGTTTCCCCTGACCGAACCTCCTTTATCCCTGCCTGGCACCCCCATCCCCAGCAGCCTGATTGCTTGGCCATGTGCCCACATACTCACCCTCCCCACATCAGAGTGATCACTGCTGCCAACCAGTGCACCAGGTCACAATGCCACTCGCTCCATTTGGCCCAGCCACCCCTCCATCATGGCTGAGGGACAACTGGGCCAGAGTGGAGTGAGCACCACGGCAACCTGGCACATGGGGTTGAAGCGCCCCTTGGGTTTGGCCTGGCCCAAGGGTGGTTAGGCCAAGTCCCTGGTGCCCCCATTCCACACTGCACAGCCTCTTGGGGACAGAGGAATCTCCATCTGCTCCGCGAAGCCAGGCCCAGTCTGCAGAGTTTGGGGAAAGGGATCTGAAAATTCCCCCGTGTTGCCAGCGTGGGCAAGGTCCTGGCCCCTGCTCCTGATGGGCAGCTGGAAACAGCCCACAGAGAGGGATTTGGGATGTGGCCCAAGGGATCTTCTCCCAGGCACAGGGGCACCATGGGCTAGGGGCACAGAACATCCCCTCCTGGCTAGAAGAAGCAGGACACAGGGATTGTCTGCTGGAGGGGAAGAGGGGGCAGGCGGCTTCTGTATGAAAATTCCTAGAGACCATACTGGGAAAATGGAACAAACTGGGGAATAGGATGAATTACTGGGGGGTGGGAGGAGCTTAGGCGTGTGGGGAAATGGAGTCTGTCCTCATAACAATGGCCACCACGTCCCACTGTTCCCAGTGACAATGATGCTGCCCTGTTATTAACGCATTGGGGTGTGACAGGGAAAATGCCCCAAGTAAAGATGGCCTCCATTTCCCATCATTTCTAAGGGGAATGAAGCAACAGTCTGTCCTTTGGGAGTAGCAGCTATATTCCAACAGGCAGCCTCTGGCTTCAGTCCTGCTGGCCATGGTAAGTGTGGCGAGTTTTACTTGGAGCAACCTCTCTGTTACATCACACAGTGGCCATCTTCTCTGAGGCCAAGCTTTGGCTTCACTTCCATTGGACACAAGGGCGAAATTGGACATCCATGCCATGGCTTTGGGGAAGTGATAACCCTTACCAGAGGGCAGCCTGCAACTTCAGTCCTAGAGGGAACAATGGGAAATGGCAGCCATCTTTTTCAGTCACAGTATTTAATGATGTAGTAGCCATTTCCCCTGAGGGAAGTCTGTAACTTCAGTCTTATTGGGAACAATGAGAAATGGCAGCCACCTTTACTAGGAGCAACCTCCATGTCACATTCCAAGGCTAAAGTGTCAAGACAACCATCTTCCCAATGGGGAGCATCAGGTTTTGTTTAAAATGGCATTAAAGTCACAGCCTTCTGTGAGCTGCCATGGTGCTACACCATTGGGATGTGACAGGAAAGTTGCCCTGAATAAAGATGGCTGCCATTCTCCACAGCAGATGAGGGGAGGAATTTCCAAAGGCGCTTGTGTGTCTAAGACACTGACTGCCATGAAAACCTAGGAGTGAGGGATGCCCAACTCCCTTTGGGGAGTCCCAACAGCTAACTCTGCATGAATTTTGCTATTTTGGAAACAGCTCCATTTTTAAGGGCTCTATCTTGGGAACCTTTGGTTCAAATGGCCTCAGATTTCCCTCACACACTTTGCCTTAGCCACTAACACAGCTGTCCACTGCTCAGGTTCATTTGGGTCATCCTGTGGACTTCGAGCAGAAAATGCGCTGTCACTATAACTTTGGAGAAGCCACTATTGTTCTGCAGTTCTCATGCTGGGCTAGACTGGGAGAGGAGCTGTTCTGAGCTGGTATCAGACTCAGAGAGTGGGAGTTGGGCTCAGAGAGGCTGGTCTGATCTGGTATCATACCCCCAACTCTCAGCATTTGGAGTGATCAGAGAATCTGGCCAACGCGTGACAGAGGAGCTGTGCAGGCAGCTTTCCCCTCCCATCAAGGAGTGATGTCCCCTGTCATTGCAAGGCTGGTAGCAGACACGGCTCCGTCTCTCTCAGGGACTGTGGCTTTCCTTCTCTCTGAGCCTTGGGGCTCACGTGGCAGATCAGAGAGCACCTGCAACTTCTCTGCTCCTGGCAGATCAGACCAAACCAGAGAGCCCCGGCGTTTCTCTCACTGAGACACTGAGGAGCAGAGCCCAAGGGACGGTGCCTGCATCCCTGGGCGGCAGATGCCTCTGTGGCATGGTCAGGCAATGGGATTATCTCTGCTTCTCCCCAGGATCCTGCCGCTAGGCCTGTGGCTGCTCTGTGAGTATGGGCACAATGGGCAGGTTGGGCAGGAGGAGAAGGCTGAGACGAGACAGGCTGTGAATTGTTCTCTTATATTCACTTATTGTTTGTGTGTGTGTCTGTCTTTATAAGGTGGGCTCACAGTCTGGCACTGCTACCAGACCTCAGACAGACAGACAGACACACACATTGCCTCCAGTGTGTTCCTACCACTGCCACACACTGTTACTTTTTCCTGCTTACTGTTTTCTATGTCAGGGGATTTTAAAATACTTCTGAGCCTTAAGGTATAACCCATATATTGTAACAGATGCAATATCTGTGCAGCTTCAGACCTTCGCCCTATCACAGCCCCAGCACTGAGAAGTGCCAGGACCATCTTAAATCACTCGTTCACCTGAGGCAGGGGTAGGGGAAAGGCACGAATGAAGTGAGGTCTGGAGTACCTGCCTGACAGAGCCTGATGGAGCACAGCCTGATTAACAGCTGGGAGAGAATGACAGAACACTAAAACCGGAAGGGACCTTGAGAGATCACCAAGTCCAGTCCCCTGCCTCCCCAGAGGGTTAAAAGGTGACTAGATTGCAGTGTCTAAGTCCCTCTGCGGGGAGAAGAGTTCTGACGGCAGTGACAGATTTATTGGGTGGAGCAGACAAAGGCCAAAAAAGAGCCAATGGCTGGAAAGTGAAGTCAGACTAATTGACACTGGAATAAGGCCCCTGGTAGGGAAAGTGGTTTCTTTGCTATGGGAGCAGATTAACAAGGGAAGCAGTGAGAGTCTGTCGCTGGGAGTCATTCCATGAGGAGTGGAGGGGTCTCTACGAGCTGCTGTCTTCTCAAACAGGGCTTCCTGGCTAGATGCGGGAATCACCCCATTAGGTTCTCTGGAGTGTCTTCTGCAGGAGCTCAGAGCAGATGATCACATGGTCCCTTCTGGCCTGAGAATCCTTGAGTCTAGGGACCCCTTTACTCAGCGGCAAGCTCAGTGTCTGAGAAGCCATCTCCGGGGGGAGGGATTGGTTGGAACAGTGAGATTAACAAGTGCAGTTTATCACACAGGCGAGAATTAAAGGAGGGAATCCCCCAGCTGTCACCATCCTGCGTCTCTGCTGCCTTGCTGGGAGGATGCCCATTGATCTTATGTGGAATTAACTGTTCTAGAGTGTGTCTGGCTGCACCCCTAACAGGAACGTGTGTTTCATTTAAAAGGTTCTCTTGCCGCAAGCCAGGAAATTTGCAGCTCTCCAGGTGAGTGTCAGCTACTTCAGAAGAAGAGACTAAGCCTGGTATTTAGTGTGGCGGGGATGGGAGCCAGGAAGGCAAAGGCAGTCTAGTGGGTTAGAGAAGATCACTGGGGGGAGGGGAGGAGAGGGGCTCCATTTGTAACCCAGACACACAAAACTCAGACCTGCTTCCCAGGTGAGAATTCCTTGTCACTTCACTGGGAGTAAGATCAGACCAAACCCTCCGTTGGCATAAACCCGGGCATCTCCTTTGAAGCCAATGGACCCGCCTCCATTTGCGCCAGTCCAGGATTTATGCTGCTGAGTCTCAGCACCTTATTTAAACTGCTCAGGGCCAAATCCAGTGACTGTGCAGGCTGTTGGGAGAAGGATCACTGCTTTTCCTTGAACACAGCCGGGAGCTTCTTTTCCTGTGATGCTCACACCTCTCATCCCACAGCACTTTTGCATCTCTGATGGTCCAGGCTCCCTGGGTGCTTCTCCAGGGACTCCCAGCATCTGCCATCCTGCTGGAAATGGCCCACAGATATGAGTTCATATGGCAGCACAAAACCACTGGGGCACACCAGGGTGTCCAGTCCCAAATGGGGGCAAATTCTACATCTGCAGCCCTCTGCCTGATTGCAGGCTTCTGACCCCCAAAGCCAATAGCACTGCACTGGTGTGGCAGGGCAACATGGACAAGGACCTCGGGTCCCAAGTAGGGGCAAGCAAAGGCTAAAAATTCTGTGCATATCCAGTGTGTTCAGCCTCTTTCTTGAGGCAGCGCAGCCTCAGGGAGTAACTGCACCAAAAGGCCAGATCCCCAGCTGGGAATATGGGCCCTGCTTCATTGCAGAGAACGCAGCTTTGCTGATTGACCCCAGGAGGGATCTGAGCCCAGGAGTCTCACACTGACGTTTTTGCTTTTCAGGCACTCTCCCCGCCCCGCGGCTGTTCATGAACAGTCTCTCTGCCCACCCAGGGGACACAATCGTGCTGTCATGTCTGGTCCCGTCAGACACTCCCTTGACCCGCATTATCTTCTGCAACGATGGGAAGGAGATTTCTGTGCAGCCCAAGGAAAGAAACAAACACGTCTATGATTCACCCTACACAGTGTCCAAGGAGAGCGCACGGGCCTTTTCCTGCCTCTACCAGCTCAAGGACGACAAGAACCAGGCGAACAATTCGCTCCCCAGTGACACCTGGCACCTGCACGGTAAAACGCTCAGCTTGTGTTAACCGGGGTGGAGACCCTGCTGGGTGGAGGGGCAAAGAGGGGCTGAGGTGGTGCCATGTGCTGACCCCCACACAGCGTCTCAGCCCAAGTGATGAGGATATAGATGGTGGCCATTATTCAGGGCTCAGTTGTGCACCCGTTGCTTGCTGCCGGCGTCACTTCATTGTAATCTGCGATTGCAGACAGTGACCTTGCACCAGAATCGAGGTGGCATCACGCAAGGGAGAATCGGGCAAATCGGCCTCTGTGGTAACCCCGTCTTCAGTCACTCCTCGCTCTGGGAAGCTTCCCTCTCTTGTGCTGACTTTTTCCATGCTTGCCCTCTTTCCCCAGGCGAATGATTTTTGGGGGTATAGCGTGAAAATGGAGGAACCATTGAACCCGTAGTGTGGCTGCTGCACGGATGCTGGTGGCTGATCTGAGCCTGTTCAGCTCGGCTGCAAGGCAGGGGCAGGCATGCATGGGCTTGGCTAATATTCCTAACAGAGAGTTGTGAGCTACCCGGGGTCTGGCTACAGCTTCTGGGAATATGTCCCCTGAAAAATATTTTCACCAAACATTGAGATTTCATCAGGATGAGAAAATGTCACTTTGAACAGTTGCTTTTAATTTCAAATCAGATATTTTAAATATAAGCAAAAATGTTTCATTCCACTGTGATTTTTTTCTCAAAAAGCAAAATAAGCTTTTTTGTCATTTCTTTTTTCCCCTCCATGTCCAGGGAAGGAGTCGAGCTGTGCTCTGTGCCCCATCCCCAGTGCGGAACAGAATCCCAGCTCTGAGCCAGGTAGGCCATGGTTTGAGTCAGTCCAGGCTTTGAGGCTATGTCTAGACTGCAGGCTTCTTTCGAAAGAGGCTCTTTCGAAAGATCGCGTCTAGACAGCAGGCGGATCTTTCGATAGAGGAAATCCGCTTTTTCGAAAGAGAGCACCCAGCGAGTCTGGATGCTCTCTTTCGAAGACGGCCTCTTTACATTGAAGAACGCCTTCCTTCG
This sequence comes from Pelodiscus sinensis, assembly GCF_049634645.1. Taxonomy (NCBI): domain Eukaryota; kingdom Metazoa; phylum Chordata; order Testudines; family Trionychidae; genus Pelodiscus; species Pelodiscus sinensis. Next base: position 143,512 of record NW_027465849.1, read on the forward strand.
AAAGAGGAACTTTCGAAGGAAGGCGTTCTTCCTCGTGAAACGAGGTTTACCGCCATCGAAAGAAAAGCCGCGTTCTTTCGAAATAATTTCGAAAGAACGCGGCTTGAGTCTGGACGCAGGGGAAGTTCTTTCAAAAAAAGGCTACTTTTTTCGAAAGAACCCCTGAGTCTGGACACGGCCTGAGAGAGTAGAGAATGCTCCAGGGAACCAAGAGGGATGGAGGACTGGTCTGGATTAATAGAGGCCAGAGCAGAGCAGCTGAGCAAGGGCTGGATTTGGCCTCAATGCTCCCACAGAGCCCCAGGAAAGAGGGCTGGGGGACTCCAGACTCCAGGAAGGAAATCCCCCCCCTAAGATGTCAGCTCAGAGCCCAGAAGGAGGCTGTGATATTCCTCTCCTCAGTGGGGAGTTTTGGGCAGTATCCACAGGCCCCAGAAGGATGCCTGAGGGAACCCTAAATGAAGGGGGCTCTAGGGCTAGACTTGAGGGGCTAAGGACTATTTGCTGCTCCTTAGGAGCCCTAATAAATGAATCCCTGCAAAGTGGGAGGGGAGATCTTGGTTTGAGTGTCCTGACCTTGGAGAACTGTCCCGCAAGACCCCAAAAAGGGTTGTGGGTGTGGCCCCTGCAGGGCCATATTGTGCCACAAAGGAATGACCTGAGTCAGTTAACTGCACAAGGCATCTCGCCTTAGCTGACGTATTCTAGCCATCCTCTGATTTTTCTAAAGTGCACCAGGTTGTGGCAAGGTATGAAAGGATACAAGGGGACATCTCCATCCTGGGTCCCTTGTCTCTGAGGCTCGCCATTCTCTCCCAATCCCTGGCCCAGATCCATGCCAACGGGGACTTGACCCTCGTGTTTCCTTTGTGTTCTGAGTGCTCCCCCCCCCCCACCTGCCTCTGTCACAGGGCTCGTGTATCTCAGCCTCATGACCAAGGTTGGTTGTTGACGGGGCATAGGTCTTGGGGGGAAGGGGTGGGGCTTCAGGTTGAAGGGGCGGAGCTTTAACCACCCACCCCTGAAGTCTGAGATTCTCTGATTCTTTGGGTTTGCCTCCTGTCTTGGATCTATGTCCACTGGGGCCATCATCCTGGATCCATGCCCCTGGAACTGATCCCACATTCTGGATCCCAGGCTGTAGGGCTCATCCCTCACCCCACATCCCTTTTCTCTTCCCCTGCTGTGTTCTCATTGTCCACAGCCCCTGCCTGTGTCTTTCCCCAGACACTGTGCCCCAGCCTAGTCTCCTGCTTTTCTCTCCATTCCAGGTGACTGCGATGGTTCTCCAGGACAGGGACCCATTGTGGGACTTGCCGTCATGGCTGGGCTGGCTCTGGTGCTGGGGGGATTTCTGATGAAGACAGGTAGGTACTGATAGGTAGGAGCATGAGCTGGGTGGGACGGCTGTTCCAGAGCATCTCTCTGCTGCCCTTGAAGTGGGGTGTAAGATGTCAAAGGGCATCGTCGGCTGTACACGGCTGAGACATGGCAAGCAGCCCTGAATGGGCTGAGATTCCCAGCACTAGACACCGCAGCGTACGTCAGTATAAGTTATGTCACCCAAGGCGTGAGCCTCAGGGATTCTCCCACTGATGTAACTACTGTCACTGGGTTTATTATACTGTCCCCATCGGCTTAGAGAGTCTGTGTAGTTCAGCCATATCGCGGGATCTCCAAGCATCTGCTCCCTGACTTTGCTGCTTCCATGGGTCTATGGCTCTACGGGCCAGTGGAGAAAAGCAGTACGTTGGGGGCAGAGGTGCACACCACGAGGCCTGCGTGTCCTGGCAGCCGCCCTGAGCTGTGCTGCGCTTCCCTAATGCTGTTTTCTTTCTCTCAGCAGTTGTGTCGCGCCGCAGGGCTCACAGGTAGGAGGGAACTTCCCCCTGGTCCCTGGCTTTCTGCTGGGGCTGGTCCCCAGGTCTGGGGCAGGGGGTTCATTGCTTCCCTGTGTGGGGCTCTGCCCCAGGAGCTGGGCCATACCCCCCCACTACCCACAGTGAAAAAGGGTCTGTGGAGGCCTGATCCTAGTCTGGGAGCCTCATCTCCCCACTCGTGGTGACAACAGTGGTGCTGATGCCCTGCTACCCCTAGTGTTAAGGGCAGCAGGGCCCCGGCGCCAGGTGCTGCACATGGGACTGACCCAGCTCTCATTCCACACAGGGATCCCGGCCCAGACCAGAGCAGCCCGGCCACAGAAGATCAGATCCAGAGTAAGAGCCTGTTGTTCCAGGATCACCCCAGGGGGAATTTGGCTCCGGCCTTTGTCCACCTTTTGGCAGGCATCAGAGTTATGGATGCTAAGGCCTAAAGAGGCTCTGAGTAGCCAGGCCAGAGAGTCCTGCCCTGATGGGAATGATTCCGCCTGCTGCCCCAGTGCAATGATGGCGTGACGGGAGATACTGGGCGTGGGCAGAGGCAGGACTGGAGGGGAACCTGGCAGCTCCTTGTGCTGCAAACTGCAGGGTGGGAGCAGGGGTCCTGGCAGGCACCTTCCTTCATGGGGAGAAAAGTTCCGGCACGTGCCAGGAACAGCCAGAGCGTCACCCCGTTATCCGCAGGCAGCCAGTATCCATGGGGCCTGTGCCAGTTCTATCCCTGCACACCAGGCCAGGCACCCAGCGTTATCGGCCCAGCCAGCCTGCTAGGGCTCACAGTGGCCGGGTGGTACCGGGTGCCATCTCTCCCCAGTGTCCTGGCTGGGCTGCGGGATGGGTTTGTTTCCCTGCGGAACTTGGGGCGGAGTCTGTCTGTGTGGAGGCCGGCTGGTGAGGACCCACTGACCTCGGTTCTCTCCCCAGATGCCGAGGTCACCAGAACCCGCGCCAACCTGGTGAGTCGTCCTGCCAGTGCCCACAGTGCAGACAGGGCCTGCCAGTGCCAGCCAGGTGTGGGCTGTGCGTTCCCATGGAGACGGGCAGCAGGAAACCCCTGGGCCGATCCCAGCACCGGCCTGGCCAGGAGTGCAGGTCACAGCGTGGGGATCCCTGCCCGGGAGATAAACAGGGAGCATCCTGGCATGCAGGGAGAATAAATTAGAGAGTCTGGGCTTCATTCCCTATCACTATCACTGCTTCCAAGTCACTGGAGCTCCACTGGAGTCTATGAGGCCAGCTCCTTCACAGGTCAAGCTGGAGTGAGTCTATTACTTATCAATGGGCAGATCCCCAGTTGATGTAAATCAGTCATAGCTCCCTCGATGTCAATGAACCAAATCCCCATTGGGTATAAATCAGCCTCACTCCACTGACAGTGATGGAATGATTCTGATTTACTGGGGATCTGGCCCGTAAATGCAATAGAAGAAAGGCGAAGGGTTTGTCTTTGGGTCTGTGATTAGGTTCCCTGACACATGGCTGAGGGGAGGCCTGGATCCCAGGGGGACTCCTGCTCCGATTCCTTTGGTTCCAGCAGGCCTGGAGCACGTGGATAAAGTTCAGATCTGTGGCTTTCTCAGCACCCTCCTCACATGGCACTCCCCTGCCTAGCTCTACGGAGGGGCTGTTCCTTCCCTTCCCTCCACCTTGCCACCTCAAGGGGCCAGTTCTTATTTCCTACCCTGCTGCTCCCCAGAAGACACATTTACCTCAGGAACAGGCTGTAAATGTTAAACAGGGAGAGCAATTAACCACTGGGACCATTCACCAGGGTCATGGCGGATTCTCCAGCCCTGACAGTTTGTAATTCAGCATTGGGTGTGTCTGAGAGACCCAGGCGTGATTGTCTCTGGCTGGTGTCACACGGGGATCAGATGAGGGATCTGTCGGTGGGGGACAAGAGGGATTTTGCAGCCGGCTCAGCAGGGCTCTAACCCTGCCTGTGTTTAGGGTTGCCAGGTGGTTTCAGCAAAAATACCGGACACACTAGACATTGCAGCACAATCGTATTTAGAACATACCGGACATTCCTGTTTCCTCATTTCTATTTTCTCAATTTATTTCCCCTACAGAAAGCTCAAATAGAGGACTGTCCGGTTCAGACACCTGGCAACCTTACCTGTGCTGTGTCCATGTCCCAGCAGCCCCAGCAGGACGGGCGCGAGGCAGTGACGTATGCAGTAGTAGGAAAGGGCAGGTCTCGAGTGCAGGACGCCCGGCCGGCTCCGTAGCGCTGGGTAAGGGCGACTCTCTGTGAATGGGCCCATGTGGCAGGGGGTTGTTCCCCCACAAAGCCAGTGCAGGGGAACGATCCAACCCAACCTCCCTGCCATCTCAGAGCCGGCATCTCCCTCACTGCTTACCAAGGAGTGGTCTGTGCTGGGACTCCTCCCAGGTGCCCATGTTCCAGGCCCCAGAGCTCTAGGCCAGAGCCTGAGTTGCTGCCCTTCCCCAGCTACCCCGCAGTGCCTGTAGAACAGAGGGCAGGCTGATCCCGTGGGGATTGGGGAGACGTGGAGGCAGGGTCAGGGCACCCTCGGCAGCACCCACATTGCCAGGACCTAGAGCTCACTGCCCGTCTGCGGCCTGGGCTCAGAGGAGAGAGCAGCATCTGGGCAGGGGGGCTCAGAGGCAGGGAACCGTCCCAGCTCTCCCTGCAGATGTGGGGCAGGCTGCTAGCACTGGACTCCCAGGGCTGTCACCATCTCACTGCTGGGGAATGAGGCCTGCCCAGTGCTCAGGCAGATGCTGGGCAGTGGGGGGAAAGGGGAGACACGGTGGCATGAGAGCTGGTCACTGGGATTCCCTGTCACTTCCCCACAGGATGCCCAGGGCCCCACCAGCCTGCATGAGCCCCACCCTCGCTGCAGCCTGAGCAGCGCCCGGGGAAGGAGACGGTGACAGAGCCTGCGAACCAGCCAGCGAGTTGCAGCCTTTAGGCCAGTCGATGGTGCAGGGAGGCCCAGACACTTCAGAGGCAGCCGGAGCCAAGGGTGGCAGAGGCTGGGCCTCCCGTCACAGCCCGTTGCTCTGGTTCCAGCAGAACTTCCCCAGCCAACGTTTCCACCCCAGAGGCCGGTGCAGAAAATCCCTGCAGTGACTGTGTGTGCAGGGGGGCAGGCGGCCACAAGCCATGTGCACGGGCAGCTGCCTGACGTGCGCACCCAGCGTGGGACATGCCAACACAGGGACCAAGTGGGCTCACAATGTGGCCCCAAACGGCTCCTACATTTACTGAGGGTCCAGCAATGAGACATGGAGACAAACCTCTCGGGTGTCGTGGGGGTGAGGAGAGGGGCAGTGTGGGGGTTGCCTACGTGGGTCTGGCTGTGCCAGCGATGTGCTGCTGGGGGGGATGCATTGAGGTCTGTGCTGAGTATATACAGGGTGAGCAAGGGGGCAGATTTTTGAAGGTCTTGATGTGCCTAACTCCCATGGAAGTCAGTGAGAATTGGGTTCCTAAATCCCTTGAACATCTGGTCCCGAGATGTCTCTGGCGGGCATCTGTGTGCGGTCTCCAGTGCGGTTAATAAAAGGTTTTGCCTTCTTTCTGCCTAACCTACCTCCTCAGAGCATCGCTAAGTGTCGCCTGGTGCCAGGTGTTACGGTGAGGCACAGATGGACACTGCCAGTCTGAGTCAAGCAGGGAAATTTCCCCATGAAACAGAGCCAGTTCAAGCAGCGTTCAATCAAACACACCCAGGACAGAGCCGTTAGCATCACAGATTCAGCTGGCCAGGGACTGTGATGATGCCGGGGGCATGTGGGGTCACGTGCTCCCATATCTGTGCCAGGGTGGGAGTTGGGCTGGGGGAGCTGTGCCTGGGAAACACACCATCACCAAGCGCTCCTGCTCAGCCCCGCTAGGAAGTACCCGGAGCAGGACAGAGTCTGGTGTGCCACACTGCCAGGTAGGGGCACAGAGAACCCCTCTGAGTCCTGTCCCTTCCTCACCTATGGTTGCAGGTGCCAAGGCCTGGCAGTAGGTGTCTGGTGCCTGCTCCAGCCCAGCCACACCCACTGCAGGGGGTGGTGGGTGGGTGGAGAAGGAGCTGAGAGGAGAATAAGGATAAAATGGCACCAACTGGGACTGGCAGGGGGGAGTATTGGGGAGAGAGAAAGAGCCCCAGAGGCAATATGCAGAGCAGTCACGTACCACCCCCAGGACCTTCAGTTGTGCCTTCCCCACCACCCAGAGCCACCTGTCGCTTCTGGCCGGGACTATGACAATACGCCCTCATTGGTTTCTCACTCACACAACCATCCACCAGACACAGCCTCTGAACAACCATTTCATCAGCAGAGTGGTTAAGCTTTCTGGCTCCCTTCCAGAAAGCTGAGATCAGCCAGAGTCAAACATCTGAACCCAGAACACTGCATGTGTTTTAAAGCTACATTGGGCTATAATGGCAGAGAGAAAGAAGGATCAGGGCAAAACTAGAAGGCAAGGTCAAATCTGGATCTCAGATGCCTATATACAAATGCGAGAAGTAAGGGTAATAAACAGGAAGAACTGGAAGTGCTAATAAATAAGTACAATTATGACATTGCTGGCATCACAGAAACTTGGTGGGATAATACATGATTGGAATGTTTCTATGGAAGGGTACAGCTTGCTCAGGAAGGATAGACAGGGAAAAAAGGGAGGAGGTGTTGCCTTATATATTAAAAATGAACACACTTGGAGTGAGGTGGAGATGGACATAGGAGATGGAAGTGTTGAGAGTCCCTGGGTAAGGCTAAAAGGGATTAAAAACAAGGGTGATGTCATCCTAGGAGTCTATTACAGGCCACCTACCCAGGTGGAAGAAGTGGATGAGGCTTTTTTTAACAACTAACAATATGATCCAAAGTCCAAGATTTGGTGGTGATGGGAGACTTCAACTATCCAGATATATGTTGGAAAAATAACACAGCGGGGCCCAGGCTATCCACTAAGTTTGGAGACTGCATTGGAGACAACTTTTTATTTCAGAAGGTTGAAAAAGCTACAGGGGGGAAGCTGTTCTAGATTTGATCCTAACAAATAGGGAGGAACTGGTTGAGAATTTGAAAGTGGAAGGCAGCTTGGGTGAGAGTTATCATGAAATCATAGAGTTCACAATTCTAAGGAAGGGGAGAAGGGAGAACAGCAAAACTTGCCAGTTGTCTAAACTGGCCGCTTGAATTTCAGGAAAAGCACTGACGATCTCATGTAAGATCATCAGTGCTTTTCCGGAAATACTATGCTGCTGCCATTTGGGCAAAAGTCTTTTTCCGAAAGACTTTTGCACAAAAGGACCAGTGTAGACAGCACAGTACTGTTTTCTGCAAAAAAGCCCCGGTCGCGAAAATGCCGATCGGTGCTTTTTTGCGGAAAACTGCATCTAGATTTGCCATGGACTCTTTTCCACAAAAAGTGCTTTTGCAGAAAAGCATCCTGCAAATCTAGACGTGCTTTTCCAAAAATGCTTTTAACGGAATAGTTATTCCATTAAAAGCATTTTCGGAAAATCATGCCAGTGTAGACATAGCCAGGGAGCTGATAGGTCATACGGAGTTGCAAATGAAGCCCGGGATTTGAATTTCCCGGTCTTCATTTGCATAAAGCCGGCCGGCGCCATTTTTAAATGCCGGCTAGTTCGGACTGCGTGCCGCGCGGCTACATGCGGCACGAACTAGCTAGTTCGGATTAGGCTTCCTAATCTGAGCTAGCTGTACGCCTCATTCCACGAGGCGTACAGCTAGTTCGGATTAGGAAGCCTAATCTGAACTAGCTAGTTCGTGCCCCATACTAGTGGACATTTAAAAATGGTGGCACCCGGCTTTATGCAAATGAAGACCGGGAAATTCAAATCCCGGGCTTCATTTGCAACTCCGGTTGCCTACATTACCACCCTAGTTCGAACTAGGGTGGTAGTGTAGACATACCTTTAGAAGCAAGAGGAAGACCAAGGACAGGGTAGGCCCACTGGTCAGTGAGGAGGGAGAAACAGTAACAGGAAACTTGGAGAGGTGCTTAATGACTTCTTTGTTTCGGTCTTCACCGAGAAGTCTGAAGGAATGCCTAACATAGTGAATGCTAGTGGGAAGGGGGTAGGTTTAGAAGATAAAATAAAAAAAAGAACAAGTTAAAAATCACCTAGAAAAGTTAGTTGACTGCAAGTCACCAGGGCCTGATGAAATGCATCCTAGAATACTCAAGAAGCTGATAGAGGAGGTATTTGAGCCTCTAGCTATCATCTTTGGAAAATCATGGGAGACAGGAGAGATTCCAGAAGACAAATATAGTGCCCATGTATAAAAAGGGAAATAAGAACAGTCCAGGAAACTACAGACCAGTTAGTTTAACTTCTGTGCCAGGGAAGATAATGGAGCAAGTAATTAAGGAAATCGTCTGTAAACACTTGGAAGGTAACAAGGTGATAGGGAACAGCCAGCATGGATTTGTACAGAACAAATCATATCAGACCAATCTGATATCTTTCTTTGCTAGGCTAACGAGTCTTGTGGATAAGGGAGAAGCGGTGGATGTGATATACCTAGACTTTAGCAAGGCGTTTGATACAGTCTTGCATGATATTCTTATCAATAAACTAGGCAAATACAACTTAGATGGGGCTACTATAAGGTGGCTGTATAACTGGATGGATAACTGTACTCAGAGAGCATAGTTAATGGTTCACAATTCTGCTAGAAAGGTATAACAAGTGGGGTTCTGCAGGGGTCTGTTTTGGGACTGACTCTGTTCAATATCTTCATCAACGATTTAGATATTGGCATAGAAAGTACGCTTATTAAGTTTGCAGATGATACCAAACTGGGAGGGATTGCGACCAACCAGATCCCTGCTATCAACATGAAAGGAAAAATAATTCTATATGGACTCCCCCTGATGGTTGGAATTACAATCTGGATTTCTATATACAAAGCTTCTGCAACAATGCACAGACTGACATTATTCAGAAACAACAATAAGAGACACACAATCTCAGCCGCACTGAACACAATGCTAACCAGAGTCCCCAAAACAACCCAGACATTATAATCAAACCAGCTGACAAAGGGGTTGCTGTGGTCATTATGAATAAGGCCGACTATAACCAGGAGGCAACCAGACAACTCTCCAACACCACTATTTACAAACCTGTCTCCTCTGATCCCACTTCAGAATACCAAAAGAAACTACACTGTCTCCTTAAAAAACTCCCTACATCTACTCAGGACCAAATCCACACAGAAACACCTTGTGAACCCCGACCAGGATTGTTCTATCTGCTTCCCAAAATCCATAAACCTGGACACCCCGGTCATCTCATCATCTCAGGTATCAGCACGCTCACTACTGGATTATCCAGCTATGTAGACTCTCTTCTCAAACCCTACGCAACCAACACTCCCAGCTATCTCCAAGATACTACTGACTTCCTGAGAAAACTACAAAACATCGATAAACTCCCCGATAACACCTTCCTTGCTACCATGGATGTAGAAGCTCTATACACCAACATCCCACATGAAGACAGATTACAAGCAATTAGAAACACTATCCCAGAGGACACCACTGCCAATCTGGCAGCAGACCTATGTAACTTTGTTCTTACCCACAATTATTTCCAATCTGAGGACAACTTATACCTCCAGATCAGTGGCACAGCCATGGGTACAACCTGTACTGGAACAGGATTCTACACTCCAAGAGGCTCTGGGAGAGAGACCCATAGTCTCCGATAGACAATCACCTAACCTCAAGATGATTCTTACCAACAACCACAGGACATACCACACTAATACCAAACCTGGAACTTTCCCTTGCAACAAATCCAGTTGGCAGCTTTGTCCACATATTTACTCTGCAAACATCATTATTGGGCCTAACCAATTCAGTTACAAGATCGAGAACACATATTCCTGCTCATCTAGAAATATAATTTACGCCATCATGTGCCAACAGTGTCCGTCTGCTATGTACATTGGACAAACGTCTCAGACACTTCACCAAAGAATCAATGCACACAAAACAGATATCAGACAGTATCACAAAGAAAAAACAGTTTCTTGCCATTTCAACCAGAAAGGGCATTGTCTCAACGCCTTGATTACCTGCATCCTGCTTCAAAGAAATTTTAACACTAGACTTGAAAGAGAAACCTCTGAACTGTCATTCATTCTTAAATTTGACACTTTGCGCCTGGTTCTCAACAAAGATGCTAATTACCTTACCCATTACAAAGATAGCTTCCCCAATTATCACTTCTAATATCATTAGCTCACAGACATTAACCTCCCCGCTTCATTCCCCCTCTGTTCTGAAATTTGATTTGTCCTTTTTATATGTGTTCACTTTTTTTGATTGTATCCCTTTGGTACATATGGTCATGCCAATTTTCTTCCACAATTTGATCTGAGGAAGTGGGTCTGGCCCACGAAAGCTCATCCCTAATAAACCATCTTGTTAGTCTAGTCTAGCTGAAACAAAAAACAGGACTATGTTGCACTTTAAAGACTAACACGGCTACATCTCTATTTCATGCATACAGAATGGGAAGCGACTGTCTAGGAAGGAGTATGGCAGAAAGAGATCTAGGGCTGGACCACAAGTTGAATATGAGTCAGCAGTGTGATACTGTTGCAAAAAAAGCAAACATGATTCTGGGATGCATTAACAGGTGTGTTGTGAGCAAGACACAAGAAGTCATTCTTCCGCTCTACTCTGCGCTGGTTAGGCCTCAGTTGGAGTATTGTGTCCAGTTCTGGGCACCACATTTCAAGAAAGATGTGGAGAAATTAGAGAGGGTCCAGAGAAGAGCAACAAGAATGATTAAAGGTCTAGAAAACATGACCTATGAAGGAAGGCTGAAAGAACTGGGTTTGTTTTGTTGAGAAAAGAGAAGTCTAAGGGGGGACATGATAGCAGTTTTCAGGTATCTAAAAGGGTGTCATAAAGAGGAGGGAGAAAACTTGTTCATCTTGGCCTCTGAGGATAGGACAAGAAGCAATGGGCTTAAACTTCAGCAAGGGAGGTTTAGGTTGGACATTAGGAAAAAGTTCCTAACTGTCAGGGTGGTCAAACACTGAAATAAATTGCCCAGGGAAGTTGTGGCATCTCCATCTGTGGAGATATTTAAGAGTAGGTTAGATAAATGTCTATCAGAGATGGTCTAAACAGTATTTGGTCCTGCTGTGAGGGCAGGGGACTACACTCAATGACCTCTCGAGGTTCCTTCCAGTCTGAGTATTCTATGATTCAATGATTCTATGATGAACATGACTCCCCCTCCAAAAGCCCATATTCAGTATTTCAAACACAGGTGTCCGAAAACTGGGAAACTGAGGGCTGGACCAGACCCACACAACCTTAACTCTGCCCTTGTTGAGACATGCCCAGTACACCCAGGCTCTGGAGACATGCCCAGTGCACTCTTGACCTGGAGCAAATAGCAGCCTTGTGCACTCGTCGTCACCTCAAGGACTAATCCTGCTTCACCCTAAAAACTCCCCTCTGCTCCATTTACACCCTTCCCTCAGCTCTTCACCACTGTGTGCACGATGACAGGTAATGATTGACTTGCGCACACCCAGCAGCAAACCCCCAAGGCAGCCCCTGCTGACAGTCGCTGTGCTGAGGACAGCCCCATGCTCCACAACTGACACAGCCCAAACAAGGAAGCATGGCAAAGGGCAAAGTGAGTCTCTCAAGGTAAAAACCTCTTGGGCCTTCACCCACCACCCATCCCCCATGGCCTCAAAGTCCCTCGCAGAGCTGCTGCGCTGCTCAGGCAAGTCCCTCCACAGCTCACACAGTTACCCCTAGCACAGGGAATGAGTCGCAGCGCACGCCTGTGATTCCCAGTGGCCATCGCCAGCTCCAGGGAGCCGGGTGAGGTGTGTGGGCGAGTGCCGGAACTCTGCGTTTCCTGGGAGTCACAGGGCCACATGTCGCTGGACATGACACCCTGCTAAACACAAGGAGGGATGGGGAAAGCCACAATGAAATGCCAGTAAGAAATAATGAGCAGGGTGGGGTATTTAACCACAAGTGAGACTTTACTGGAGGTGAAGCATCAATCAGCCACTGCATCCTTCAGCTAAGTAACCTACAAAGGGTCTGATCTGACGGCTGCTTTGAGACCTAGATCCCTGATGTCAGTGGAAGTTCTCACCATCACAGACCCAAAATAGTCTCAAGGATGCAACATTTCGGCTGTGTCTACACTGCACCCCTTTTCTGGAAAAGGGATGCAGATTAGACAAGTCGCAATTGCAAATGAAGCAGAGATTTAAATTTCTCCCGCTTCATTTGTATAAACATGGATGCCGCTTTTTTCCAGCTTGGGGCTTTGCAGGAAAAAAGCGCCAGTCTAGATGGGGATCTTTCGTAAAATAAAGCCTTTTCCGAAAGGTCCCTTATTCCTGATTTTAAGTAACGTCCTGTTAGATTAACTTCTGAATTTCCTCACAAATGTTACCCCAAACTGAGCTTTAACAATGACACCTCTGTCTATGAACGCTGGAGGGGTGCCCACCCACCTGCCATTCCTCTCCTGTGTGACCCTGGCTCAGGTCTGATTTCCACAATAAAACCACCATGTTCAGCATAAGGCTTCTCACAGAACAACTCAGAGAGCAGCGTCCCCCTCCCACCAGCGAGCAAAGTCCCCCTGGTCCTGAGTGAGGTAGCAGACACGGCCCTGGCTCTCAGAGAGGGGCTGTGGCTTTCCGTCTCTCTAACCTCGGGGAGCACGTGGACAATCACAGAGCACCTGCAACATCTCTGTTCCCTGCTCCCTGCAGATCAGAAAGAGAGAAGTCAGGTCAGACAGCCACACAGAGGCTCTCCCTGAGACACTGAGGAGCAGACAGGGACAGACCTTTCCTGCTGCCGACTCCCTGACGGAGCACCAGGATCCTCCCCACTTCTCCCAATGGGCCTGCCGCTGGGACTCTGGCTGCTCTGTGAGTATGGACACAACGGGCTGGGTTTAGCTTGTCATTCAGGGGGAATGAGAACAGCTAAAGAGCCCCTGAATTAGGGCTAAGTCTGTAGGATGTGCCGCTGAGCCCTTCCTAGGAGGAATGTTCAAGGTCTGCTTTTTGCCATCTGCAGCTCTAACAGTTACCATTGGAGCAATGTGACAATTTGGGTCACAGCAGATTTGCCATCCCCAGCAATTTTTAAATCAACATTGGATTTTTTTCTATCAGATCTATTTCACCAGGATTATTGGGGGGGGCAGGGCGGGGTGGGGCGCGAGTTCTAGATGATCACAATGGGCCTTTTGGTCTTGGATTCCATGAATCTGTGAACCGTGTGTGTATCTGCCCCAGCCCTAGCAAAGGTATGGTGTGCAGTAGCCTCTAAACACAGCCCCATAGAGCACAGACGTGTGTTTCCTTCTCAGATAGCAACTGTGAAATGATTTGAACTCCGTATTTCAACTCAAATTGCCGGCGCATGATTAAAATTAGAAGCAAATGCCACAAAATATCTTCCGTTGGCAGCACGGTGAAAGTCTTTTAACATTAACCCATGATGACAGCAGGATTTATACAGAATTTGGAGGTGTTTTATATGAACTTTGAGTTTTTCTTGCTATGTAAGGGTTTATACTAGACGTCCCTGGTAAATGTGGTGATAAAGTCAAATTACAAATTTGCCATCCATGAAGTTTCTACTTTTGATTACGGTTTGACTGGGACGTCCTTCAATTAACTTCCATGTGCATATCAGTCCAAATCATCCTTTCTGCAAAGTCAGGATCAGTTAAGCTACTGAGTACCGAGAAAATTCCAACCAAGACATTTGCAAGCCTCCTGAAATATGTCTAAAGTTAAGCTTATCTGTGAGTCATGGAGCTGTAATTTTGAAACCTAATTTCACATAAAGTGCAAGTTCTTCCACGTGCAGTATCCTGGCCACTGGAATGACCTTGGTCCTGCCTTGAGGGCGGGGGGCTGGACTCGATGACCTCTCGAGGTCCCTTCCAGTCCTATTATTCTATGATTCTATGATTTCAGAGTTAAGATACATTTTTGTGGCAACCGGGTTCCCACCAGAGATATTTGGCAGCGCGAGATCAGGGGGATGTCCTATGTCCTATGTCCTCATTGCTGTGATGGCAAAAGTTCCATTTATTTCACACGGGTGTCGCTCTCCTATGCTCCCAGCTGGCCTGGCGGCGCTAATGACAGGAATTTATATTGTATTGCACAGGGGCGCTGGCTGCAAGTCAGGAAATCTGCCGCTCTCCTGGTGAGTGTAACAACGTTAATTATAGATCAGAGGGGCCTGACCCTGGAGCACACTGAGGCCTGTTGACAGCACTTGGGCAGTGTAATGAGGCTACAAGGGTGTGTGGTCACATTGCCTTTATACTGCAAAGGGCTGTAGTACAAGTGACAATCAGCCCCAATGTGTCCAGCAAGTAGAGCAGAAGCCCAAGGATCAGGAATTTTGGGGGGCATCATGGTTGCTGCCACTAACTGTAGAGAGAGCCAGGAGCTGTTTCGCTGGGACAGACTCAATGTGACTTCAGTAGGAGCAGAGTCAGACCCACAGGATGAGTGCCACGGGCCCGTGTGTGTTTAAATAGTGGCACAGATTACAAAGGGTTAAATTAATGGGGAATCAGAGCAGTGCCAAAGCAGTGGAATTTGCACAAGTCTGTGGTTGGCACATATAGACAAACCTGAGCTAATTCAAGTAACAACAGCAACAAAGACCCAACTGACTGGGATCTTAGACAAAGACCCCCATATTTTGCTGATTTAACTCCACTGAGAAGCTGGCCCCAAAGGGCTAAAAGCAGAGGATCTGGGGGGGACTGATGGGTGTAATGCAAGAGGGGGCAGCTCCCCCTGACCCACATGGGTCAAATGGGTTTGATTTACAAATCTGACCCACGATAGTGAGACATTTGTTCCCCTTCACATTAAATCTAAAATTGAGGGGAGCCCCATCCATGGTGAGTCTCTCCCACAATTCAAACACCTGCCCCATCAGAGATGAGCTGTTTTAGCCAAAAAGCTTTTCCTCACAACCTAGGTGAACTCCCTGCCCCGTTACTGATCATGGACAAGGGCTCTGCCCACCACGGGGACAGCATCATACTGCTGTGCTTCGTCCCCACGGACACCTCAGTGACTCGCGTCATCTTCTGCAAGGACGGCAAGGAAATCTCAACACTGCCAATGGACAGAAAAAAGATGTTTTTTGAGTCAGTCCAGCCAGCCTCTCCAGAGAGCACGGGGAATTATTCCTGCCGCTACCAGCACAAGGATGACAGGAACCAGGAGAAGAATTCGCTCCCCAGTGCCAGCCGGTACCTGAGTGTGCCAGGTAACACGCTGCAGGAACGGAGGTCCTCTCCCTCCCTGAACCTAAACTCACTGTCACTTTAGTGGAGTTGAGTCAATTCCACCTGCCCTTTCAGAGTTTCAGGAAGGGGAAGCACTTGTTCAAAACTTAGGCAAATCCTTAAATGGGAGAGCTGACGGGTGCATGGTCATGAATGCCTGCACAGACTTCCCCTGAAGCTCAGAACAGACTGGGAGGCTTTGACCATTTGAAACCCCCTCTGAGCATGTGCAGTGCAGGGAATGGTGCTAAATGAGAAACTACTTGTGGCTGCATGTCTAAGGCCTGGTTACACCTTATCCACATCCAGGCCTTGCAGTTCCCCCCATTTAGTGAGACCGACCCAAACAATGTTTTTTTTTCCTGAGATAAATAATTCTGCCAATCTGACACACATTTGAAAAAATATTTTGGTCTCACTAAATCTGCATTTTTGTCGGGGGAGAAAACAGCTGGACATTTTTTTCCCATAAGTAATGTAAAGTAGGAAAGCTATGACTATTTGGAAACATACCTGGGCAAAGATGCTACAGTCTGATGTCACATGTCCAGATCCATGTTGTATAGCAGCTTTCCTTTGACTCTCACCCGATCACAGTGGAAAGCTCAGATACATGAAAGAGAATTCCGGATCTGGTTCCATTCTCTCCTGTCTCTCTCAGTAGTAAAGGGACAGTCCTCGAAGGGAATTTCTTTCTCCTGATATATGTCATTGAACTGTCTGCAAAACCTTTCACAAACTCCACTGAAACCAGATCTAGCTCTATTCTGAAAATGTCAAAACGAACCATTAGAGAGTCAAGATGGGTGAGGTAATATCTCTCATAGGACCTATCTCTGCTGGCGAGAGGCTAACTTTCAAGCTTACGCAGAGCTCTGCAGCTCTGGGACATGTACTCAGAGTGCAACAGCTAATAGACTAGATGAGTGAGCAGAAGTAGTTAATGTATATTTCAAGGGATTATTAAATGTGCAGGGGCTTGTTAATGCCCCTCCAGTCATAGGGGAAGGGAACGGGAGTGGGAAGTAAGGAAGGGGGGAAAGCTGGGAAGAGAGATTTTGATTTTTTTCCGGAATATTTTAAGCTTTTGTCTGGGGCCCAAACAATTTGACAGAATGAAAGGAACACACTGGGTGTCTCAGTATCATCTAATTTACATATTTTATTGAAAAATGTTTTGGTCAAAAGATGTAGCCCTGCTCTAGACATGTCCTTGGGCACCTCACTGGTGATCACTGCCGTTCACCTCTCCTTAGAACGAGACTGTGGGAACTGCTCTCTGACCGCTGTGTCTCTGCCCCACAGATGGTGACAGCCCGGCAGAGGAGGCATCTCCCCAAGGTAACTGGTTTTGCTTCATGCTGTGGGATTTCCCTGAGGGAAAGGGAGGCCTGGTATGGGATGAATGGCACATGCCATTCTCAATGGGGAAACTTCACCCTGACTGGGAGGAGCAATGGTAGGGTCTGGCTTTGTGATGTGGCATCAGGCACAAACATCTGGCCTTGGAGTTAGTGGCCACCGGACGGTGACCCTGACCCGTGCTGGTCAGCAGCAGACCGTGGTGTCAGGGCTGCCCCCTCCATGGCACAGGCGAGGGGCCGATCTCAGCTGCATGGTGCTGGGTATGAGGGGGCAAAGAACTAGCGCTGAGTGAGATCCCTGTGCAGTGAGGAGCCGGGTGTGAGGCCTGTAAGCAGCTGGGCCCGTGGGACAGTCACAGGCTCTCTGAGGCAAAGCAGGGATGCGTCATAACCAGGTGACATGTCCCAGTGCCTGGCAGAGCTGTGAGGGGACTCGTGCTGCACATTGGCCTCCACCTTCAGGCCACTCACCTTCTTCTGTCCCATCCCAGGGCCTGCTATCCCGCTCTGGGTCTGGATCCTCCGCTCCACCTTGGTCCTGATCCTGTTGGCCTCCAGCCCCATCATCAGCTGCATCCTGAGAGGAAGAGCCGTTGTTCCGCCGTCCCGGAAGGCCCTGGAGGGGAATGGCAGGGAGGAAGAGAAAGGAGAGGTGATCGAGGGCTCTGGGGGGTTCCCCTGTCCAAGGAAGCCTGGAGGGTCAGCAGGGGTTACAGAGAGGTCTGTGGATTATACCCCTTTGCAGAAACAGACCCATGGGAGTCAGGGGGAGTAACTCATTGATCAGCCCCCCAGAGATTCCCCTGCCATGGGATCTGTGCATTATCTTAACTCCAGACCTGTCCGCTTCCCTGAATCCCTGGGCAGTGCCCATCCCCTTACACGGCCCTACCCTGACCAAGCCCTGAGCCCATTTCTGCAACCCAGACTCCTCATCCCTGCCCCCACCTCTGAACCCACATTCCTAGCTGGAGCCCTCACACCTTCCCCACCTGAACCCCAAATCCATGACTCTGCTCAGAGTCCTGTCCTATACCCCAACTCCCTCATTTGTGGCCCCACACAAAGCCCACACCCCCAGACAAATCCCTCACCCTCTCCCACACCTCAATTCCCTGACCCAGCCTTGTGAAAATGTGTGAGGGTGGGGAAGAATGAGCAATGGAATAAGGGAAGATGGATAGGGTTGCCAGGTGTCCGGTATTGATCCAGATAGTCGGGTATTTTCGCCTCTTCTCCGGTAAAAAAATTCAGAAAATACCGGACAGCTGGACAAACTCAGCAACCGGACCCCAGCCCCTTAGGTCCAAAAAGCCTCTTAAAGGGGCCATTTTTTTTGGCTTAATAACTCTCAGGGTCCTTTTTGTTTGTTTATTTTTGCTCAGCAACTTTGCTCTCCTCCTCTTTTTTTTTCCTCAACAGTGGTTGTTTCCCCGGTGGTTGTTTTTTTTGGGAGGGAGGGGTTTTCGGTATTTTTGGTTAAACCATCTGGCACTCTAGGGATGAAGCGTGTGAGAGAGGTGATAACTGGAATGTTCACAATGGCTGAACTCTTTGGACACTCCACACACGCTCTGTTCCTAGACACATACCACCCTTGCGTGCAAACATTTTCATATGGACCCTGATCCATGCAGCCCTCATGTCTCTCTCTGCTCTGCATTACGGGTTGGTGCTAAACGTTCATTTGTGGCCTAAATATGAAATGGTTCGAAGCAGTTGCAGAAAATAAGCTGCAGTTTGGTGTTTCTCTGTATCAGGCCAGGCCTTGAAGAACACATGCTGTCACCTGCTCCCTCAGGGGCTGGACGGGCGGTTGCTCTTTCAGCCCCTCGGCCATGCTGAGAATGGAGCCCAGCGACCAGCCCCAGGACAGAAATGAGCACTGCAGACGAGCGACCGGCTGGTCATTGCATAATGAGCCCAGCATCACTCTGGAGCTGTGTGTCTATAAATACTGCCAGGGCCATGGCGGGGGAGACTCCTGCGCTGGGAACAGCAACCACAGCCAGCAACCACAGCCCTGTCTCCGTGCTGACCTCGCAAGCAGAGTGGGGTTCAGTTTATAACTAGGCTTCGATGGGTTTGCTTGTAATTGATAAATAGCAGTAAACTTCCGTTTCGCCACACGCATGCAAACCCACGAGAAAATATTTCCATCGATAATAATAGAAATCTGCAGAGAAGCAAAGTAAGAAAAATGCTGCTTGAGACATTATTCGGGGTTGATGTAAGGATATTTACTGTGCATAGTTAGACATATGAGAGTGACAATTTATGTTTTAAGGGCTATAAACCTTTAGCGCTCTGAATCTCAACTTCTCCTGTTATTAAATAATGTCGGAATCGCCCTTCGTTTCCTCCAGTGGGAAAATGTAAATTGATAAAAATAAAAAAAATCATTAAAAGGAACGCTGATATGAGCCATTAACATTATAAAAAATTGAAAATGGAATCTGCCAAGTCTGTTTGTAACCCAGGACTGGAACCTCCAAGAGCCCCTGGAAGCATCAGCCAGAGACACACACTCACACACAGAGCACAGGGTGAGTCGTGTGACTCAGCCACACACCCCAACTGATGTACCAGTCTCCCCAGCCTGCACTGCTCCTGCCTCTGTGCTTCCCTGCACTTGTGTTTCCTGCTCTCCACTCAGCCTAGCAGCTGGCAGCAGTGGGAGGGCAGTGAGGGAAGGGGGACAACCCAGGTGTGTGATCCCTCTCTCTCTAGGAAGGTACAGAGGGAGGCTGAGATTGTGTAACCCACACACCTGCTGGGTGTGGTTCACTATCCCATGGAGTGGCCCTGAGACCAGTTACAGTGAGAGAGAGTGAGTTTGCTCTACACCCTTAGCTGAGAGACAGCTGGCTTTTAGCTCAAGTGGTGGAAGCTTATGCACTGAGCTCCAGAGGTCCCAAGTTTGGATCCACCTATTGGCCTGTTTTGTGAACATGCAAACACCAGTAAAGAGCTCAATGAAAAGGCCCAGTTCTCACTCTGTTACGGCCTGAAATTCTGGGAGGAATGCTATGCACAGACCGCTCCTTAAAGCGCGGTGGAGGGAATAGGTTTCCCCTGACCGAACCTCCTTTATCCCTGCCTGGCACCCCCATCCCCAGCAGCCTGATTGCTTGGCCATGTGCCCACATACTCACCCTCCCCACGTCGGAGTGATCATTGCTGCCAACCAGTGCACCAGCTCACAATGCCACTCGCTCCATTGGCCCAGCCACCCCTCCATCATGGCTGAGGGACAACTGGGCCAGAGTGGAGTGAGCGCCACGGCAACCTGGCACATGGGGTAGAAGTGCCCCTCGGGTTTGGCCTGGCCCAAGGGTGGGTACGCCATGTCCCTGGTGCCCCCTTCCCCACTACACAGCCTCTTGGGGACAGAGACGTCTCCATCGGCACTGTCTGCAGAGTTTGGGGAAAGGGATCTGAAAATTCCCCCGTGTTGCCAACGTGGGCAAGGTCCTGGCCCCTGCTCCAGATGGGCAGCTGGAAACAGCCCACAGAGAGGGATTTGGGATGTGGCTCAAGGGATCTTCTCCCAGGCACAGGGGCACCATGGGCTGGGGGCACAGAACATCCCCTCCTGGCTAGAAGAAGTGGGACACAGGGATTGTCTGCTGGAGGGGAAGAGGGGGCAGACGGCTTCTGTATGAAAATGGAACCATTTTCCTGGAGACCATACTGGGAAAATGGAACAAACTGGGGAATAGGATGAATTACTGGGAGGTGGGAGGAGGAGGGTGGGAGGAGCTTAGGCGTGTGGGGAAATGGAGTTTGTCCTCATAACAATGGCCACCACGTCCCACTGTTCCCAGTGACAATGATGCTGCCCTGTTATTAACACATTGGGGTGTGACAGGGAAAATGCCCCAAGTAAATATGTCTTCCATTTCCCATTGTTTCTAAGGGGAATGAAGCAACAGTCTGCCCTTTGGGCGTAGCAGCTATATTCCAGCGGGCAGCCTCTGGCTTCAGTCCTGCTGGCTACTCGTAGTTGGGCTCAGAGAGGCTGGTCTGATCTGGTATCATAAACCCAACTCTGAGCATTTGGAGTGACCAGAGAATCTGCCCAACGCGTGACAGAGGAGCTGTGCAGGCAGCTTTCCCCTCCCATCAAGGAGTGATGTCCCCTGTCATTGCAAGGCTGGTAGCAGACACGGCTCCGTCTCTCTCAGGGACTGTGGCTTTCCTTCTCGCTGAGCCTTGGGGCTCACGTGGCAGATCAGAGAGCACCTGCAACTTCTCTGCTCCTGGCAGATCAGACCAAACCAGAGAGCCCCGGCGTTTCTCTCACTGAGACACTGAGGAGCAGAGCCCAAGGGACGGTGCCTGCATCCCTGAGTGGCAGATGCCTCTGTGGCATGGTCAGGCAATGGGATTATCTCTGCTTCTCCCCAGGATCCTGCAGCTGGGCCTGTGGCTGCTCTGTGAGTTTGGGCACAATGGGCCGGTTGGGAGGGAGCAGAAGAGATGAGACAGGTTGTGAATTGTTCTCTTATGTTCGCTTATTGTTCGTGTGTGTGTCTGTCTGTATGATGTGGGTTCACAGTCTGGCACTGCTACCAGACCTCAGACAGACAGACAGACACACACATTGTCTCCAGTGTGTTCCTACCACTGCCACACACCGTTACCTTTTCCTGCTTACTGTTTTCTATATCAGGGGATTTTAAAATACTTCTGAGCCTTAAGGTATAACCCATATATTGTAACAGATGCAATATCTGTGCAGACTCAGACCTTTGCCCTATCATAGCCCCAGCACTGAGAAGTGCCAGGACCATCTTAAATCACTCGTTCACCTGAGGCAGGGGTAGGGGAAAGGCGCGAATGAAGCGAGGTCTGGAGTACCTGCCTGACAGAGCCTGGCGGAGCGCAGCCTGATTAACAGCTGGGAGAGAATGACAGAACACTAACACTGGAAGGGACCTTGAGAGATCACCAAGTCCAGTCCCCTGCCTCCCCAGAGGGTTAAAAGGTGACTAGATTGCAGTGTCTAAGACCCTCTGCGGGGAGAAGAGTTCTGACAGTAGTGGCAGATTTATTGGGTGGAGCAGACAAAGGCCAAAAAAGAGCCAATGGCTGGAAAGTGAAGTCAGACTAATTGACACTGGAATAAGGCCCCTGGTAGGGAAAGTGGTTTCTTTGCTATGGAAGCAGATTGACAAGAGAAGCAGTGAGAGTCTGTCGCTGGCAGCCATTCCATGAGGAGTGGGGGGGTCTCTACGAGCTGCTGTCTTCTCAAACAGGGCTTCCTGGCTAGATGCGGGAATCACCCCATTAGGTTCTCTGGAGTGTCTTCTGCAGGAGCTCAGAGCAGATGATCACATGGTCCCTTCTGGCCTGAGAATCCTTGAGTCTAGGGACCCCTTTACGCAGCGGCAAGCTCGGTGTCTGAGAAGCCATCTCCGGGGGGAGGGATTGGTTGGAACAGTGAGATTAACAAGTGCAGTTTATCACACAGGCGAGAATTAAAAGAGGGGATCCCCCAGCTGTCACCATCCTGCGTCTCTGCTGCCTTGCTGGGAGGATGCCCATTGATTTTATGTGGAATTAATTGTTCTAGAGTGTGTCTGGCTGCACCCCTAACAGGAACGTGCGTTTCGTTTAAAAGGTTCCCTTGCCGCAAGCCAGGAAATTTGCAGCTCTCCAGGTGAGTGCCGGCTACTTCAGAAGAAGAGACTAAGCCTAATAATTAGTGTGGCGGGGCTGGGACTTAGGGAAGGCAATGGGGGTTAGTGAGTTAGAGCAGATCATAGTGGAAAGGAAAGGTCAGAACTCCTGGGCTCCATTTTTAATGCAGACACACAAAGCCCAGACCTGCTTCCTTGTAATTTCACTGGGAGCAAGATCAGACCCAGCCCACGTTGGCATTAACCAGGACACCTCCTTTGAAGTCAATGGCTCTGCCTCCATTTATGCTCGTCCAGGATTTATCCTGTTAAGTCTCAGCACCTTATTTAAACCTCTGAGGATGAAATCCAGTGACCGTGCAGGCAGAGCTGTGATGCATGAGGGGCATGAGGTGGCCAGTGATCGGTCACAGATGAGATCTTGCCGAACAGTGGAAATCACACCTGTTTGGTATTCAGTGGGGACTGAATTCAGACATGGACCTAGAGCTGAGTTAGACCCCCAGGAATATAGGGATTGAGGCAGCATCAGCATCTGGGGGTTGACTCCCCTGTGCCTGATGGGACCACGCTAGACTGGGGGAGTTACTGCTGCTTTACACCAGTGTGGGGGACAGACAGGCTGTTGGGAGGAGGATGGCAGCTTTTCCTTGCACACAGCCGGGAGGGCTTTCCCTCCCATCCCTCAGCACCTTTGCATCCCTGATAGGCCGGGCTCCCTGGGACACTCTGGCCACTGTGCGCTTCTCCAGTGACCCCCGGCATCTGCCATTCTGATGGAAATGGCCCACTGATATGGGTTCATATGGCAGCACAAAGCCACTCGGACACACCAAGGTGCCCAGTCCCAAATGGGAGCAAATTGTACATCTGGAGCCCTCTGCCTGCCTGCAGGCTTCTGACCCCCGAAGCCAATAGCACTGCACTGGTGTGGCAGGGCAATACGCATAAGGGCCTCAGGTCCCAAGTAGGGACAAGCAAAGGCTAAAAACTCTGTGCATGTCCAGTGTGTTCAGCCTCTTTCTCGAGGCAGCGCAGCCTCAGGGAGTAACTCCACCAAGAGGCCAGATCCCCAGCTGGGTAAATGAGCCCTGCTTCATTGCAGAGAAGGCAGCTTTGCTGATTGACCTCAGGGGGATCTGGGCCCAGGAGTCTCACACTGACATGTTTGCTCCTCAGGCACTCTCCCTGCCCCGCGGCTGTTCATGAACAGGCTGTCTGCCCACCCGGGGGACACAGTCGTGCTGTCATGTCTGGTCCCATCGGACACCCCCATGACCCGCATTGTCTTCTGCAAAGACGGGAAGGAGATTTCTGTGCATCCCAAGGAAGGAAACAAACGTGACTACGACTCACCCTACACCATGTCAAGGGAGAGTGCAGGCACCTTTTCTTGCCTCTACCAGCTCAAGGACGACAGCAACCAGGAGAACAATTCACTCTCCAGTGACACCTGGCACCTGCATGTGGCTGGTAATGCTCCTTGCTAATGGTGGGCTGGGTGCAGCAGGCCAGGGAGCCAAGACAGGCTGGAGTCACACTGTGATATCTAGAGTTACGGATGTAGAACCTCCCTCTGTTTTAAAGAGAGTACTTATATATATATATATATATATACACACACTAGTGGGAGTTACCCAGCATTGCTTGGGAAAGTGGAGGAACAAAATTTAGAGAAACAGTAGTCCATTATCGTTTTTTGAATGGTAGAAAAGTTGCACTGAGTTCTATAGGGATTAAAAAATATATATAAAAAGTATAAAACAACCAATTTTACATGTTATCAAAAACTTTTTTGTTAACTATATATTTTGTTTCATTATTCTTAACAAATATGTAAAAAAATTTTCCACTTCCAACTCTTGAACATGCAACATAGAGTTGTCCATGTGAAAAGCAAGATATCTCCAAACTACTTTAAGTGACTGTCCTTGCACTTTGTCATTATACATTGTTGAAATATAAGTTGACAGTTGATATATAACTGAGGTGAGGAGCATGAGTGGAAGGCGGGGGAAGGGAGATGTGCGCCTACCACTGGCGACCGGGCCCACCCTCTGCTTCCTTGTCCCTCCACCGGCCTTAGTGAGTGACTGGCCCCGACGCTTCCCCTGGGAAACTGCCAAGCTCCATGCAGCCCTGGAGAAAGGTATCGGTCTCTCATCTCTTCCCTCCCACAGTACCTTAAAACTATCTCCTGGATAAAAAGTTATCCCATGCAAAGTTTGATTGCTGTAGCTCTTATAGTGTCCAAGTTATTAGTGCACAAATTTACAAACATTCTCCTTTATATATTAGATATATATTTAAAGGGGTACTTTATGAAAAAAGGTTGAGAAACACTACACTATTGCAAACAGTGACCTGGCACCAGAATTGAATTGGCATCACGCAAAGGTGAATCATGCAAATCAGCCTGTTGTAACCCCGGTTTTCAGTCACTCCTCACTCTGGGAAGCTTTCCTCCCCTGTGCTGACTTTTTCCACGCTTCCCTCTGTACCCGGGTAAATGGTTTTTGGGGGCATAGCATGAAAATGGAGGAACCATTGAATCTGTATTGTGGATGCTGCACGGGTGCTGGTGTCTGATGTGAGTCTGTTCAGCTTGGCTGTGAAGTAGGGGCTGCCATGCTGGGGTTGGCTGACATTCCTAAAAGAGCAGTGAACTTCCTGGGGTCTGGCCACAGCTGCTCAGAATATGTCCCCTGAAAAATATTTTCACCATACACTGTGATGTCATGAGACAGAAAATGTCTCTGTAGACTGTTGCTTTTAATTTCAAACCAGACATTCTAAATATAAGCAAAAATGTTTCATTTCTTTGTGATATTTTTTTCAAAAAGCAAAATAAGCTTTTTTGTCATTTCTTTTCCCCCCTCCACGTCCAGGGAATGAACCCAGTGGTGCAGAACAGAATCCCAGCTCTGAGCCAGGTAGGCCATGGTTTGAGTCAGTCCAGGCTTTGTGAGAGTAGCGAATGCTCCAGGGAACCAAAGGGGGTGGAGGGCTATTTTAGGTTAATAGGAGCCAGAGCAGAGCAGCCGAGCAAGGGCTGGATTTGGCCTGAGTGCTCCCACACAGCCTCAGGAATGAGGGCTGGGAGACTCCAGATGCCAGGAAGGGAACCGCCCCTGAGATGTCAGCTCAGAGCCCAGAAGGAGGCGGTAAAATTCCTCTCCTTGGGGGGTGAGTTTCGGGCAGTATCCACAGGCCCAGAAGAATGACTGAGGGAACCATGAATGAAGGAGGTTCTAGGGCTGGACTTGAGGGGCTAAGGACTATTTGCTGCTCCTAGTGAATCCCTGCAAAGTGGAAGGGGAGATCCCGGTTTGAGTGTCCTGACCTTGGAGAACAGTCCCGCAAGACCCAAAAAGGGGCTGTGGGTGTGGCCCCTGCAGAGCCATATTGTGCCACAAAGGAAAGCCCCAAGTCAGTGGCCTGCCCCCTACAGGGCCTAAGGCAGGTTTAACTGCACAAGGCATTTCGCCTTAGCTGACGTATTCTAGCCATCCTCTGATTTTTCTAATGTGCATCAGGTTGTGGCAAGGTATAAAAGGACACAAGGGGACATCTCCATCCTGGGTCCCTTGTCTCTGAGGCTCGCCATTCCCTCCCAATCCCTGGCCCAGATCCATGCCAACGGGGACTTGACCCTCGTGTTTCCTTTGTGTTCTGAGTGCTCCCCCCCCCCCACCTGCCTCTGTCACCGGGCTCGTGTATCTCAGCCTCATGACCAAGGTTAGTTGTTGAAGGGGCATAGGTCTCGGGGGAAGGGGCGGGGCTTCAGGTTGAAGGGGCGGGGCTTTAACCACCCACCCCTGAAGTCTGAGACTCTCTAATTCTTTGGGTTGCCTCCTGTCTTGGATCTATGTCCACTGGGGCCACCATCCTGGATCCATGCCCCAGGAACTGATCCCACATTCTGGATCCCAGGCTGTAGGGCTAATCCTTCACCCTGCATCCCTTTTCTCTTCCCCTGCTGTGTTCTCATTGTCCACAGCCCCTGCCTGTGTCTTTCCCCAGACACTGTGCCCCAGCCTAGTCTCCTGCTTTTCTCTCTATTCCAGGTGACTGCGATGGTTCTCCAGGACAGGGACCCATTGTGGGATTTGCCGTCATGGCTGGGCTGGCTCTGGTGCTGGGGGGATTTCTGATGAAGACAGGTAGGTACTGATAGGTAGGAGCATGAGCTGGGTGGGACGGCTGTTCCAGAGCATCTCTCTGCTGCCCTTGAAGTGGGGTGTAAGATGTCAAAGGGCATCGTCGGCCGTACACGGCTGAGACATGGCAAGCAGCCCTGAATGGGCTGAGATTCCCAGCACTAGACACCGCAGCGTACGTCAGTATAAGTTATGCCACCCAAGGTGTGAGCCTCAGGGATTCTCCCACTGATGTAACTACTGTCACTGGGTTTATTATACTGTCCCCATCGGCTTAGAGAGTCTGTGTAGTTCAGCCATATCGCGGGATCTCCAAGCATCTGCTCCCTGTCTTTGCTGCTTCCATGGGTCTATGGCTATACGGGCCAGTGGAGAAAAGCAGCACGTTGGGGGCAGAGGTGCACACCACAAGGCCTGCGTGTCCTGGCAGCCGCCCTCAGCTGTGCTGCACTTCCCTAACGCTGTTTTCTTTCTCTCAGCAGTTGTGTCGCGCCGCAGGGCTCACAGGTAGGAGGGAACTTCCCCCTGGTCCCTGGCTTTCTGCTGGGGCTGGTCCCCAGGTCTGGGGCAGGGGGTTCATTGCTTCCCTGTGTGGGGCTCTGCCCCAGGAGCTGGGCCATACCCCCCCACTACCCACAGTGAAAAAGGGTCTGTGGAGGCCTGACCCTAGTCTGGGAGCCTCATCTCCCCACTCGTGGTGACAACAGTGGTGCTGATGCCCTGCTACCCCTAGTGTTAAGGGCAGCAGGGCCCCGGCGCCAGGTGCTGCACATGGGACTGACCCAGCTCTCATTCCACACAGGGATCCCGGCCCAGACCAGAGCAGCCCGGCCACAGAAGATCAGATCCAGTGTAAGAGCCTGTTGTTCCAGGATCACCCCAGGGGGAATTTGGCTCCGGCCTTTGTCCACCTTTTGGCAGGCATCAGAGTTCTGGATGCTAAGGCCTAAAGAGGCTCTGAGTAGCCAGGCCAGAGAGTCCTGCCCTGATGGGAATGATTCCGCCTGCTGCCCCAGTGCAATGATGGCGTGACGGGAGATTCTGGGTGTGGGCAGAGGCAGGACTGGAGGGGAACCTGGCAGCTCCTTGTGCTGCAAACTGCAGGGTGGGAGCAGGGGTCCTGGCAGGCACCTTCCTTCATGGGGAGAAAAGTTCCGGAACGTGCCAGGAACAGCCAGAGCGTCACCCCGTTATCCATGGGCAGCCAGTATCCATGGGGCCTGTGCCAGTTCTATCCCTGCACACCAGGCCAGGCACCCAGCGTTATCGGCCCAGCCAGTCTGCTAGGGCTCACACTGGCCAGGTGGTACCGGGTGCCATCTCTCCCCAGTGTCCTGGCTGGGCTGCGGGATGGGTTTGTTTCCCTGCGGAACTTGGGGCGGAGTCTGTCTGTGTGGAGGCCGGCTGGTGAGGACACGCTGACCTTGGTTCTCTCCCCAGATGCCGAGGTCACCAGAACCCGCGCCAACCTGGTGAGTCGTCCTGCCAGTGCCCACAGTGCAGACAGGGCCTGGCGAGCTGGGTGTGGGTCAAGCGTTCTCATGAAAATGGGCAGCGGGAGATAGAGCTAAATCCTGGGAACCCCCTGGGACGATCCCAGCACCGGCACCTCCAGCCTGGCCAGGAGTGAGGGTCACAGTGTGGGGATCCCTGTCCCAGGGGATAAACAGGGAGTGTCCTGGCATGCAGGGAAAATTAACTGGAGAGTCTGGGCTTCATTCCCCATCACTACTACTGCTTCCAAGTCACTGGAGCTCCACTGGAGTCTATGGGGCCAGCTCCTTTACAGGTGCAAGCTGGAGTGAGTCTATTACTTATCAATGGGCAGATCCCCAGTTGATGTAAATCAGTCATAGCTCCCTCGATGTCCATGAGCCAAATCCCCATTGGGTATAAATCAGCCTCACCCCACTGACAGTGATGGAATAATTCTGATTTACTGGGGATCTGGCCCATAAATGCAATAGAAGAAAGGCGAAGGGTTTGCCTGTGGGTCTGTGATTAGGTTCCCTGACACATGGCTGCGGGGAGGCCTGGATCCCATAGGGCAGGGGTGTCCAAACTTTTTTCAAAGAGGGCCAGATTTGATGAAGTGAACATGCGTGAGGGCCGACCATTTTGCCTGACATTCTTTGAACCATTAAAATTAAATGCAAATTAACTATTTTATGCAAAGTTTATTGCAAACGGCATACTTTTCATTTCGTCACTCTGCCTTTCATATCTAAAGGCCAGATGAAAAAAAAATCCAGGAAGCTGAAATATATGTCAGGAACATTGTAAAGTACATTACATATTATTGGTAATAAAGGTTGTCTGTCAACTTTTAAGTTCAAAAAATATGAACAGGAACATAACACCAAGTATACATGTTGTGTCCAAATATATTTATAACTGATTTAGACCAACTGACATTAACTGAGATTTTACAATGTATTCATCTCAATACATATGGATTCGTTGGGGGCCATAAAAGATAGATATTGCCAAATTACCTGGGGGGCCGTATTAAACCGGAACACGGGCCGCAATTGGCCCGCGGGCCGGACTTTGGACATGCCTGCCATAGAGGACTCCAAGTGCCTGCTCCGATTCCTTTGGTTCCAACAGTCCTGGAGCACGTGGATAAAGTTCAGATCTGTGGCCTTCCCAGCACCCTCCTCAGCATGGCACTCCCCTGCCTAGCTCTACAGAGGGGCTGTTCCTTCCCTTCCCTCCACCTTGCCACCTCAAGGGGCCGGTTCTTATCTCCCACCCTGGTGCTCCCCAGGAACAGGCTGTAAATGTTAAACAGGGAGAGCAATTAACCACTGGGAACATTCACCAGGGTCATGGCGGATTCTCCAGCCCTGACAGTTTGTAATTCAGCATTGGGTGTGTCTGACAGACCCAGGCGTGATTGTGGGGACGTCTCTGGCTGGTGTCACACGGGGATCAGATGAGGGATCTGTCGGTGGGGGACAAGAGGGATTTTGCAGCCGGCTCAGCAGGGCTCTAACCCTGCCTGTGTTTAGGGTTGCCAGGTGGTTTCAGCAAAAATACCGGACACACTAGACATTGCATCACAATCGTATTTAGAACATACCGGACATTCCTGTTTCCTCATTTCTATTTTCTCAATTTGTTTCCCCTACAGAAAGCTCAAATAGAGGACTGTCCGGTTCAAAACCAGACACCTGGCAACCTTACCTGTGCTGTGTCCATGTCCCAGCAGCCCCAGCAGGACGGGCGTGAGGCCGTGACGTATGCAGTAGTAGGAAAGGGCAGGTCTCGAGTGCAGGACGCCCGGCCGGCTCCGTAGCGCTGGGTAAGGGCGACTCTCTGGGAATGGGCCCATGTGGTAGGGGGTTGTACCCCACAAAGCCAGTGCAGGGGAACGATCCAACCCAACCTCGGTGCCATCTCAGAGCCGGCATCTCCCTCACTGCTTACCAAGGTGTGGTCTGTGCTGGGACTCCTCCCAGGTGCCCATGTTCCAGGCCCTAGAGCTCTAGGCCGGAGCCTGAGTTGCTGCCCTTCCCCAGCTACCCCGCTGTGCCTGTAGAACAGAGGGCAGGCTGATCCCGTGGGGATTGGGGAGACGTGGAGGCGGGGTCAGGGCACCCTCGGCAGCACCCACATTGCCAGGACCTAGAGCTCACTGCCCGTCTATGGCCTGGGCTCAGAGGAGAGAGCAGCAACTGGGCAGGGGGGCCCAGAGGCAGGGAACTGCCCCAGCTCTTCCTGCAGACGTGGGGCAGGCTATTAGCACTGGACTCCCAGGGCTGTCACCATCTCACTGCTGGGGAGTGAGGCCTGCCCAGTGCTCAGGCAGATGCTGGGCAGTGGGGGGAAAGGGGCGACACGGTGGCATGAGAGCTGGTCACTGGGATTCCCTGTCACTTCCCCACAGGATGCCCAGGGCCCCACCAGCCTGCATGAGCCCCACACTCGCTGCAGCCTGAGCAGCACCCAGGGAAGGAGACGGTGACAGAGCCTGCGAACCAGCCAGCGAGTAGCAGCCTTTGGGCCTGTCGACGATGCAGGGAGGCCCAGACACTTCAGAGGCAGCCGGAGCCAAGGGTGGCAGAGGCTGGGCCTCCCGTCACAGCCCGTTGCTCTGGTTCCAGCAGAACTTCCCCAGCCAACATTTCCACCCCAGAGGCCAGTGCAGAAAATCCCTGCAGTGACTGTGTGTGCAGGGGAGCAGGCGGCCACAAGCCATGTGCATGGGCAGCTGCCTGACGTGCGCACCCAGCGTGGGACATGCCAACACAGGGACCAAGTGGGTTCACAATGTGGCCCCGAACAGCTCCTACATTTACTGAGGGTCCAGCAATGAGACATGGAGCCAAACCTCTCGGGTGTCGTGGGGGCGAGGAGAGGGTCCGTGTGGGGGTTGCCTACATGGGTCTGGCTGTGCCAGCGATGTCCTGCTGGAGGCGGGGAGATGTACTGAGGTCTGTGCTTAGTTTATGCAGGGTGAGCAAGGGGGCAGATTTTTGAAGGTCTCGATGTGCCTAACTCCCATAGAAGTCAGTGAGAATTAGGTGCCTAAATCCCTTGAACTCCTGGCCCTGAGATGTCTCTGGCGGGCATCTGTGTGCGGGCTCCTGTGCATTTAATAAAAGAATTTTCCTTCTCTCTGCCCAAGCTACCTCCTCAGAGCATCGCCAAGTGTCACCCAGTGCCCGGTGTTATGGTGAAGCACACACGGACACTGCCAGCCTGAGTCAGCCTCGTGGGGGCCACAGACACACCCGGGGCAGAGCTGTTAGCATCACATATTCAGTTGGCCAGGGACAGTGATGATGCCGGGGGCATGTGGGGTCATGTGCTCTCATATCTGTGCCGGGGTGAGAGTTGGGCTGGGGGAGCTGTGCCTGGGAAAGATCATCACTGAGCGCTCCTTCTCAGCCCCGCTAGGAAGTACCCGGAGCAGGGCAGTCTGGTGTGCCACTCTGACAGGTGCGGGCACAGAGAACCCCTCTGAGTCCTGTCCCTTCCTCACCTATGGTCGCAGGTGCCAAGGCCTGGCAGTAGGCATCTGGAGCCTGCTTCAGCCCAGCCACACCTGCTGCCGGGCGTGGTGGGGTGGGTGGGGAAGGAGCTGAGAGGAGAATAAGGATAAAATGGCACCAACTGGGACTGGGAGGGGGGGTATTGGGGAGAGAGAAAGAGCCCCAGAGGCAATATGCAGAGCAGTCACGTACCACCCCCAGGACCTTCAGTTGTGCTTTCCCCACCACCCAGAGCCGCCTGTCCCTTCTGGCCGGGGATGTGACAATACATCCTCATTGGTTTCTCACTCACACAACCACCCGCCATGCGCAGCCTCCGAACAACCATTTCACTAGCACAGTGGCTAGGCTGCCCCGTGGGACCTGACTCCCTTCCAGAATGCTGAGACCAGCCAGACTCAAACATCTGAACCCAGTACACTGCATGTGTTTTAAAGCTACAGAAGAATACAGCTCCCTCCTCTGAGGGTATGACTACACTAGCTCATTAGTTCGAGCTAGGGAGGCAAATGAGGGCAACTGGAGTTGCAAATGAAGCCCGGGATTTAAATATCCCGGGCTTCATTTGCGTGTTCCCAGGAGCCGCCATTTTTAAATCCCCCTTAGTCCGAATTTCGTGACCGAGGCTACATTCCATTTAAAAATGGCGGCGCCCAGGAACATGCAAATGAAGCCTGGGATATTTAAATCCTGGGCTTCATTTGCAACACTGGTTGCTCTCATTTGCCTACCTAGCTCAACCTAATGATCTAGTGTAGACATACTCTGAGATCCCAAATTCAGTGTTTTAAACTCAGGCTTCCAAAAACCAGGAAACTGAGTGCTGGGCCAGACCCACGCAACCTTAACTCTGCCCTCGTTGAGCCAGGCCCAGCGTTCTGCCCTTGACCTGGAACAAATAGCAGCCTTGTGCACCCGTCGTCACCTCAAAGACTAATCTTGCTTCACCCTAAAAACTCCCCTCTGCTCCATTTACACCCTTCCCTCAGCTCTTCACCCCTGTGTGAACGATGACAGTTAATGATCGACTTGCGCACACCCAGCAGCAAACCCCCAGGGCAGCCCCTGCTGACAGTCACTGTGCTGAGGACAGCCCTATGCTCCACGACTGACACAGCCCACAGAAGGCAGCACTGCAAAGGGCAAAGTGAGTCTCTCAAGGTACAAACTGCTTGGGCCTTCACTCACCACCCATCCCCCATGGCCTCAAAGTCCCTCACAGCCCTGCAGCGCTGCTCAGGCGAATCCCTCCACCACTCATGCAGTCACCCGTAGCACAGGGAATGAGCTGCAGTGCGGGCCTGTGATTCCCAGTGGCTGTCGCCCCCAGGGAGCCGGGTGAGGTGTGTGGGCGAGTGCCGATACTCTGAGTTTCCTGAGAGTCACAGGGCTGCGTGTCAATGGATGTGACACCCTGCTAAGCACAAGGAGGGACAGGGAAAGCCACAATGAAATGCCAGTAAGAAATAATGAGCAGGGTGGGGTATTTAACCACAAGTGAGACTCTCCTGGAGGTGAAGCATCAATCAGCCGCTGCATCCTTCAGCTAAGTCATCTCCAAAGGGTCTGATCTGACAGCTGCTTTGAGAGCTTGGTCCCTGATGTCAGTGGAAGTTCTCACCGTCACAGACCCACAATAGTCTCAAGGATGCAACATTTCCTGTCTTGTAGGAGCCAGAAGGACTTTGCCGTGTTGCAGTGGTTGGGATCTCAGTAACGCCCTGTTAAATTAATTTCAAAATTTCCTCACAAATGCTACCCCAATCCGTGATCCGATTTATCAATTTTCAGGCCAATCTGACTTTTCACAGAGATACAAAGAGGGAGCCAAACTGAGCTTTAACGAAGATACCACTGCCTATGAACGCTGGAGGGGCGCCCGCCGGTCCGCCATTCCTCTCCTGTGTGACCCCAGCTCAGGTCTGATTTCCACAATAAAACCACAATGTTCAGCATAAGGCTTCTCACAACAGCTCAGAGAGCAGCATCCCCCTCCCATCAGTGAGCAAAGTCCCCCCAGTCCTGAGGGAGGTAGCAGACACGGCCCTGGCTCTCAGAGAGGGGTTGTGGGTTTCCGTCTCTCTAACCGCGGGGAGCACGTGGCAGATCACAGAGCGCCTGCGACATCGCTGTTCCCTGCTCCCTGCAGATCAGAAGGGGAGAAGTCAGCTCAGACAGCCACACAGAGGCTCTCCCTGAGACACTGAGGAGCAGACAAGGACAGACCTTTCCTGCTGCCGACTCCCTGAGGGAGCACCAGGATCCTCCCCACTTCTCCCAATGGTCCTGCCGCTGGGATTCTGGCTGCTCTGTGAGTATAGACACAATGGGCTGGGTTTAGCTTGTCATTCAGGGGGAATGAGAACAGCTAAAGAGCCCCTGAATTAGGGCTAAGTCTGTAGGATGTGCTGAGCCCTTCCTAGGAGGTATGCTCAAAGTCGGCTTTTTCGCCATCCGCAGCTCTAACAGTTACTATTGGAGTGATGTGACA
This sequence comes from Pelodiscus sinensis, assembly GCF_049634645.1. NCBI lineage: Eukaryota > Metazoa > Chordata > Testudines > Trionychidae > Pelodiscus > Pelodiscus sinensis. The sequence goes on from NW_027465849.1 coordinate 177,389, forward strand.
ATTTGGGTCACAGAAGATTTGACATCCCTTGCAATTTTTAAACCAACTTTAGATTTTTTTCTAGCAGATCTAATTCACCAGGATTATTTGGGGGGGGGTGGGGTGAGTTCTAGATGATCACAATGGGCCTTTTGGTCTTGGATTCCATGAACCTGTGAACCATGTACATATCCGTGTCAGCTCCAGCAAAGGTAGCCTCTAAACACTGCCCCAGAGAGCACAGATGTGTGTTTCCTTCTTATTTAGCAACTGTGAAATTATTTGAATTCCGTATTTCAACTCACATTGCTGCCGCATGATTTAAATTAGAAGCAAATGCCAAGAAATATCTTATGTTGGCAGCACAGTGAAAGTCTTTTAACATTAACCCACCATGACAGCAGGATTTATACAGAATTTGAAGGTGTTTTATATGAACTTTGAGGTTTTTTTGCTGTATAAGGGCCTATACTGGATGTCTCTGGTAAATCTGATAATATAGTCAAATCACAAATTTGCCATCCATGAAGTTTCTACTTTTGATTACGGTTTGACTGGGACGTCCTTCAATTAACTTCCATGAACATATCAGTCCAAATCATCCTTTCTGTAAAATCAGGATCAGTTAAGCTATCGAGAAAAAAGTAAATTCCAACCAAGACCTCCTGAAATATGTCTAAAGTTAGCTCATCTATGGGTCATGGATCTGTAATTTTGAGACCTAATATCACATAAAGTGCCAGTTTTTCCACATGAAGTATGCTGGCTGCTGGAATGACCTTTTTTTTAGACTTAAGATATATTTTCATTGCAACTAGTTCCCCACCAGAGATCAGGGGGACGTCCTATGTCCTATGTCCTCATTGCTGTGATGGCAAAAGTTCCATTTATTTCACACGGGTGTAGCTCTCCTATGCTCCCAGCTGGCCTGGCGGCGCTAATGACAGGAATTTATATTGTATTGCACAGGGGCGCTGGCTGCAAGTCAGGAAATCTGCCGCTCTCCTGGTGAGTGTAACAACGTTAATTATAGATCAGAGGGGCCTGACCCTGGAGCACACTGAGGCCTGTTGACAGCACTTGGGCAGTGTAACGAGGCTACAAGGGTGTGTGTTCACACTCCCTTTACCAGTGCAAAGGGCTTTAGTATAAATGACAATCAGCGTCAATGTGTCCAGCATGTAGAGCAGAAGCCCAAGGATCAGGAATTTTGGGGGGTATCGTGGATGCTGCCACTAACTGTAGAGAGAGCCAGGTGCTGTTTCACTGGGACAGACTCAATGTGACTTCGGTAGGAGCAGAGTCAGACCCACAGGATGAGTGCCACGGGCCCGTGTATGTGTAAATAGTGGCACAGATTACAAGGGGTTAAATTGATGGGGAATCGGAGCAGTGCCAAAACTAGAATTTGCACGAGTTGGCATGTGTAGACAAACCTGAGCTAATTCAAGTAACAACAGCAACAAAGACCTGACTGACTGGGATCTTAGGCAAAGACCCCCTTGCTTTGCTGACTTAGCCCCACTGAGAATCTGGCCCCAAAGGGCTAAAAGCAGAGGATCTGGGGGGGGAGCTGATGGGTGTAATGCAAGAGGGGGCAGCTCCCCCGGCCCACATGGGTCAGATGGGTTTGATTTACAATAGAGAGACACTTGTTCCCCTTCACATTAAATCTGAAATTGAGGGGAGCCCCATCCATGGTGAGTCTCTCCCGCGATTCAAACACCTGCCCCATCAGAGATGAGCTGTTTTAGCCAAAAAGCTTTTCCTCACAACCTAGGTGAACTCCCTGCCCCGTTACTGATCATGGACAAGGGCTCTGCCCACCACGGGGACAGCATCATACTGCTGTGCTTCGTCCCCACGGACACCTCAGTGACTCGCGTCATCTTCTGCAAGGATGGCAAGGAAATCTCAACACTGCCAATGGACAGAAAAAAGATGGTTTTTGAGTCAGTCCAGCCAGCGTCTCCAGAGAGCGTGGGGAATTATTCCTGCCGCTACCAGCACAAGGATGACAGGAACCAGGAGAAGAATTCGCTCCCCAGTGCCAGCCGGTACCTGAGTGTGCCAGGTAACACGCTGCAGGAACGGAGGTCCTCTCCCTCCCTGAACCTAAACTCACTGTCACTTTAGTGGAGTTGAGCCAATTCCACCTGCCCTTTCAGAGTTTCAGGAAAGGGAAGCACTTGTTCAAAACTTGGGCAAATCCTTAAATGGGAGAGCTGACGGGTGCATGGTCATGAATGCCTGCAGACTTCCCCTGAAGCTCAGAACAGACTGGGAGGCTTTGACCATTTGAAACCCCCTGTGAGTATGTGCAGTGCAGGGAATGGTGCTAAATGAGAAACTACTTGTGGCTGCATGTCTAAGGCCTGGTTACACCTTATCCACATCCAGGCTTTACAGTTCCCCCTATTTAGTGAGACCGACCCAAATGATGGGTTTAAAAAACCTTCCACCTGTGCGAGGCGCTGGGAAATGGGAAGTTCAAAATCTGCCCCTGCATATGGGAACTCTGGCCCATCTTTCCCATTCACATCCTGGGGCTGATTTCCTTGCAGCAGACTGGGTAAAGGGACAGGCGCTCAGGGGGCTCATTTTGGGATGGGAGGGTTCTCACTCTCTTGGAATTCCGGGCTCTCGTGCCAGATGTGTTATGGGCTGGAGATATGGGACTGGCTCAGCAGGTCAGAGCAGATATTTAGAACAAGCCTCTCTGGGCTTAAAAATCTGTGAGTCTATTTATTGGCACAGAGTGAAAAAAGTACGATTTTCCCATCATCACCCAGACCCCAATGGCTCTAAATTGAGTAAGAAGGTTCCTGTGGGTCTCAGGGAGAGCAGAGCCAGCCCTGTGAGTATTTCTCACCCCAGTGTCACACAGAAGTATTTGGGGTTTTGCAAGGTGCCGCTCCCTACAGAATCCACCCGGACAGAGACAGAGCCCCCAGCCCACCCAGATCTGATTCCTGCTTGGATTTGGCATCAGTGTCCCCTGCTGAGCGGAAGAGGTCCTGAGAGGTGACCCAGGGCATGCTCAGTGCAATTCTGCTGCTCTTTCCTCCCACAGTAAGGATCACGGCATGTTCCTGCCCTGCATTCACAGTTACAGTGACTTTGAACCTACAACCAATCCCCTTGGGAAAGCAGCTCCCTCTGCCGACCACCTCAGTAAGGCAGGTGTTTACAAATCAGATCAGCCTCATCTGTACAGATGGGGAAACTGAGGCATGCTGTGAGAAGACAATTTCCCTAAGGTCACCCAGCCACGGAGGTGGGATTAGGACCCACATCTCTTCACACCGGGTGCTCTAACCATAAGGCAATACTGCCTGCCTTAAGCAGCTTCTTGCTTTGCTAATCACATGTTCTCACATCACGATGGGAAGGTCCCAGAGCCAGTCACTCGTGTTTCACTGGCAGTCGCGGTTCTGGCTGTTTGGGGAGGTATGTGATCGCTGTGTGTTTGCCCCACAGATGGTCCCAGCCCTCCTGGGGGTGACAACTCCGGTGGAAAGCCTTCGCCCCCAGGTAAACGCTTTCGCTCTGTGCTGGGGGGATTTCCCTGTAAGGAAGGGGGGCCTAGTCTCCACCCTCAGTCATAAGAACTTAACCCTGGTAGAGACACCTGGGTGGACAGGGACCGCAGGGTCAGAATCCAGGAGGAGCTATGGGGTGTTTCACATGGAGATGGCTAAAGCCAATTCGTTACGCCCTGTGAAATGGGAGGGCAGCCAAGGTGTCCGAGGGCCACTGGCCCCTTGACAAGGCAACCGGCACAGCCCTGCTCTGCACTTCTCCCCTGGTGGGGAACATTATCCCAGCCTTGTGCCAGGTCGGCCGTGTGCCTACATCAGCCCAGGTCTCGGGATAAAAGAGGAACCTTCAGGAAGCCAAAGAAGGTGGAATGATTTGGAATGACCACGTTATCAAAAACAATCCCAATATTAGGGGCTCTGTCCTGTACAGGAAACTATAACAAGTCCCCACCACCACTGGACATAGAAAGTCCTGATTCTTCACACGTGTTAGCTGGTGACCTGGCATGGCTGGCCTGTGTTAAAGGAGGCCAGTGCCGAGAAGCTGTGTTTAGGGCCAGATTGACACTCCTGTGACCATTTGATTTTGTGGGGGCCCTGTATACAAGTCCATTTCCCAATTTAAGACAAAATTATCACAATTAAGGCATCGAGGCCATTAACACTTTAAAACACTTGCCTTTTAATTAACATAAAGCTGCTCTGTGGTTACATTTCAGTCTCAAAATCATGCAGATTAGAATTCATTCAAAGTAGCCTGCTTCTTAGAACAGCTGGTATGTTCATACCTTTCTGGGAAGGAGTTTGGGTGCAGGAGGGGGCTCCAAGCTGGGAAAGTTGTTCCGGATGCGGGAGATGGGGAGGGATGTGGGTTCTGGGAGGGAGTTGAGTGCAGGAAGAGGCTCTGGGCTGGAGTGTAGGAGGGGTTGTGAGGTGCAGGTGCAACCCACACACTTGCTGGGGGTGGATCACTGTCCCATGTAGTGGCACCAAGCCCACTTACAGAGAGAGAATGAGTGAGCTGGACAGCCTTAGCTGCGAGCCAGTGGCTTTTAGCTCAAGCAGAAGAGGCTCATGCACAGAGCTTCAGAGATTCTGGGTTCGGTTCAGTTTGGTTCTGCCTGTTGGTGTTACACAGGCTCTGGCTGGGGGCTGGTTACCACTGGCTCCTGGTCAGCAGGGCTGATGCTTTTCCCAGAAGCGTCCGGCTGCTGGTACTTCTCTGCAGGCCTCAGGGGGAGAGGCACAGTGTGTCTTTGTGCTCTGCAAACTAGCACACACACATCCCAGCTCACGTTGGCTGGTTCCCAGACAATGGGAGATGCAGAGAAAGTACTGGGGGCAGAGGCCATAGCTGGAGAGACCAGCGGCTGCTCCTGGAAGTGGTGTGGGGCCACAGCTTGGAAGCAGCTTGCCTGAGCCCTGCTGGGCTCTTAGTGGCTTGCAGATTTATTTTTGCAGGAGGCCCCGATAACCTATGAGCCTGGGCTGCAGCCCCTAAAAACCCTGCATTAATCCAGTCCTGGACCAAGGGATGAACTTGACCTCAATGATCCCACACAGCCCCAGGAAGAAGGGCTGGGGGATTCCTGACCCCAGATGGGGAACCCCCTGAGACGCAAGCCCAGAGCCCTAAAAGACCATGATAATCCTCTCCGGGAGTGCAGGGAGAGAAATTAGGGTCAATACCCACTGGTCCCAGAAAGAGGCCTGAGAGAGCCATGAATCAAGGGGGAGCCAGAGACAGGCTAATGTGGTGCAGTGAAAGAGAACTAATCAACCAGACCCCATCAAAGGGAAGCCCTTGGTTTGTGTCTCCTGACCTTGGAGAATGGACTCGCTCTGGATGAGACATCTGCAGAGTCACATTATGCCACAAAGGTGGGAAGGGAGCAAGGGCAAGAGGCAGGTTTCCCTGGGCAAAGAGTCTCATGTTAGTTTCATGTTACAGCTCCCCTCCAGGGGCGGACTGGCAATCAAAATAGGCCCGGGAAATGGGTTGAGAACGGCCCACTTTCTCACATCAAAGATTTTTTTAAAAAATTTACTCTTTGCCCCCCATTAGCCACACCCCTGACCCCCTATTAGTCACACCCCCTGACTCCCATTAGCCAGGCCTCTGGAGGTAACACTCTCGGGGCAAGATGGACCCATGACCAGAAGTAAAAGGTGTCTTGTCACCCCTCTCTAAGGACTTTTCCCACCATCCTCCTACCAATAGGGATTAGTTTGGCCCTCACCAAACCCCCCGCATGCAACTATCCTACAACTGCATTATGCCAATGTGTGTGACTAACTCGGGGCAGAGAGCCTGGGGGAAGTGTTCCCTCTAAGAGTTTCCTCCCATGAGCAGAATGGATTTTGTGTTGTGCACCAGTTCATATCGCTTGTCTGGATGTGCCACTATGGCACCCAAGTTATTAATAAATATTGTATAAACCTTTCCCTTTTCCCTCTGCTGCCATGTCTCCTCCCCTTGCTCTGTCAGCTCCCCTGGTGCCTGCTGCCCCGCCTCCCCGCTGTCCTGACTCCTGCCCTTCTCACTGCCCTCAGCCCTCCTGAGACCTGCCCCCCTCCACCAGCCCTTCTCTCCCCCCTGTGCCCACTTCTCCAGTAGTCCCACTCTGATCATGTGAGCTACCCCTCCTCATCCCCACTCCTAACATCTCTCTCTACACACCTGCCCTGCCTCTCTCCTCTGGTGCTGGTCGCCCCGCAGGTGTCTGCCCTTCTGCTTCACCCGCAGAATCCTCTGGCATCTGCACCTTCCCTTAGCCCTGCACCCTCCTGGTGCTTCCCCCTTCCCTTACTGCCTCTGCCCCCTTTGCCCTCTTTTTCCCTAATGTCCATCCCCTCACAACCCTCTGCCCCCATTCCCCTCGTGCCCCTAGGCCCATCCCCGCCTTCCTCATGCCTACCCCTTGTTTTAAGCTTTCTCCCAGCACCTCCCCCTCCACCCTCTAGTTCCCAATGCCCTTACCCTCTCCTCTCCCAGCATCACCCTGTCCCCCCTCCCACTGACACCTCCCCTCCTGCCCTTTTCCTCATTGTCTGCACTTGGCCCCCTGGCATCTGTCTCCTCCATCCTGTCCCTTGGTGCCTTCCCTTTTCTTCTCCCAACCTGCCCCCCTCCCATCAGCACAAGCCCCTTCCTCTCCACCTCTTTCCCCTATTTTTCCCCCTCCCCCTTCTGCCTTCCAGTTTGCAGTGCTGGAGTCTATGATCGGGCCCCAGAAGTCCCCACAGCCCTGTCCCAGCTGCTTCTGGGGCTCCAGACCACTTGCTGGGCCCGGAGCTGGGTCGCACGGTGCAATTCTGGGCCAGGTGGTTTTAAAGCCCCGGACTGTGACGTCACGCCACGCCCGGGCGTCCCCCTCTCAGCTGTGGTGCTGCATTTGAGCATGTCTGCACATGCGCTCCCTCAGCCCCACAGTGCCCCGTACAGGGCCGGCGCCAGGGAATTTAAAATGTGGGGCTATGACGCCCTGTCACAATCCCCCTCCTCCTCCAGCAGCCGCCAGCCGACCCTTCGGAGGACGGCCCACCGGGAAATTCCCGGTATCCTGCTGGGCCAGTCCGCCCCTGCTCCTCTCACGTGGGCATCAGCCTCTGGGCTCCTGTGCCCTGCCCTAACCGCCTGCTTTCCTCTCAGCTCCCGACTGCTGCAGCGGTTCTCCAGGACTCATTGTGGGACTTGCCCTTGTGGCCGGCCTGGCCCTGGGGCTGCTGGGGTGTTTTCTGATGAAGGCAGGTAAGTGCCGGTGGGATGGAGCATGAGCTGGGACGGGCGGCTGTTTTGGAGCATCACTCTGACACCTTCAGTCACAAGATTAGAAGAGGGGCCAGGCTGGGTCAGGCCAAAGGTGCATCTAGCCAAGTGCCCAGTCTTCTGGCAGTGACCAAGGCCAGGGGCTTCAAAGGGAATGAACAGAATAGGCAGTTAGTGAGTGAACCATCCACTGTGGTCCAGCTTTAGCTTCTGCCAGCTAGAGACTAGGGCCACCCAGAGCACGGGGTTGTGTTCCTGACCAGCCTAGCAAATAGTCCATAATGGATTTCTCCTCCATGACCTTATCTAGGTCTTTCTGAAACCCATTATACTTTTGGCCTTCACAACATCTCCTGGCAAGGAGTTCCACAGGTTAACAGTGTGTTGTGACAAAAAAATACTTTTTTATGTCTGCTTTAAACTTGCTGCTCATTAATTTAATCAGGTGACCCCTAGACCTCTATTACATCCCCTCCTAGTCATCTCTTTGCCAAGCTGAAAAGCCCCAAACTTTTTAATCTCTCCTCATATGCAAACTGTTCCCTGCCCTTCTCCACACCTTTTCTGAAGCCAATACAGGTTGCACCTCCCAAAACTGGGACTCTCTGATCCAGCAACTCTGGGACACTAATGGCAGGAAGGCCAGCCACGTTTGGGGTCAGAGCCCTGTAGCAGCTCCCAGCAAGCGGGGCCAGGGCTAGAGGCCATGGCCATCCCTGGCAGTGCAGCAGCAGTCCCAGGCAAGTGGGACAGGAGCCACTTAGCAGCCCCTGGCAAGCAGGGTCCAGGCCAAAGTCCTCGTGGGGAGAAGCAGGGTGCCTCTGAGGTTGTAACTAGCTGGCAGCAGGCGAGGGCTTAGGGGCCATTGGCAGGGGTCCTTGCCTAGCCCCGCAAATTCTCTCCTGTATAAGTTTTTTAAGATATGTTGCATCTTACCTATCCAGCTCCTAATGTTCCCAGCATCCTGTCAGCTTTTCTGGCTGTTGCTGCCCACTGAGCAGGTGTTTTCAGTGAACTGTCTCTAGGGACTCTCTGACTTGAGCAGTGACACCTCCGTTAAATCACACTTCAAAGACAGGGAGGGGAACTTCTGCAGGCTGTAGCCCTGCTGAGAACCGACTGGCCAGCACGGAGGTCCCTGGGCTGCTCTCCCCTGCACTAGCCACTGCCCTGTGCTGCCTTGTGGAGCTAGGGCTGCCGGGCTCAGGAGGTAGTTTGACACCCCGGACCAGCAGAGAGGAGCAGGGTGCTGGGGGCAGAGGCTCACAGTGTGAGGCTGCCTCTGTCTCCGCAGTCACCCCAGGTTGTGAGCTGCGCTGAGCTTCCCTAACCCTCTTTTCTTTCCCTCGGCAGTTGTGTCGCGCCGCAGGACTCACAGGTAGGAGAGAAACTCCCCCTGGCCCCTGGCTCTCCCCAGGTGATGCCCAGGTCTGGGAGAGGGGCTCAATTCTGCCCTGTGTGAGACTCCGTCCTGGGAACAGACCTGGGCTCTACTCTCCCCCCCCCACACACACACACGACCCACAATGCAAATGCACCCGGGGGTTCTGCAGGGGCCTGATCCAAGTCTGGGATAATCCGCTGCTCCTGCACCCAGTGAGGGGAGTGGTGCTGCTGCCCTCCTGCCCCTAGCGCTAAGGGCAGCAGGGCCCCGGTGCCAGGTGCTGCACGTAGGACTGACACATTCTCGTTCCACACAGGGATCCCGGCCCAGACCAGAGCAGCCCGGCCCCGGAAGATCAGATCCAGTGTAAGAGCCGGTTGTTCCAGCGCCACCCTGCAGGGGCTCGGCTGTTTGTCCGTCTGTAGGAAGGGGCCAGAGTCCTGGGTCCTGGGCACACAAGGGGCCCTGGGCAGCCAGACCGAAGAGTCCTGCACTGACAGGGCCGCTTCTCCCTGCTGCCCCAGCCTCTGCCCAGCCCAACAATGCAGTGATGGGAGCCAAGAGCCATGGGCAGGGGTGGGATGGGCTGGAGCCCCAGCAGCTCCTTGTGCTGCAAACCGGCAGGGACCTGGGCAGACAAAGGGAAAGAAGACACATACCAGGAACAGACCGGGCATCGCCCCTTTAGCTGTGAGACCCCAGCATCCATGGGGCCTGTCCCAGTTCCCACACACGCCAGCCCAGCACCTGGCGTTATCGGCCCAGCCAGCCCACGAGGGATCACACTGGCCAAGCGGTGCCGTGTCTCCGCGGTGTCCCAACCGGGCCCTGGGATGGGTCTGTGTCCCTGGGGGATGTGGAGCGGGGAGTGGTGGGGTGTGGGCTGGCTGGTGAGGATGTGCTGACCTCAGTTCTCTCTGCAGATGCTGAGGTCACCAGAGCCCGCGCCAACGTGGTGAGTTGTCCTGCTGGTGCCCACAGTGCAGACAGGGCCTGGTGAGCCAGGTGTGGGCAGAGTGTTCCCGTGGAAACAGGCAGCGGGAGATAGAGCTAAGCCCTGGGAACCCCCTGGGCCGATCCCAGCACCAGCATGAGGGTCACAGTGTGGGGATCCCTGCCCCGAGGGATAAACAGGGAGTGTCCTGGCGTGGATGGAGGGAGAATGAATTGGAGAGTCTGGGCTTAATTCCCCATCACTGCCACTGCTTCCATGTCACTGTAGCTCACTGGAGTCTATGGGGCCAGATCCCTCAGGGGTGTAAATCGGCTGAGTCTCCATTGACGTCAATGAACCAAATCCCCAGTGGGTGTAAATTGGCTTCACCCCAGTGACCGCAATGGAGCAACACTGGTTTGCACCAGCTGGGGGTCTGGCAAAGTAAATGCAATAGAAGAAAGGAGAAGGGTTTGTCTGTGGGTCTGTGAGTTTCCCTGGCTGACCCATAGCTGGTCTCAGTCCCAGAAGCCTCACTTGAAGGGAACCCTGGATCCTATGGGGGACTCCAAGGACCAGCGTCCATCCCATTGGTACTAGTGGCACTGGAGCACATGGATAAAGTTCAGACCTGGGCTCCAGCCTCTCCTGAACACGGCGCTCCCCTGCCTGGCCCTAAGGAGGGGCCCTTCTTTCTTCTCCCCTGTCATCACATCCTGGAGCCCGTGCTGGGCTCCCACCCTGGTGCTCCACAGGAGGCACATTCCGTCTGGGAACAGGCTGTAAATGTCTCACGGGGAGAGCGATTGGCTCAGCAGGGCTCTAACCTTGCCTATGTTGTATCCATGTCCCAGCAGCCCAGGCAGGACGGGTGCGAGGCCGTGACGTATGCGTCCGTAGGAAAGGGCAGGTCTCGAGTGCAGGACGCCCGTCCGGCTCCGTAGCGCTGGGTAAGGGCGACTCTCTCTGAATGGACCCATGTGGCAGGGGGTTGTACCCCACAAAGCCAGTGCAGGGGAACGATCCAACCCAACCTCCCTGCCATCTCAGAGCCTGCGTCTCCCCCACTAGCCAGTGGTGCGGTCTCTGCTGGGTTAGCACCCTCAGCAGCACCCACATTGCCAGGACCTAGAGCTCACTGCCCTTCTGCAGCTGGGCTCACAGGAGAGAGCAGCATCTGGGCAGGGGGGCTCAGAGACAGGGAACTGCCCCAGCTCTTCCTGCAGATACGGGGAGGCTGCTAACACGGGACACCCAGGGCTGTCACCATCTCACTGCTGGGGGATGAGCTCTGCCCTGTACTCCGGGAGATGCTGGGGCGGGGGGGAGTCGCATAAGAGCTGGTCACTGGGATTCCCTGTCACTTCCCCCACAGGATCCCCAGGACCCCATAAGCCTGCATGAGCCCCACACTTGCTGTAGCCTGAGCGGCCCCCAGGGAAGGAGATGACGACGGAGCCTGTGAACCAACAACCTTTGGGCCAGTCGATGGAGCGGGGAGACTCAGACTCTTCGTGGGCAGCGGGAGCCGGGGGTGGCCGAGTCCGGGCCTCCTGTCACAGCCCGTTGCTTTAGTTCCAGCAAAAGCTTCCCAGGCAACGTTTCCACCCCGGAGGCTGGTGCATAGAATCCTGCAGTGACTGTGTGCACAGTGACCATAAGCCAGTTACACAGGCTGCTGCCTAACGTGCACACCCGGCCAGAGGACATGCAAGCTCAGGGACCAAATAAGTTCATAATGTGGGCCCTAACAGTGCCTGCGTGTACTGAGTGTCCAGGATGAAGACAATGAACCAAATCTCTCTGGTGCTTGCCTGACAGTGGGGGCGGGGAGAGGGACAACCCAGGGATGTCTGAATATGCATAGCTATGCCAGCGACATGCTGCTTTGGGTCTGTGCTGGGCTCCTGAGCACGCACAGGTTGAACAAGGGGGTAGATTTTTGAAGGTATTGAGGTGCCTAACTCCCATGGATGTCAAGAGTTAGGCATCTAAGGCCCTTAAACAACTGGTCCTAAGGGGTATTTGGCTGGCGGATCTGAGCTGGTTCCTTGCAGTTAATAAAGTGGTTTGCCTTCTCTCTGCTCTCAGTTATATCAAACTCAGCCTTCCTAAAATTAGGAAACTGAGTGATGGGCCAGACCCACACAACCTTAACTCTGCCCTCGTTAAGTCATGCCCAGTACACTCAGGCTCTGCCTTTGATCTGTAGCAAAAAGCAGCCATGTGCACCCATCCTCCGCTCAAAGACTCATCCTGCTTCACCCCAAAAACTCCCTTCTGCTCCATTTACACCCTTCCCTCAGCTCTTCATCCCTGTTTGCACGATGCCAGCTAATGATTGACTTGCCAGCAGCAAACCCACAGGGCAGCCCCTGCTGACAGTCGCTGTGCCAAGGACAGCCCCGTGCTCCATGATTGATACAGCCCATACAAGGCAGCACCGCAAAGGGCAAAGTGAGTCTTTCAAGGTAAAAGTCTCTTGGGCCTTCACTCACCACCCATCCCCATGGCCTCAAAGCCCCTCACAGCTCTGCTGCACTGCTCAGGCAAATCCCTCCACCGCTCACGTAGTCACCGTGAATGCAGCCGCACTGCAGCCCCGTGATTCCAAGTGGCTTTTGCAGCCCCTAGGAAGCTGAGTGAGGTGTGCGGCCGAGTGCCAGAACTCTGCATTTCCTGGGAGTCACAGGGCTGCATGTCACTGGATGTGACGCCCTTCTAGGCACAAGGAGGGGCGAGGGTGCAGGGAGGAGTATTTCAGTACATTGAGGAAAGTGAAGGGTTTGATTTGAAGCCTGCCGAGCAGAGCTCACTATCTCATCTCACTGGTCTCAGGATTTCACAGTTTCCCCTCTTGCACAGGGCTAGAAGGACTTGGCAGTGTTGCCGTGGACACTTTCTGAGTACCGTCCTGTTAAATTTTCCTCACAACAGCTACTCAACTCCCCAGCCCGATTTACCAATTTTCAGGCCACTCTGACTTTTCATAGGGTCCAAAGAGGGAGCCAAATTGAGCTTTAAGCAGAGAAACTTCTGCCCATGAAGTGTGACCCCAGCTCAGGTCTGATTTCTACATTAAAACCACCATGTTCAGCATAAGACCTCTCACAGAACAGCTAAGAGAGCAGTGTCCCCCTCCCACCAGGGAGCAAGGTCCCCCCGGCCCTGAGATTGGTATTAGATATGGCCCCGTCTCACACAGGAGCTGTGGCTTTTCGTCTCTCTAACCTCGGGGAGCACGTGGCAGCTCACAGAGCGTCTCTCACTTCCCTGCTCCCTGCAGATCAGAAGGGGAGACGTCAGGTCAGTCAGCCACAAAGAGTCTCTCCCTGAGACACGGAGGAGCAGACAGAGACAGGCCTTCCCTGCTGCCAACTCCCTGAGGGAGCGCCAGGATCCTCCCCACTTCTCCCAATGGTCCTGCCGCTGGGACTCTGGCTGCTCTGTGAGTATGGACGCAACTGGCTGGGTTTAGCTTGTCATTCCGGGGGGAATGAGTTACTCAGTCAGAACTAAGGCTATAGGATGTGCTGGGCCCATCTTAGGAGGTATGTACTATGTTGGCTTTTTTAGCATCTGTGGCTTTTTCAATTACTATTGGAGAAATGTCATAACTTGGGTCACGGTGGAGTCTCCATTCCTGGTGATTTATAAATCAATGATGGATGTTTTCCTGGGAGATCTATTCTACCATGATTACTGGCGGGAAGTACTAGTCAATCACAATGGGCCCTTTGCTCTCGTATTCTCTGAATCCATGAACCATGTGTGCATCTCTGCCAGCCTCTAAACACTGTCCCAAAGGGCACCGCTGTGTATTTCCATCACAGTTAGCATCTTGGAAATTATTTCAGATCTTTATTTCATTTTATAAATGTTGCCACATGTTTTAAGTCAGACACAAATGCCATGAAACATGTTCCGTTTGCAACTGGATGATCGATGCAGATTACTTTTAACATTAATGCACCGTGACAGCAGGATTTGTACAGAATATCCTTCTTTATATTTGAGTTTTTCATGCTGCCAGTGGGTCTGCGCTGGACACTGGTAAATCTGAGAATGGAGCTGCGGCACAAATTTGCCCTGAATGGAGCTCACTCTTTGACCTGGATGTCCTTCAAAAAATATCCCAAATGGTCCTTTCTGTAAAGTCAGGATCGGTTAAGCTATCACGATAAAGAAAATTCCAGCCAAGACATTTTCAAAACTTTTCAGATATGTCTAATGTTAACACATCTGAGTCATGGAGCTGTAATTCTAAGATCTAATCTCACATAAAGTGTCAAATTTTCCACATATATTATGCTAGCAGCTGGAATGACCTTTATTTTAGACTTAAGCTGCATTTTCATTGCCAAAAAAAACCAACCCAAAAAAGGTTTCTTTGTACATCAATGCTTGTGGAGACTAATCAAGGTTTTTACCTTAAAATAGCAAGTCATTAAAAATTTAACCCTCCCCCTCTCCCAGCTGGGTTGAACTTGCATATATATATATATAGCTGTAATGTTAAGATTTTCTTCTAAATTTCCTCAACGTAGGCAAAGGCTGACCCCCAGGAATTTAGAGCTGTGGGACACAGCAAACAAATTCTGTCATAACACGGCAACAAATTGCTGGTCCTAATTTTCTGTGGGATTGTAGCCTTAGCCCAGTGGCTGACCCAGGACTGAATATTGTCAGAGTAATTCTCAGTGCCCTTTCAGGAAAAGGAGGATAGGGGCTGTCTGGAATATTAGAAATGACCCAAGGCAGAGGTATTGTGGGCAGAAGGCAACTAATAAAAAACAAATGAGTTTATCACACGTAGCAGAATTATAGAAATTTGTTCTTTGATAAGGATGTTGATTATTTATTAGGTATTTTACGGTAATGCCCAGATATTTCCATCGTGGCCAAGCGCCCCATTGTGCTGGACAATCTAGATGATCTATTAGGTGTATTACAATATCCCCTATCAGCCTGACTCTCCACTGCGCAAGGTGCTGTACAAATCCAGAACAAAGAGACTCCTCCGACCCCAGAGAGCTCCCAGTCAAGGGGAAAAGTCTGAGGATGGTGAATAAAGGCTGGGACTGGGGAATGGCTGTAGATCTGAGAGGAGAAGTGGAGTAGATTGACTAGGAAGATGGCAGAACTGAGAAAGGACAGAACCAAGTTGTAGTGGAAGAAACCAGCCTGGGGTCGCGATTCCCACTGGACACTCGGCAGCGTGAGACCAGGAGGACGCCCCGTGTGCTCACTGCCATGATGGCAACAGCCCCATTTATTTCAAACGTGTGTAAATCTGATCAACTCCCAGCCAGCCTGGCGGCACCACTGATAGGAATTTATATTGTATTGCACAGGGGCGCCAGTTGCCAGCCAGGAAATCTGCCGCTCTCCCGGTGAGTGTTGGTGCCAGGTAACGTTAATTGCAAAACAGAGGGGCCCAATCCTCTGACACACTGAGGCCTGTGGATAGCAGGTGGGCAGTGTAATGTGGCTAAAAGAGGGTGTAAACTCACACTCACTTTACCAGCACTCGGAGCTTTTGCTGTAAATGAGAATCAGGCCGAGCAGAAGCCTGAAGCCCAGGTCTTATGGGGACATTACCACTGACAGTGTAGAGAGCCTGGTGCCGCTTCCTTGGGACAGACTCAATGTGACTTCAGTGAGACCTGAGTCAGACCCCAGGATGACAGTCAGGGGCCCAAATCCAGTGAGAGTGTAAGTGACAAAGTCCCCATGCTGTGTTCGATTTACCCCGCCTGAGAAGCTAGCCCAAAAGGGATAAAAGCAGAGGAGCTGGAGGGAGCTGATGGGGGGCGGTGCAGGAGGGGACAGCTCCCCCGACCCACATGGGTCAAATTGGTTTGCATTTACATATCCAATCTGTAATAACGAGTGGGGCTGGCTTGTTCCCCCTCACATGTAGTCTCAGGCTGAGGTGAGCCCAGCCCAGGGTGACACACAAGAGCCTGGCAAGTCTCTGCCATGGGTCAAACATCAGCCCCACGAGAGGTGAGCTGCTTTGCCAAAGAACATTTCCTCCCCACCCAGGTGAACTCCCTGCCCCATCACTGATCATGGACAGGATCTCCGCCCGCCAAAACAACAGCATCACACTGCTGTGCTTCATCCCCATGCACATTTTGGTGACGCGCGTCATCTTCTGTAAGGACCGCAAGGAAATTTTAATGCTGCCCAAGGACAGGGACAAATTCATCTTTGAGGCAGCCCAGCCAGCGTCTCCAGAGAGCGCGGGGGAGTATTTCTGCCGCTACCAGCACAAGGACGACCAGAACCAGGTGAAGAATTCACTCCCAAGTGCCGGCCGGTACCTGAGCGCTCCAGGTAACACACTGCAGAAGTGGAGGGCTGATTAGCACACGGGGGCGGGCCGTCAGCACGGGCACGGTGGGGGCAGCCAGTGGCAGCTGGAGTAAAAGTTTCTGAACTTCCATCTCTTGTGTGAACTTAAAGAGCTTAGGGTCAGTTGAGTTGCGCTGAGCCAATTCCACCTGCCTTTTTGGAGTTTTGGGAAGGGGAAGCACAGGACTGGCCTGTTCAAAACATGGACGAATCCTTAAATGGGAGATCTGGCAGGTGCATCGTTATTAATTTCTGCACAGGCTCTGCACAAGCTCAGAACAGAAGGGTTGAACTAAGGAGGCTTTGACCATTTGAAACCCCTCTGGGCACCCGCAGTGCAGGGAATGGTGCTAAATGAGAAACTACTTGGTTACATATTATCCACACCCAGGTCTTGCGGTTCTCCCATTTAGGGAGACCGACCTAAAGGATGGGTTTAAAAACCCTTCCACCTGTGCGAGGCGCTGGGAAAAGGGACGTTCAGAATCTGGCCCTGCATGTGGGGGCTCTGGCCAGTCTCTCTCACTCACATTCTGGGGTTGATTTCCTTGCAGCTGGCCGGGTAAAGGGGCAGGCTCAGGGGGCTCATTTTAGGATGGGGGGTGTTCTCCACTTGATGTCTCTGGAGCCAGACTGGGCGCCTCTCTTGGAGTTCTGGGCTCTCGCACCAAACCCGTTACAGGCTGGAGATACCGGACTGGCTCCTTTTATGCAGCAGGTCAGACCAGAAGATCAGAACAAGCCATTCTGGGATTAAAAGTCTATTTATTGACACAGAGTGAAAAAAGTATTGTGCTCCCAGGATCAGCCAGACCCCAATGGCTCTAAATTCAGTAGGAAGGTTCCTGTGGGTCTCAGGGAGAGCAGAGCCATCCCTGTGAGCATTTCTCACCCCAGTGTCACACACAAGTAATTGGGGTTTTGCAAGGTGCCGCTCCCAACAGAATCCACCTGGCCAGAGACAGAGCCCCCAGCCCAGATACCTGCTTGGATTTGGCATCAATGGGTGAGGTCCTGAGAAGTGACCCGGGGCATGCTCAGTGCCACAATAAGTGTTGGATCAGTACATGCCACTGCCCTGCATTCAGGATTACAGTGAATTTGAACCCAACACTGATCCCCTTGGGAAAGTAGCTCCCTCTGCTGGCCTCCTCAGCAAGGCATCATTATCCCTGCTGTATAGAGGGGGAAACTGAGGCACCCTACCACAGAGGTGGGTTGAGGACCAATATCTCCTAAATTCGCACCCAGTGCTCTAGCCATTAGACCATACTGCCTTGCTTGAGCAACTCCTTTTTTGGCTATTCGCATGTTCCCACGCCGCAAAGGGATGCTCCCAGAGCCAGTCACTCGTGTTTCACTGGCAGTCGTGGTTCTGGCTGTTTGGGGAGGTATGTGATCGCTGTCTGTCTGCCCCACAGATGGTCCCAGCCCTCCTGGGGGTGACAGCTCCGGCGGAGAGCTTTCGCCCCCAGGTAAACGCATTCGCTCAATGTTGGCGGATTTCCCTATAGGGAAGGGGGAGCCTGTTCTGAGGTCAGAGGAGAGCACCCACCACTCTCAGTGGGGAGAACTTGTCCCAGGGCCACTGGCTCCTTGACAAGGCACCAGGAAGAGCCAGCTCTGCCCTTTTCCCCTGGTGGGGAGCATTATCCCAGCCCTGTGCCCGGTCAGCCGTGTGCCTACATCTGCACAGGTCTTGGGATAAAAGAGAAGCCTCCAGAGGGCCAAAGGGGGAGGGGTGAGTGGATGTGGAATGACCAGCAACCCAGATGTTATCAAAAACCGTCCCAATACTAGGGGCTCTGTTTCGTAATAGCCTGAGGCTAATAGGCTTTGTGGGGCCCCGGTATACAACCCCTTTTCCTAACTTCCGACAAAATGGTCACATTAACACTTTACCACACTTGCCTTTTAACTAACATAAAGCTGCCCTGTGGTTACATTTCGGTCTCAAACCCATGTCGATTAGAGTTCGGTAAAAATAGCCTCCTTCTTAGAACAGCCGGCGTGCTCCTTTCGTTCTGGGGGAGAGGCTGGTGCAGGGGGGATTCTGACCTGGGGCTGGGGAGCAGGAAGAGGTTCGAGGTGCAGGAGGCAGTTGGCAGAGCTGGCTCCCAGCCAGCAGCGCAGCGGGTCTCAGGCAGGCTGCCTGCAAGCTGTGGCCCCACACCAGCTGCGGCTGCTGGTACTTCTCTGCACGCCTCGCGGGGGAGAGGGACAGCGGGTCTTTGTGCACTTCCCCAGCCCACAAGCTCCACCCCCTGAGGTTCACATTAGCTGGTTTCCAGCCAATGGGTGGTGCGGAGATGGTGCTGAGGATGGGGCAGAGCATGGAGCTGCCTCCCCTACTGTCAAGGGCCACAGCTTTCCAGCAGCCTGCCTGAACACTGCTGCACTTATAGCGGCCTGGAGATTTATTTTTGCAGGAGGCCCCTTTAGTCTTGGGCTCTGGGCTGTAGCCCCTAAAGCCCCTGCATTAATCCAGGCCTGGCTGCCCAAGGCTTGAATTTGTCCTGAGTGACCCTGAATCAAGGCAGAAGCTGGGATGGGCTAATCTGGTGCATTGACAGAGAGATAATCAGTGACACCACCCACGGAAGGGAAGCCCGTAGTTTGTGTGTCCTGCCGGTAGAGAAAGGACTGGTTAGACCCAAGGAGAGACGCTGGGGGAGGCATCTGCAGGACCACATTGTGCCACAGGGCAAGAGGCAGGTTTCCCTGGGCACAGTGTCTCACATTAGTTACAGCTACTCTCACACGTGCATCAGCTCCTGGGCTCCTGTGGCCTGGCCTAACCCCCTTCTTTCCTCTCAGATCCCGACTGCTGCACCGGTTTTCCAAGATCCACTGTGGGATTTGCCCTCGTGGCCGGCCTGGCCCTGGGGCTGCTGGGGTGTTTTCTGATGAAGGCAGGTAAGTGCCGGGGGGGGTGGAACATGAGCAGCTGTTTTGGAGCATCACTCTGTGGAGCCAGGGCTGCAGGGCTTTGTGGGTAGTTAGACCTGGGTATGACCTGAACTGAATTTCCCTAACGCTCTTTCTCTCCACAGTTTTGTCACGCTGCAGGACAAAAAGGTAGGACCCTCAATTCCTTCTGGGGCTGCTCCCCGAGTCATGCCCAGGTCTGGGACGGGGCGCTATGTGGGGCTCTACCCAGGGGAGCTGTGTGGGGCTCTACCCAGGGGAGCTGACCCCTCACTACCCACAATGCAAATGACCTGGGGTTCTGCAGGGGCCTGACCCTATCTCCCTCGCCCTGGTGATGGCAGTGGTGCTGTTGCCCTTGTGGGTAAGGGCAGCAGGGCCCCGGCGCCAGATGCTGCACGTGGGACTGACACATTCTCATTCCACACAGGGATCCCGGCCCAGACCAGAGCAGCCCGGCCTCGGAAGATCAGATCCAGTGTAAGAGCCGGTTGTTCCAGCACCACCCCGCGGGGGCTCGGCTGTTTGTCCGTCTGTTGGTGGGGGTCAGAGTCCTGGGTGTTGCACGCACAAGGGACCCTGGGCAGCCAGATCAGAGAGTCCTGCCCTGGCAGGGTCTCTTCTCCCTGCTGCCCCAGCCTCTGACCATCCCAATGACGCAGTCTTGGAAACACTGGCCACAGGCAGGAGAGGCAGCCCTGGCAGATCTGTGTGCTGCATACAGAGGGGTGGGGGCAGGGGTCTGGACAAGGGGTCCTACCTTTTAAGGGCCCAGCCTCCTGGGGGATGGAGCTGGCACCCTTGGAAGGCAGGAAGGATAAGGGGACCCCTAAAGCTAGGGAGGCTGGGGGGCTCCTCCAGTGGCACAGTGGATAATGTACCTGCCCCAGGACCCAGACAGAGACTGAGGGCTCAAGCCCCACCCCCACCTCCACCTGCCCTAGGGAAAGCACTTGAAAGGCAGGAGGGATAAGGGAGCACTAGGGATATCAGGTGGCTCCTGCAGTGGGGCTGTGGATAAGGTACCCTCTCTTACGCAGGATAAAGGAGACATGCTAGGAACAGACAGAGCATCACCACTTCAGCCACGAGACCCCAGCTTCCATGGGGTCCCATCCCAGTTCTCATACACATCAGGCCGGGAACCCAGCACCATCAGCTGAGCCAGCCTGCTAGGGCTCACACTGGCCAGGCATAGCCCAGCTCTCTCTCTCTCGCCGGAGTCCTGGCTGGGCCCTGGGTTGGATCTGTGCTCCTGGCGGACATGGGGCAGGGTCTCTCCAGGTGCAGGCTGGCCAGCGAGGATGCACTGACCTTGGTTTTCTCTCCCCAGATGCTGAGGTCACCAGAGCCCGCGTCGACATGGTGAGTTGCTCAGCTGGAGCCCACTGTGCGGACAGGGCCTGGCGTGCCGGGTGTGGGCAGAGCGTTCCCATGAAAATGGGCAGCCGGAGATAGAGCTAAACGCTGGGATCCCCCGGGCTGATCCCAGCACCAGCTCCTCCAGCCTGGTCAGGAGTGAGAGTCACAGTGTGGGCATCTCTGCCCCAGGGGATAGACAGGGACCATCCTGGCATGCAGGACCTGGGTCCCAGCACCCTCCTGTGCATGACGCTCCCCTGCCTGGCTGTAAGGAGCGGCTGTGTTTCCCCTTCCCATGGCCATGTCCCAGCTCAAAGGTAGAGCCCAGTGTGCCAGGGCCCCTTCAAGGCCCTACCCTGGTGCTCCCCAGGAGACACGTCCTGACAGTTTGTAACCCAGGAGTTGCTGTGAAGACGTCTCCGGCCCGTGTCACACGGGGGTCAGACGAGGGGATCGCACTGGTCCTGGGTGGGCTTGGAATCCATGAACCAGGATCCCTGGCCGGCCTGTCTGGGAGATCGGGGGGAGCGGATTTCCCGGCTGGCTCAGCAGGGCTCTAACCCTGGCCCTGTATCGATGTCCCAGCAGACCAAGGTGGACAGGAACGAGACCGTGACCTACGCGGCCGTAGGAAAGGGCAGCTCTCGAGCGCAGGACACCCGGCTGGCTCCATAGCGCTGGGTAAGGGCAACGCTCCCGTGTGGGATGGGGGGTTGTTCCCCCACAAAGCCAGTGCAGGGACTGGTCGGTGGGGGAAGGATGCAACCCAACCTAACTGCCAGTCCAGAGCCTCCATCTCCCCACCAGGGAGTTCTGTGCCCACGGCCCTGCTGCAGCATTTTATAACCCCAGCGACCGGGACCTGGACTGAGGGGATTCAGCAACGTCTGAGCAGGGGGGCTCAGAGGCAGAGAACTGCCCCTGTACTCTCTGCAGATATGGGGCAGGCTGGTAACACTGGACCCAGGGCTGTGAGCCTCTGCCCCATGCTCAGGGCATGACTGGGAGGGGGTGGTGAAAGTGGCATGACTGCCAGTCTCTGAGATTCCCTCCTCCTTCCCCATAGGACTCCCAGGCCCAGCAAGAAGCAGCCTGTGGCAAGTCGATGGAGCAGGGGAGGCTCAGACTCCTCGTGGGCAGTGGGAGCCAGTGGTGGCCCAGGCCGGGTCTCCTGTCACAGCCCGTTGCTCTAGTTCCAGCAGAACCTTCCTGGCCAACGTTTCCACCTCAGAGGCCGGCCATAAAGTCCTTGTACAACTGTGCACGTAGAGGGGCCGGCGGCCACAAGCCATTGCACAGCAGCCGCCTGACATGTACAGCCCGGCACAGGACATGCTAATGTGACCTGGATGCACCCTGGTCAGCTGCAGCTGGAATCAAACCTGGGACCTCCCGAACTGAGAGCACGAGCCTCTGTGTGATCTCGCTGCTCACTAAGGCTGTAAGGCAGCCTCACCAGTCTCTCTGCAGATGGGCCAGTACAACACACCCAGAAGTGTGTTTGTGGGAATCACACAAAAACATGGGAAAAGGGGCTCCAAGGTGCCTCCAAACAGCTCCTGCATGTGAGTGTCTAGGAAGCAGACACGCAGCCAAATCTCTCTGAGGGCGAGGCTGGGGAGCAGGGCAGTGTGGGGGTGCCTGCGTGGGCATGTCTGCTCCAGTGACACATTGTAACGCTGCCTTGGGGGGATGTGCCGGGGTCTCTAAGCGTGGACAGGGGGCAGATTTTTGGAGCCATTGAAGAGCCTAACTCCCTTGAATATTAGTGAGAGTGAGGTGCCTAAGTCCCTTATACACCTGGCCCCAAGGGGTCTTTGGCAGGCGGGTCTGAGCTGGCTCCTGTGTGGGTAATAAAATGCTTTTCCGCCTCTCTGCCCAGCCTGTCTCCCGGGGTGTCATTAACGGTTCCGGGCATCTTGGTAACTCACATGCCTGTTACCCCCCTACTCTGCTGGGCACCTGGAGAAAGTCTGGTGTAAAACAGAGCTGGTTGAGGCAGCATTTCCCATCCCCATGGCAGCCACGGGGACACACGGATGCAGGGTGGTGAACATCACAGCCTGAGCCAACCAGGGACAGAGGCGATGCAGGGGGCCATGCAGGGTCATGTGTCCCCCCTGTGCCATCAGAGTAGGGGTCAGGCTAGGAGAGATGTGCCTGGGAAAGGTACAGGCACCAACCGCTTCTGCTCAGCCATGCTGGGAAGCGCCCGGCGCAAGGAACAGTCTGGAGAACCCCTCTGAGCCTCACCTACAGACGCGGTTCCCAATGCTCCGCAAGGGGTGTCTGGAGTCCACATCTATAGCGGTGAGGCGATAGGCCAATGGGGAAGGATATGGGCAAGGTGGGACCAGCTTGGAGTGGGACTGGGAAGGGTGGGAAAGGGCCCAGAGGCGATGGATGAGGCAGTCACACCACCCCAGAACCTGAAACTGAGCATCCCTCACCACCCAGGCCCATGTATAACTCCTGGCCAGGGATGTGTGTGGACGCCCCGATCGCAGTCTCTCTCTCACACACACACAAACCGGGGACAAACCGTTTAATCAGCTCTGAGGTTGGGCTGCCCTGTGGTACCTCGCGCCTGTCCGGCACGCTAAGACCTGCCAAACTGAGATCTCTGAAACCCAGACCTGAGGAGCCAGGTGCGGTGTGCGGGCGAGGGCTGGAATCCTACCTTTCCAGGGAGTCACAGAGCTGCATTTTGCTGGATATGACACTCTGCAAGGCACAGGTGTCCTGCCACTTCCAGGGGGGTGGGACTTGAACCCCACCCCAGGCAAAGGCCCTATCCCCTACGTCCACAGGAGAACCACCCCACCACCTTATCTTCAGGATGTCCCTTATCCCGCCTTCCACTTGCAGGAGCCACCTTTATCCCGGGGGCAGCCTGGGTGCCCCAGGAACGGACCTGGCTCCCATATTAGGAAGGCAGGATAAGGGACGTCCTGAAGGAAGGGCTGGAGGGGGATTCTGGAGTGGCCTAGGGTATAGCACCTCTCCCTGGGCAGCACAGAGTTATAGGCTTGAATGCCAGGCTACTCCTTTACCCCTAGCAGCCAGCACCAGCTGCCCCTGGGATGGACCCAAATCAGGCACCAGGACGGCAGGATAAGGGACGTCCTGATGGTAGGGAGATGGGAAACCCACCATGAAACGCCAATAATGGGCTGGGCACTTAATCACAAGTGAGACCTCACTGGAGGAGAAGCATCAATCAGCCCACTACATGCTCTGGTTACAAAAGGGGGTCTGAACTGACCGCTGCCAAGGGGAGCCTGGCCCCGACCTCACTGGAAGTTCTCACCCTCTCTAGCCTCAAGGGTTCGACATTCCCCGTCAGGCTGATGCTAGAAGGACTTTGCAGCAGTGGAGCTGGTGCTGTCTGAGTCACGGCTTGTTAAATTAACTTCCCATTTTCCTCACAAATGCTCCCCAAATCCCCAGCCAGACTCACTTATTTTCAGGCCTTTCTGACCTTTCGTAGATGTTAAAGAAGGAGCCAAATTCAGCTTTAAGGAGAGAATTTGAAAGCTGAAGAGGCTCCCTCCAAGCTGCCGTTCCTCTCCTGTGTGCCTCTTGGCCCAGGTTTGATTTCCACAATAAAACCATCATGTTCAGCATAAGGCCTCTCACAGGACAACTGAGAGAGCAGCGTCCCCCTCCCACCAGTGAGCAAGGTCTCCCCACTCATGAGGTCAGTAGCAGACAGGGCCCCGTCTCTCAGAGGGCCTGTGGCTTTTCGTTTCTCTAACCTCGGGGAGCACGTGGCAGAGCAGAGAGCACCTGCAACTTCCCTGTTCCCTGCTCCCTGCAGATCAGAAGGGGGAGAAGTCAGGTCAGGCAGCCACACAGAGGCTCTCCCTGAGACACTGAGGAGCAGACAGAGACAGGCCTTCCCTGCTGCCGACTCCCTGAGGGAGCACCAGGATCATCCCCACTTCTCCCAATGGTCCTGCCGCTGGGACTCTGGCTGCTCTGTGAGTATGGACACAACGGGCTGGGTTTAGCTTGTCATTCAGGGGGAATGAGAACAGCTAAAGAGCCCCTGAATTAGGGCTAAGTCTGTAGGATGTGCTGAGCGGTTCCTAGGAGGGATTTTCAAAGACGGCTTTTTTGCCAGCTCTAACAGGTTATAAATCAACCTTGGGTGTCTTTCTAGCAGATCTGTTCCCCCAGGATTATTGATTGGAAGTTTGAGCTGATCACAAGGGGCCCTTTGATCTTGGATTCCGTGAATCTGTGAAGTGTGTGCCAGGCACAGCAAAGGTGCTATGTTCAGGAGCATCTTAACGGTGCCCCATAGTGGACAGCCTGGTATTTCCTTCTCATTTAGCAGCTGTGAAATGATTTCAGCTCTTTATCCAGCTCACATTGCTTCCGCATGTTTTGTATCAGAAGCAAATGCAGTGAAATATGTTCCTTTGCAGCCGGGTGATCCATGTACGTGACCTTTAACATTAACTCACCATAACAGCAAGATTTATGCAGAATTTGCTTTTTTATATTAATTTTACATTAATTAATTTTATAATTGATTCAATTAATTTAATTAATTTTATATTAATTTTTAGTGCTGTGCTTTGGTCTATAGTGGACTCTCCTGATAAATCTGAGAGTGTATTTGAATCTCTAATTTGCTACCAATGGAGTTTTCTACTTTTGAGTGCTGTTTGACTGGTACATCCTTCAATAAACTTCCATGTGCATATCACCCCAAATCTAGCCTTTCGGTAAAGTCAAGATCAGTTAAGACAAACCTCACAAGAAAGAAAATTCCAACCAAGACATTTTCAAACTTCCTAAAATATACCTAAAGTTTACTCATCTATGAGTTACAGAATTTAATGTAAAGATCTAATAATGTCACATACAGTGCTAAAAGAAGAACATTTATTGTAATGTTAACTGTCTTTGGGTTTTGCCCACGTATATTATGCTGGCAGCTGGAATGACCTTTTATATTTAAGCTACATTTTCATGGCAAAAAGAGGGGGGGTTGTACATCAAGGGGGATGTCTCCCTGAACAGTGCTCATGGAGAGAAGTCACAGATAGGTGTTACCTTAGAATTTCAAGTGAATGGGAATCTAATCCCTCCACCCACCCCAAGATGGGGCTGAAGTTGCATTGCTATATCACAATAAAAATTGGAGATGTCCTGTCTCCAGCAGGATTTTATGCCAAGTTTGCTAACTTGATATCGAAATACTTTGTGTTCAGTGAAAACATAACCTATGAGAAGGACAGCAAAGCAACAAAGAATTAAATTAAAATCTTCAGAGGGGTAGTCGAGTTAGCCTGTAACTGGAAAAACTTGAAAAACAATTAATAGTCTAGCAACATCTTAATTCACCTTTTTCCCCTCCCCCCCTCTCCCCCCTCCACCCCCATCCCCTATTTATTCTTGGATCTGGACTTCCAACACACCGGTCATCTGAAGAAGTAGGTTTTACCCGCGAAAGCTCATGATGCCATCTACATGTTTTGTTAGTCTTTAAGGTGCTGCTACATTATTTGGTTTTTTTAAATTAAAATCATCAGGAGGGTGCACTCCATGTATATATGTAATTGTTTGCCTCTGAACTGAATACTGTAACACAGAAATGTCTCCCAATGTCCTGTTAGTGCATTAACACCACTAAGAATTCTATTGTAGATAAAGCTTCCATAGCTGGAACCCTTTTCATCACCATGTTAATTAAACAAAAAGTTAACCTCCACAAAACAAGGCTCAATATGGCCCCAATCATAAGACCCAGGTCTGGACTAGTGCTAACAACATCCATTCAGCTGAACTGGGGGCTGCTAATAGTAATTTTTTATATATTTAAATTTTCTCCATTTAGACAAGAGACAGCCACCAGGAATTTAGAGCTGTGGGATACAGCAAAGTCACACAGCAACAACCATCCAGAAGTGCTGCAAGAGGACACAAAGAATAGCTAACCCCAGTTATTTGTGGGATAGCAGCCTTAGCCTGGTTTCTGAACCCAAAACTGAATTTTGTCAGGGGAATTTTAAATGCCCAGTTTATCTGATTCCCAATTCAGGAAAAGGAAGAAAGGGACAGCATGGAACATTAGAAGCATCCTGAAGGGAGATTACTATGTGCAGAAGGCAACTATTAACAACCAAATTAGTTCATTGTACAGAGACAGAATTATAGGAATGTATTCTGAGGTAAAACTGTTTATGCAGATTATTATTAGGTATATTATGGTAATGCTCAAATGTTCCGATCATGGCCAAGTTCCCCATTGTTCAGGGTACTGTAGAATTATCTATTAGGTGTATTAATGTAGCTCCTATAAGCCCAAATCATGGCTCTGCTATCCATTGCGCAAGGCACTGTACAAATCCTGACCAAACAGACTCTCCTACTGCAAAGAGCACCCAGACCAGTGGGCAAGCCTGAGGATGGTGAATAAAGGCAGGAACTGGGGCAGGGCTGTTGATCTGAGAGGAGACATGCAGTTGCTTGACTAGGAACATGGCAGAACTGACAGAGGACTGAAAAATATGTAGTGGAGGAAACCAGCCTGGGGATAGGATTTGCACAATAGATGCCTAGCAGCGTGAGACTGGGAGGACGCCTCATGTGCTAATAGCCATGATGGCAACAGTGCCATTTATTTTAAATGTGTGTGGCTCTTGCAAGCTCCTGACTCCTGACAGGAATTTATATTGTATTGCACAGGGGCGCTGGCTGCCAGCCAGGAAATCTGCCGCTCTCCCGGTGAGTGTTGGTGCTACGTAATGACATTAATTACAGAACAGAGGGGCCCAAGCCTCAGGCAAACTCAGGCCTGTTGTTAGCACATGGGCAGTGTAAGGAGGCTAAAAGAGGTGTAAATGGGGTGTAAAGAGGTGCATGGGGCTGTAAAAGAAAAACAGCCCCACTGTGTCCAGCAGGTAGAGCAGAAGCCAGAAGATCAGGTCTTATGGGGGCATATTGGATACTGTTTCACTGGTGCTGTTTCACTGGGACAGATTCAATCTGACTTTAGCAGGAACTGAGTCAGACCCACGGGATGAGCGCCAGTAGCAGTGTAAATGGAGGCTCAGTTTGAATGGGGTAAATTGATCAGGAAATAGGTAAGCGGTGGAAAGGGGCAAAGCAGTGGAATTTGCACATATCTGTGGTTGGAGCATCTAGACCAGTGTTTCTTAAACTGTGTTCCGTGGTACTTCGGTGTGCCACGGACAACAACAGAGTTCAAAATGGCAGCCCTTAAAGGTGCAGGAGACCTTTTTTTTTTTTTTTTTTGCTCAACAAAAAAATCCTTGGTGTTTCTCATAAAAAAATTATTGTTTGGTGTTCTTAAGTCTTAAAATGTTTAAGAATGACTGATCTAAACAAACCTGAGCTAATTCAAATAACAACAACGAAAACACCACAGCTTGAGACCCCTTGAAAAGACTCTGTTCTTTACTGATTTAGCCCCTCTGAAAAGCTGGCCCAAGAGTGATAAAAGCAGAGGAGCTGGAGGGAGGTGATGGGGTGTGATGCAGGAGGGGGCAGCTCCCCCGACCCACAAGGGTCAAATGGGTTTGCATTTACAAATCCAACTTGTGATAGCGAGTGGTTTGTTCCTCTTTACATGAAGTCTCTGGCTCAGGTGAGCCCAGCCTGGGTGACACACAAGGGCCTGGTGAGTCTCTGCCATGGGTCAAACATCAGCCCCACGAGAGGTGAGCTGCTTTGCCAAAGAACATTTCCTCCCCACCAGGTGAACTCCCTGCTCCGTCACTGATTGTGGACAGGATCTCCGCCCGCCAAAACAACAGCATCACACTGCTGTGCTTCATCCCCATGCACATCTCCGTGATGCGCGTCGTCTTCTGTAAGGACGGCAAGGAAATTTTAGTGCTGCCCAAGGACAGGGACAAATTCATCTTTGAGGCAGCCCAGCCAGTGTCTCCGGAGAGCGCGGGGGAGTATTTCTGCCGCTACCAGCACAAGGACGACCGGAACCAGGAGAAGAATTCACTCCCCAGTGCTGGCCGGTACCTGAGTGGGGCAGGTAACACGCTGCAGGACTGGAGGGCTGCTTAGCACATGGGGGCGGGCCATTAGTGAGGGCACGGAGGGTTTGCCAGAGGAGGAAACATTTTTAAACTTCCATCTCTTGTGCTGAACTCCATCACTTGGGCTATGTCTAGACTGCAGGCTTCTTTCCAAAGAGGCTCTTTCGAAAGCATCTTTCGAAAGAGCCTCTTTCGAAAGATCGCGTCTAGACTGCAGGCGGATCTTTCGAAAGAGCAATCCGCTTTTTCGAAAGAGAGCACCCAGCGAGTCTGGATGCTCTCTTTCGAGGAAGCCCTATTTACATTGAAGAACGCCTTCTTTCGAAAGAGGAACTTTCTAAAGAAGGCGTTCTTCCTCGTGAAACGAGGTTTACCGCCATCGAAAGAAAAGCCGCGTTCTTTCAAAATAATTTCGAAAGAACGCGGCTTGAGTCTGGACGCAGGGGAAGTTTTTTCGGGAAAAGGCTACTTTTCCCGAAAAAGCCCCTGAGTCTGGACACAGCCTTGCTGTCTCTAGAGTGAGACTGGATGTCTCTCTCTGAATTCTGGGCTCTTTCCCCAGAGACATTAGAATCATAGAGCTATAGAGCTGGAAGAGACCTTAGGAGGTCATCAAGACCAGTCCCCTGACCAAGGCAGGACCAATCCCAACATCATGAGCTGGAAATACAAGATGGGTTTCTGTTATGCAGCAGCTCAACCCAGAGCAGAACAATCCCTTTCTGGGCTTAAATGTCTGTTCATCTAGTTATGATTCAGAGCGGGAATATCACAGTCCCAGGACCAGACAGTTCAGGTTTTATGGATCTCTGGGAGAGCAGAGCCAGCCCTGTGTGTGTTTCTCTCCCCAGTATCACACAGCGGTTTTGTAACGTGCCACCCCGAGACAGTCACTTGTGATGGTCCCAGAGACAGTCACTCCTGTATCACTGGTAATTGCTGCCCTTTTCACCTCTCTGTTCTGTATGTCGGGATACTAAACTGCTCAAGATAGTTAAGACAGAAGCAGACTGTGAAGAGCTTCAAAAAGATCTCACCAAACTAAGTGATTGGGCAACAAAATGGCAAATGAAATTTAAAGTTGATAAATGTAAAGTAATGCACATTGAAAAAAATAATCCCGATTATACACACAGTATGATGGGGACTAATTGAGCTACAACTACTCAAGAGAGAGATTTTGGGGTCTTTGTGGATAGTTCTCTGAAAACACCATGTGCAGTGGCAGCCAAAAAAGCAAATTGAATGTTGAGAATCATTAAAAAAGGGATAGAGAATAAGACATAAAATATCTTATTGCCTCTATATAAATCCATGGTACGCCCATGCATACAGATGTGGTTGCCTCATCTCAAAAAAGATCTTGTCATTGGAAAATGTTTAGAAAGGGCAACCAATCTGATTAGGGATTTAGAACGCAGTGGTGTAGCAAGGGTGTTATGTGTCGGGGGTGTAAAGGCAAAACTGCACTGAACTGTGCAGCGGGGGTATCGGTGGCTCCCGAGCGAGAGGCACTGAGCTCCCTGGAAGGACTTTGAAGTGCCCACTCTCGCCGCCTAGCCCTGCCTCATCTTTTGGGAGCAAGTGGACCAGCAACTAAATTGGCACCCCCATAATGTGTCACCCAGGGACAAATGCCCCCCCCTTTCTGCCCTCGCTACACCACTGCAGGAATGGGTGCCCTGTGAAGAGAGATTACAAAGACTGGGAAAAGACTTAGAAAAGAGGAGACTAAGGGAGATATGATAAAGGTCTATACAATCATGCCTGGTACAGAGAAAGTGAAATGAATAGGCTGCAGGTTTAAAACAAGCAAAAGGCAGTTTTTCTTCACCCAGTGCACAGTCAACCTGTGGAACTCCTTGCCAGAGGATGTGGTGAAGACTAGGACTTTAACAGGTTCAAAAAAGAGCTAGATAGATTCATGGAGGTTAGATCCATCAATGGCTATTAGCCAGGATGGGTAGGAATGGGGTCTCTAGCCTCTGTTTGTCTGGAGGTGGGTGACAGGGGAGGGATCACATGAGGATTATCTGTTGTGCTCCCTCCCTTTGGGGCATCTGGTATTGGCCACTGTCAGCAGACAGGATCCTGGGCTAGATGGACCTTTGGTCTGACCCAGAATGGCCGTTCTTATGTTCTTATGGAGCTGTGATCGCTTTTGTGTGTCTGTCTCACAGATGCCTCCATGCCTGGAGGTGACAGCTCTGGAGGAGAGTCTTTGCCTGCAGGTAAACAGATTTGCCCAGTGCTGGGGGATTTTCCTGTAAGGAAGGGAGGGCCTAGTCTGTGATCAGAGATGAACACCCACTGCTCTCATGGGGGTGGGCAGGGGCTGCAGGGTAAGAACCCAGGAGCAGCTATTGGGTGTTTTCTCATGGAGATGGCAAAAGCCAACTCGTACTCACTGTGAAAGGGGATGACAGCCAAGGTGTCCTAGGGCCACTGGCCCCTTGACAAGGAGCAGGTGCTGCCGTGCCCCTCCCCCGGTGGGTGGATGGATACGGGGTGTCTGGTCACTCTGGAGGGACAGCCTGGGGTAAAGGGGGGCCTGGGCAGAGAAGCCGTGTGCAGGGCTGATCTTGGCCTCCATGATTCCACACAGCCCCAGGGAGAAGGAATGGAGATGAACTCCTGAGCAGAGCAAAGCAAAGGAACCCCCCTCAGGTGTTAGCTCAAAGCCCAGAAGGAGGCTGCGCTATTCCTCTCCTCAGGGAGGAAGTTATGGGCAGTATCTGCAGCCCCAGCTGATGGAACAGGAATCAAGGGGGAACCAAGGACTTTAACAGGGGTTCCTGCTAATGTGATGCACTGAAAGAGACAATACATGAGAGGAGCCTTCATTCTAGTTTCGGGGCCTTGAAGAAAGGGGCTTGTACAACCCAAGAGGGGTCTGGGGGAGGCACCTGCAGGGCCACATTGTGCCACAAGGGGGCTCCCGGAGACCGTTACCTCCCCCTCACAGGGCAAGAGGAAGGTTTACCTGAGAACCGGGGCCCAGGTTAGCTATCATGCTACAGCCACTCCCAGGGTTTCATCCTATGCACCGACCTTTGGGGGGATGTAAAGTGATGTACTGGGACATCCCTTCCTTGGATTCACGTCTCTTGTGCCTCACGCCCCACCCTGGATCTCTGCTCACCCTTATCCTAGATCATGTGTCTGTTCCCCTCTGTGTTTTGGATACTCCCAGTTCCTCCTGCCTTGGTCTCTGGGCTCCTGCATCCCAGCCTAACCCCCTGCTTTCCTCTTTGCTCCCGACTGCTGTCTTGGTTTTCTAGGTCTAGGGCTCATTGTGGGACTTGCTGTCATGGCCGGCCTGGCCCTGGGGCTGCTGGGGTGCTTTCTGATGAAGGCAGGTAAGTGCCAGTGGCGTGGACCATGAGCTGGGGCGGGCAGCTGTTTTGGGGCTGACACCTTAAATCACAAGATTAGAAGAGGGGCCAGGCTGGGTCAGGCCAGTGGTCCAACTAGCTCAGTGCCCAGTCTTCTGGCAGTGATCAAGACCAGGGGCTTCAGAGGGAATGAACAGAGCACGCAATTACTGAGTCTGAGTGACTCATCCACTGTGGTCCAGCTCCATTTCAGGGCAGTCAAATGTTAGGACACCCTGAGCATGGGGTTGTGTTCCTGACCCCAGCTTGGCCGTGGATGAACCTGGCTTCAATGAACTTATCTAAGTCATTCTGAACCCCATTATACTTTTGGCCTGAGCCTGCCCTTCCTTTGGTTTGCTCTAGAGCTGCTGCCTATTGAATTTCATTCGCAGCCCCTGGGCCTTGTGATGAGAAGAAGTGAGTCACACTTCCATAGTCACCTTCTGCACACCAGCCACGACTTCATAAACCCCCATCGTATCCCCCCTTAGTTGACTCCTTTCCAAACTGAAAAGTTCCAAACTTTTCAGTCTTGCCTCGTACACAAGCTTTTCAACACGAGCTATTGGAAAGTAGGTAAAACAAGCTTCAGAAAAAAATCCCCAGGTTCTATATTGTTCCCCGAGGGCAGGGAGCCTAAATAGAATCACTGGTAGGTGTTTGCAGCACATGTTTCTTTTAGAGAAAGGCCAAAGAACCTCAAATGTGAATCCGTGACAAATGCAGGGGGTTTGGCCCTGAATCCTGTAACATCCTGTAACATGCTTGAAAATGCCACCTGTTAGCAGGTACGATTCTGCTCGAAAACGTTAAGTGCCTCACTCTGACTCAGTGTTGCAGGAGGCTTCTTACCCCACCTCGATAGAACAGCCATGGGAGTGGCTCCAGAAAGAGATGATGTAGGGTGTGAGCTGTGGTCCTGGAAGAGGAGCCCTGGGAGCAGGCTTGGGCTGGAATTTGTTTATCACTTTATGAATAAAGCTGGAGGTTCCGTTCTGGCCAGCTGCAATCTCACAAACCGGAGCAATGAGGTGAAGTAACTCGCTTGCAATTCTCCAGCTTGGAGCCTGTCCCAATAGCTTTGATCTGAGGAAAGAACCCAACCCAAGGGGACCTGCCAGAGATTTGGCCTGAGGCATCAGAAATTTCATCAGAATTTGTTTCCATTTGGGACCAAATTCCTGTCAGAATGGCTAGTGAAATGTTGGCACTGCAAACTCTCAACATCCATGTGTGGGGTGGCCTGCAATTTTCTCCCTGAGTTCTAGCCTAACCCTAATCCAGATCACACCACCAGCTCCTGCATCTTCACCCCTTACTTAATTTGCTTCATGCTCCCTTTTTTTTTCTTTCTTTTTTTTTTTTGTTTACTAATGTTGCGGTGTGTCATTTAGAAGGTTTCACTAACATTTCTTTGTCTTTTCAGCCACTTGTCAATGTAAAAAACAAAGGTAAGAGGATATCACATCTGAATAACTACAGGAGTATCGTATTCGATTAAGAATTACCCTGCCCTCAAAATGAAGGTACTGTTTCCGCAAATGCTGATTATGAACAAAAAGCCAAAGCCCTCACTATTTTGAAAGTGAAATAAACCATGCCTCAAAATTCAGACCCAGACGCCCCAAATTTTGGATGTGTTTGGGTCCAGGGCCTTGCTTAGATTGACTGAAAATAGATGAATCTTTTGTGAAACTGGGTCTGGATTCCAGATTTATTCTCCACCACAGATGAGAGACATTTTGTGTAGGCTTCTGCAAACATGTAATCGCTAGTGGGGTTTGCGCCATGCAATGACAATGGTATAATCCTGGCCCTGTGAGCTAAAGGAAAACCCATTTTCTTAAGCAGCAAGCTGTTGGTAATTGCTAGGAGCAGCCATTAGAAGGAGACATAATCACAGTCACTTAGCCCAAATATCCATTGGTGGACAGGAAAGCAATAAACACCAGTGACTTTCCACACTTGCTCACGTCACTTTTCTCCCATTTTCCATAGAGAGCAAAATGCAGAGGGGAACACGGACAAAACTGCAGCTGGGAAGTTAATGGGTATGAAGTTCAAGTCTATTGTTGCCTTATTCCTTTGATCTCCTGATTCTGGAAGGATATTTGGATTTAGTATGGGCAAAGTATGGGGAAAATTAGGATAGCGTGCTAATTAATTCACAGGTCCAGAACACTGTACTAACTGGTGTTCTGATCATTAGCTAATTTCTAATCACAGACAGGAGGGTGAATACAGGCTTCATGTTACAGTATGATGTGATTGGAGGGGCAGGAGTGGAAGGCTGGATTTCTGCTGAAAAGCAGATGGTGCAACAACCCATTACCTGGGCTGCTTTTGTTCCATTGCCTTGAGCCACAGATCCATCAATACCAAGGCCAGAAAAGACCAGGGTGATCTGCTATGTGGCACAGGCCAGAGAGAAGCCCAGAAGTAATTCCTAGAGTGGATCATTTAGATAAACAATCCAGTCCTGATTTTAAAATAGCCAGTGATGGAGAATCCATCATGACCCAAATCCAAATGCATGATCCCAGGTTCCATTTTTCTTGCAGTAGATGCCCTGCTAGTAAAGATCCCAAAGTGTCCCCAGATCACCTCTCTCATATGGATGCTTCAAATGGTAGATTTACTGGTTCAGTGGCTATTGATTCCTTCCAGGGCTTAAATGCTGAAAAGCAGTTTTTAGAAATATCATTCCCATGCGGTCTGAACCCTTCAGCATAAGAACATAAGAACAGCCGTACTGGGTCAGACCAAAGACACGATCAAGCAATTTGTCTTCTGCCATCTCTCTCCAGCCTCTGACAAACAGAGGCCAAGGACACCATTTTATCCCCCATACAGGGGGACTCACCCATACAGGGACTGAAGAGAGTTTTAAAATTCACATGCTGTGTGACCCAAACAATTACTGATAAAAATGGCAATAATCACAGCATTTGTGTTTCAGATGCCTCATCTGCTGGAGGTTCCCATTACACAGTAAGTAAAAAGAGACATTTAAGATGGGGAATTGGATAGAGCAGGAAAAGAGAAGAAAGAAGTGAATTAAGACACGCTCCTCCCCAGTAGCAGACTTCCCCAATAGTATACAGACTTTGAAGAGTTTCAAACTTCATTCACTTCATCCCTCCTTATGCTATCTTATTGATCTGAGGAAGTGGGTCTGGCCCACGAAAGCTCATCATCTAATAAACCATCTTGTTAGTCTTTAAAGTGCTGCATAGTCCTGCATTTTGCTTCAGCTACACCAGACTAACACGGCTACATTTCTATTATTATTGATAAAACATTATTTATAAAAAATAACCCCTGACAGTGCATATTTAGAAGGGCTTTTGGGGGCAAGGACTGTCTATTCTGCTCTGTATCAATACAGCACCTAGCACACCACAGTGCAGTTTCTGGCTGCAAGGAAAACTCTTTGGAAAAGGGACTTTCCCACCCATTCCAACACTCAAGGGGTCTGTGCCTGGCTCAGGGAGGGGAATGTAGTGCAAAGGTTAACGAACAATCAGACTCCTAGGTTCGGTCTTTTACTCGAATTGGTGGCTGTGATCCCAGGGCTCACCCAAGGTGGGTGGGAAATGAGATACTCCTGGTACTATCCTCAGTGCTGGAAGGAAATGTGGTTAGAGCAGAAGTCAAGAGTTTGGGGTTAATTTGCGGCATAGCCTGGGACGTACCAGGAGCGGTTAAGTGTCTCTGCAAGGCTGCTGAAGCTGCATGAACTGGGCTGTGTGAGGGGCTTTGGGATCCTCAGTTATGCCCACACAGTAAGTGTTATTCCAGTGTGTGGCATTAACCAACGGCTCCCATTAATGATCAGTATCCAAAGGGCTGCTCGGCCGTGTCTCTACCCATCGGCTTTCAAACCAGTTTTTGGAAATAGAGCAGCCCTGGGCCCTCTCTGTTTACTTGTGCTTGTTCTGATTAAAGGAGCCAGCAGCCAAAGAAGGGCCAGGGGAGGAGTATGAGAAGATAGACCCCAGCTCCATGCAGGACATGCTTTATTCTGCACTTCATCGCGCACAGTGAGAGGCCGCTAGCCTGTCTCGCCTGGGCTGGGTAAGTGAGTCACTCCCCTCCACAGCGAAACTTTCTCAGCCAGTCCCATTGACTCTGGCGCTCCAGGGGTGGGGAGCAGGAGCAAGGTGGGCACTGGAGGAATGAGACTCGCTATATTTACATTCAGCTCTGTCCCATTCCCTGACCAATGATGCTCTGGTCCAGAGCTGGGCTGGGGAAACTACCAGATCATGGGAGTCAGTGCTGGTGCTGCAGCTCTGCAAACAGAGACTTGAGCCTTGCCAGCGGGATCAATGCAAACCACCAGCCTCATCCAGCCATTGGCTCTGCTTGGCGGAGGATGGGGAGGAGAAGGTTTGCAAACTGTTGTTCTCCCTGTTTCTCCCTCCCCCCAGCTGGAGGAAGTACAGTTCAGGGCAGCTCTGTCCCTGCTCTGCTTGCAGGCTCCACTCTCATCACTCTCACTGGTTGAGAATTGCATCCAATGGGAGCCTTGGGGAGCAGTACCTGAAAGTGTAGGGCAGTGAAGAGCCAGCTGGACCCCCTGGAAGCTGCATCAGATAGGAATCCCAATCTCCTGCACCCTCCTGCCCAGACCCCACATCCCCACCCTGCTCCTGCACCCTCCCTCCTGCTCACATCCCACGCCCCCAGCTCACTCCTGCACTCCCAGCCCACCTCACTAGTAGCCCAGGAAGGTTGTAGGAATGGAAGGGGTCTGAGCCCCAGACCCTCTCATCATAGAATCATAGAATACTAGGACTGGAAGGGACCTCGAGAGGTCATCGAGTCTAGTCCCCTGCCTCCATGGCAGGACCAAATACTGTCTAGACCAGCCCTGATAGACATTTATCTAACCTACTCTTAAATATCTCCAGAGATGGGGATTCCACAACCTCCCTGGGCAATTTATTCCAGTGTTTGACTACCCTGACAGTTAGGAACTTTTTCCTAATGTCCAACCTAAACCTCCCTTGCTGCAGTTTAAGCCCATTGCTTCTTGTTCTATCCTCAGAGGCCAAGATGAACAAGTTTTCTCCCTCCTCCTTATGACACCCTTTTAGATACCTGAAAATGGCTATCATGTCCCCCCTCAATCTTCTCTTTTCTAAACTAAACAAACCCAATTCTTTCAGCCTTCCCTCATAGGTCCTGTTCTCTAGACCTTTAATCATTCTTGTTGCTCTTCTCTGGACCCTCTCCAATTTCTCCACATCTTTCTTGAAATGCGGTGCCCAGAACTGGACACAATACTCCAACAGAGGTCTAACCAGCGCAGAGTAGAGCAGAAGAATGACTTCTCATATCTTGCTCACAACACACCTGTTAATGCAGCCCAGAATCAAGTCTGCTTTTTTTGCAACAGCATCATACTGCTGACTCATATTCAGCTTGTGGTCCAATATAACCCCTAGATCCCTTTCTGCCGTACTCCTTCCTAGATTGTTGCTTCCCATTCTGTATGTGTAAAACTGATTGTTCCTTCCTAAGTGGAGCACTTTGCATTTGTCTTTATTAAACTTCATCCTATTTACCTCTGACCATTTCTCCAATTTGTCTAGATCATTTTGAATTATGACCCTATCCTCCAGAGCAGTCACGACCCCTCCCAGCTTGGTATCATCTGCAAACTTAATAAGCGTACTTTCTATGCCAATATCTAAATCGTTGATGAAGATATTGAACAGAGCCGGTACCAAAACGGACCCCTGCGGAACCCCACTTGTTATGCCTTTCCAGCAGGATTGTGAACCATTAATAACTACTCTATGAGTACGGTTATCCAGCCAGTTACGCACCCACCCATTCCCCTTTGTGTGGGATTACCCTCAGTCCTGGATGCTGGGGGATCGGTGTTGCCCTACTCTTCCAGGACAGGATCCCCTTCCAAATCTCTGGTCTTTCAAATCTCCATAGCACATCTCCAGACTCCAGCTCTCTCTCCTGCCTCGCTCTGTCCTGTCTGCCAAAACCAGGGGGTTCCTGACAGAGCCTTAGTTGCCTGAAAGAGCTTCAGTTGGCCTACGGGGAACCGCTCCTTAATTAGCCGAGGGTTTACATAGCTCCCCTTCTGCAGGCTCCCACCTTTTCCTGGCTCTCCTGTACCACAAGAGGGAAAAAAGCCACAATTCCCAGGCAGCCCATGTGGCAGTCAAATGTAAGGTAGAGCAGCCCTCAGACTATTCTAAATTATCCTGTCATGGATCCGCAGGCCGTGTGGTAGACCCCAGCTTTTCAACACTCCCTTGCAGTTCCAGGCCCCCAAATGCTCCCACTTTCCCTTCAGGGTAAGCCCCACAGCCTGTGAGACTCAGCCCCTGGTCTCTGACACTCCTGTTTCTCACCATAAGCTCTGCCCAGTGATTCCAACTGAGATCAATGCCTGGTCACAGGCATGTGCACAATTTTAAGGGGACGGCTGCCCCTCAGCAAGTCCTTGCAGTGCTCTCCAGCCATCGTTTCAAACCAGAGCCAGCCCTGTGACTCCTCAAGGTCATGGTGCTGGAATTCCTCAGGGGAGTTCAGACAAAGAAGGGTGCAGACATACCCCACCTGGCCAAGGCAGTGCGACCCACCAGCCGAGGTTCTCGGGGCTCCATGTCTGGCTCCGGCCCTGTTTCAGGCCAGGGTGAGAGCTTTGTCTCTCCAGAGAGCAGCACTGAACCTGACACCTTTCCTTTAGCTTTCAAGCTTCCCTGCAGAGATGAGGGAAAACCTCCTTGCCCTGGATTCGCTGGTTGCTAGGTGTGAATGTTCTGGCCAGTGGGGATTTCTTCCTGTCTTTCTCAGATTCTCCACAGATAGAGGCCAGTTCCAGCTAGTTCCTTAACTAGCCTGTTTGTTCTGGCCCATACACCAGGGTGTCACACATACCTCATTTCTCATAAGGGTAGATGTAACCCTTTAGTCTCCACTGGACAGCCATGCAAAATACAGAGAGAAACTGAGGCACGCATAGTCTCCTGAAACATATTACAGAAGATTCCTATTTCATCCCAGTGCCAATATCTGATTTGGCCATTGCTTGGCCCGGGTCATGGAACATACAGATCATGGATATATTACAGCCATCTTTCTATTATGCTCTTAGTCCTGTGCCAATTACAGCTTAATTTGAGCAGAGAAGCAGTCACTGGATTCCCTTGAATGTGTTTTGGTGTTGCACCACCATATATTTATGGAAATATGTTTTGGAATATGTATATGCAGAACTCAAATATGCTTTATGCCAGATGTAGCAATGATGAAAAGTCTGTAATCGGCTAAATGCATATTCTATTTGTGTGCCTGTATCATTACTATATTTGAGGTTTATAAAGTATAAACTCATTTATTGACCTAGGTATGCCAGTGAAAGTCATTAGCAGCAGTCAAGGAACTTAATGGCCTGGTGGTCAAGACAATGATCTGTGAATAATTTTGTTTTTCTGTAAGCCTGGACTATCATTGGTCCTACAAAAGACATGTGACCATATCACCTGGTGCTGGAATGGATCTTGAATTTTGTACTTTTCCATAGAAGTGGGGGAAACTAAACAAAGACTTTCCACCTTCTATATAAGGAATGGAAAGCAAACAAAGATGGTCTTCAGCTCTGGCTTCACAAACTGCTTCCTACCCCAAAGCATGAAAGTACATGAAAACACCAGGAACCAAAAGAACTCTAATGACAGGGCTAGAGAGGGCCTGCTGGACCCATGTCAGAAAAAAAGCACAATTTTTCAAAGTGTATTAGGCTTAGCTGGTGAGTTTTGTTTTATTTTGCTTAGCAGCTTCCTTTGATCTGTCTGTGATCACCTGTAGCCACTGAAATCCTAATTTTTATACTTAATAAAATCTTTTTTGTTCATTATTGAACCCAGTGTAAATAATTTCTTGGAGGGGAACAAAAGCTGGGTCTCTCTCTCTTTCACTGATATAGCGGGTGAACTTTATGAGCTTGCTCTATGTAAAACTTTTATGCAGAGTAAGGTGGATTTCTCTGGGGTTCCAGTCCCATTGGGGCTGTGCAGTTGGGGGCTGTGGATTGGAAAAACTCCTAAACTCCTGCTTAGATTTAAGCACATAATCCCTTTAAAATCAAGGGGATTACTCACATGTTGCAAGGGAGCCTGCACAGCCCTGCCTTGACAATAATGTCTGCCTTGACCACAGTGCAGATCTCTAAAAAGCAAAACACGAGGCCAGTCTCAAGTCTGGTGCACGTAAGCACACAGGCAAGGTTTGGGGGAGAAGCTTTCAGAGGGAGGAATGTTTTGTATAATCATGCAGCTACATCATGGTACAGCGAGACCACGTCAAGAACACACAACAATTAATCCTGTACTGGTATTTCTGTTTCTGATGAGCAAAAATTTCAGATACAGCCACAAAACCGTTAATTACGCACATAGTTCTTGTAACATCCTGAGTAGCAGGATGTACCCCAAATAAGGATTTGGGGCATTTTAGGTATCTTACACAATACATAATCAATTGGTACATATTATTAGAATGACCAAATCTTGCTTTGCTATAAAATCAACTTAGTAAGAAGAATCGATGGGAGGTAGGGAACAGGTTTGACTCACAGACCCTGCTCGTTGTAACTAGAAGTAAATAGACCCTTCACACTAGCTGCAGCAGTGCTTGGCATCCTGACAGGTGGGAATCAAAGGGACCATAACCTCCTGCTTGATATTGTAGGTTACATATGGGTGAAGTAAAAGTGAACGAGGTTTAATTATTGTAATATAATAAATATTCTAGTAATTGCTTTTGCATTGTTTTGTGCTGTATTAATTGTTTTATAATTTATAGTATTTAATGTTTAAATTAGAATTGTTTGTTTCTAAGCTTTGTAAAACTTAAACAATTACATTAACTGCTTAAAGCTTGCAATGAATAAGAAAGTGGTTAAGTTTCTCTGGAGGTTCCTGGTTTCCTTGGGATCTAAAATAAATCGAACCGTATCACACATGCTTAACTCTAAGGCAGTGTCTAGACTACATGCCTCTGTCGGCAGAGGCATGTAGATTAGACACATAGGCAAAGGCAAATGAAGCCGCGATTTAAATGATCACGGCTTCATTTACATTTACATGGCTGCCGCGCTAAGCCGACAAACAGCTGATCAGCTGTTTGTCGGCTCAGCGCGGCAGCCATGTAAATGTAAATGAAGCCGTGATCATTTAAATCGCGGCTTCATTTGCCTTTGCCAAAACAACAAATCTACATGGCTCCGTTGATGGAGCCATGTAGTCTAGACGTACCCTAAGAGTTTTACTGAATGGTCGTCCGGATGAGGGAACAGAAATGATACCATGTGACCAAGGTGTCTAATCCACACGAACCAATGCCAGTAAAATTTCAAATATCTGAAATCTGTGAACAAGTCCTTTTGTTTTCATCGCTCTTCCAACCCTGCAAACTCAGCCTGGGATCTGAACATTTTTTAGCTAATACCTTTCAACTTGATGCGCACCACCAATAATAAACTGCCTGAGACATCGGTAGAGGATCCACGATGAGATTCTAAATACAGCTGGCATTGAGTGGCTCTTAATTTCCCACAGATCAACATGCCCTTAAACAAAGAGTTTGGAAAAAAAGTGTTTCAGAGATGGAGTTCCGCATGTGGGCGCAATGCCATGGGAAACAGAAATGATGAAGACATGGTTAAGAAACTTGAAAATATACAGATCAGTAGAACCCATCTATTTGTTGATTGAATGGAAAAATAAAAAATGACATAGATTAAACCAACTAATTTCTTAAATGGCTGTGAGATTTCAGACTCATATGTAAACAACATATGTGGTTTATGTACATAGATAATGTAATTTCAAAAAATCTATGCCATATATATGGGCTGTAAAATATATAAAGGACACAATCGATTCCCTTGAAATAATGTGTTAATCCATAAAAGATGTGTAATCACATGCTAATATTACAAATGTTTTTGCTCCATAGACTAATCAGAATTGCCAGATCAGATAGGGATTATGGTAGAAAAACTTGCTGTTTCCCTCGCAAAGGAAATTCCCATGGTCATTTGAAATTTTCACTTTGAAATGTTTCATGGGAAAATTTTGAAATCGAATAAAATAAAAATTTCATTTCAAGGGTTTTTTCCCCCCTCTTTCTCCAGTCTCTCCCAACAAATACAATAAAATGAATGATTTCCAGGGTTAGGATTTTTTCTCCATTTTTCTATTTTTTCTTTCTTTTTCCACTCTCAGGTTTTTTAAACATGTCCAACTTTTAAAAAACTCATAGACGCAAAGGAGCAAATGAAAACCCACAACTCTGATATTCCATAATTTTTCCAAAGCTGGACATTTTTTTAAAAGTTATAGTGACAGGAAAGTTAGAAGGAGGAACAAGACATCATTCATGTTATTTATTTTTGTTACTTAAAAGGGAGAAAGAAAATATTTCTAAATTTTGAAATTTCAATAATTGTTCACCTTTCAAAAACTGAAACAAAAACAAACTGTCAAATAAAAAATAAATGAAACCGCAATGTGCCTAACAAGGGAGTGCCTAACTCCTATGTATGTCTTGGAGAGTAAAGTGCTTAACTCCTTAAACACCTGCCACCCAGGGGTCTCTTGCAGGCTAGATCTGAGCTGGCCTCCTGTACAGTTAATAAAGTGATTTGTCTTCTCTCTGCCCAAACAAAATCTTGGGAGTGTCACTAAGTGTCACTTGGTGCAAGGCATTAAGTGAGACACACGCGGACATTACCAGAAATAAACCCACAGAGGATGCCCATCACCCACCTTCCTGCTGGGGGTCCCCCTGCTGAGGAGAGCCCCATGACACTGCCATAACAAGGCAGGGCTGCAACAGGCAAAATGAGTCTCTCAAAGTACAAACTTACCCCTCCCCCCAGCCCACGCCCTTGGGCACAAGGCCAGTCACAGCCCTGCCGGACTTCCCAGGGGAATCCCCCCACCAGTCCCGCAGTCTTCCCTGCTGCCGGAGTGCAGGCCCAAGATTCCCAGTGGCTGTCTCCAGCCCCCAGGGAGCCGGGTGAGGTGCATGGGTGAGTGCCAGAACTCTGCGTTCCTGGGAGCCACAGGCCTGCGTGTTGCTGGATCAGTAGGGTTGCCAGGTGTCCAATTCTGACCTTGTCCAGTAAAAAAATTTCAGAAAATTCACGAGGTGAAAATACCGGACACCTGGCAGCCCTACAACACGTTTGGCAACTGGGCCCAGCCCCCTTAATTTTTTTTTTTTTTTTTGCTCAACAATTTTGGTTTCCCCTTTTTTTTTCTCTCCACAGAATTTTTCCCCCTGTGGTTTTTTTTTTTTTGGTGAGTGCAGTGTTCAGTCTTTTTGGTTCCGCCATCTGACAACCCTAAAAAGTGGGAGGCACTTTAAGATTTAAGCAGAGACACCTCTGCAACTTGTATGCCTGCCCCCCCGCCGTTCCACATTTCCACAAAACAAAGGTTTGAATTGCCACATGAAAACCACAGTGTTCAGTGTGAGGCCTCTGACAGAGCTGCTGAGAGAGCAGCACCCCTCCTCCCCCCTCACCAGAGAGCAAAGATCCCCCCATCCTGAGGCTGGTATTGGACACGTCTCCGTCTCGCACAGGGGCTGTGGCTTTTCATCTCTCTAACCTCGGGGAGCATGTGGCAGATCACAGAGCATCCGTCACTTCCCTGTTCCCTTCTCCCTGCAGATCAGAAAGGGAGAAGTCAGGTCAGTCAGCCACACAGAGTGTCTCCCTGAGACACTGAGGAGCAGAGACAGACTTTCCCTGTTGCCAAATCCCTGAAGAACCACCAGGATTCTCCCCACTTCTCCCAATGATCCTGCCTCTGGGACTCTGGCTGCTCTGTGAGTATGGACGTGATTTCCTGGGTTTAGCATGTCATTAAGAGGGCAATGAGAACAGTCACTGGACTAGGGCTATGTCTGAGAGTCCTTCCCAGGAGGTATCTTCGAAGTCGGCTTTTTTGCCATCCACAGCTCTAACCGATACCATTGTAGCAATGTCAGAAGGGTCCCAGATTCTCCATCCTGACAATTCATAAATGAATATGGGATAAACATAAATGAACATAGTGGAGCTAGTGGAGCTATTCCACCAGCATTTGGATCTATGGATAGAGCAGTGGGACATGGCAAACTCCACAGTCACACGGCAATCGCGTATGGCGGAGTGTCGGGGTCCCCCGCCTCTTGCACCCCTGTAGTGGCACGAACCGACTCCACCAGCCAGTAGAATAGAGGGAGTTTATTGCTTCTCCAGGATACTGCACAGTACGGATGTAATCTGGTTACAGGAACTGAGGCTAGGAGGCCTCAGTGCCTCCCTTGAGATGGGGGGTGGCTGGGCCCTCCAATCCCAGCCCCCTCCCTAGCTCCTTCTCCCCTGCTTCCCACCCAGAAACTACCACTCTCTTCCAGCCCTGCCCCCCAGCCAGGGGCAGCATTCCACCTTCCACCCCCCAGCCAGGTTACCTCTCTGTCCCATCAGCTACTCTGCTGGGCCGTG
Organism: Pelodiscus sinensis; assembly: GCF_049634645.1. Lineage (NCBI taxonomy): Eukaryota > Metazoa > Chordata > Testudines > Trionychidae > Pelodiscus > Pelodiscus sinensis. The sequence goes on from NW_027465849.1 coordinate 221,592, forward strand.
GTGCAGACAGCAGCCAGTGGGGGTCACCCACAGCCCAAACCCAACAACCAGCAAGGTACCAACACTACGTCACATCGCCATCCCGAAGAGCTGCGACGGGACACACCAAATTGTTAGCGCCAATGGTCTATGACAGGGGTGGGGAACCTTTTCCAGGTCAGGGGCCACTGACCCACATAAAAATCAGTCATGCGGGGGGGCAGTAGGGGTAGGGGGCACCGATACTCATGGAGGGGAGGAGACCTGAGCTCCATCTAGGCAAGCCAGGAACTGTATCTGGCCCCTGGGCCTTAGGTTCCCCACCCCTGGTCTACTACGTATCAGGCATAGGCCAGTCTCTGACCTGGCACTGGAAATTGCTGGTGTCATTTCCACTGACTGATTTACCTGATCCCCATTTCAAAAACAGAAGGAAAGGGGCTGTCTGTAACTTTAGAAGCAGCATGAAAGGATGTGCTGTGGGCAGAGGGCAGCTAATAAAACCCACATGAGTTCATTGCAAGGTGGCAGCATTACAGGAATGTATTCTGTAGTGAGTCTGGTGATTGAGATCCCCAGTCATGGCCCAGTGCCCCATTGCGCAAGGTGCTGTACAAATCCAGAGCAAACAGACTCTCCCTACCCCAGAGAGCTCCCAGGGAAGGGGGAAGCCCGAGGCCAGGACCAGGGCAGCGCTGTGGATCTGAGAGGAGAAGTGCGGTTGTTTCACTAGGAAGATGGCAGAACTGACAGAAGATGGAACAAATTCATGGAGGAGGAAACGAGCCTGGGCACGGGATTCCCACTGGAGACGGTCGGCAGCGCGAGACCGGGGGGCCGTCCCGTGTGCTCATTGCTGTGATGGCGAAACTCCATTCATTTTAAATGTGTGTTACTCTTGCAAGCGCCCGGTTGGCCTGGCGGCACCACTGACAGGAATTTATATTGTATTGCACAGGGGCGCTGGCTGCCAGCCAGGAAATCTGCCGCTCTCCGGGTGAGTGTTGGTGCCAGGTAATGACGTTAATTACTGAACAGAGGGGCCTGCTCCCAGGCACACAAAGGCCTGTTGATAGCCCACGGGCAGTGAATGAGGCTAAAAGAGGGTGTGAATTCACACTCACTTTACCAGTGCACAGGGCATTTGTGTGAATGAGAGTCAGGCCCTGTGCATGCAGCAGGAAGAGCAGAGAACTGGGAATCAGGAATCATTGGGGATATTTTCTATATTGCCACTGACTGTAAAAAAAAACCCCAAAGCCCCAGTGCCAGATACCTGATTTCAGTGGGTGCTGTGTGAGATCCAAGGGGTTAGAGGGAAAGGCTCAAACCCAGTGTAAATGGCTGCACAGGTTCCATGGCAGTGGGTGTAAACTGATGAAGAAAGGGCACTGAAGCTGTCAGAGACAAAGTAGTGGAGTTTGCCCCAGTTTTTGATGGGTGCATGGAAACTCGCTTGGGCTAGTTCAAATATAAACAGCAGTGAAGACACGGCAGCCTGAGACTTTGGCTTCACCCTCGAGCAATTCTGCCAGCCTGCTGAGGCTCCACTCCCCGAGTTGCTCAAACTAGTGTGATCAAAGCCAGTGCAGTTCTGTCTGCATGTGCTGCAGTCAGCGAGACCCAGCCCCACAGGGTATGGCTGCAGGTCAAGATAAATCACCAAGTGACAGCAGGTGACTCCACCCAGCTGCTTTCCCGGGGGATCCTGCCATCCCCTTCCCCTGGGAAAGCCTGTGGACTATACAGACATAGCCCTGTTTTGCTGATTGACCCCTGCGAAGAAGCTGCTCCAAGAGGGATAGAAGCAGAGGCTCTGGTAGGAGCAGACAGGGTGTAAAACAGGAGGGGGCAGCTCGCCCTGATCTGCTTGGGGCATCTGGGTTTGAATTTACAAATCTGACCAGTGAGAGCGAGACCCGTGTTCCCCATCACAGGCTGAGCCCTGAGGTGAACCCAGCCTGGGTGACACACAAGGACCTGGAAGGTCTCTGCCCTAGTGCAAACATCAGCTCCATGTAGGGTCGCCAGGTGTCTGGAATTGTACCGGACAGCCCGGTATTTGAGCCTTCTAAAAAAAATTCAGAAAATACAGGCCATGTAAAATGACTGGTATTTTCTGTTTTTCCTGGCTCGGGAGTCCGACAGAAGGGCGGTTGGGACACAAGGCGCAGCTCAGGCTGGCTGGGACGGGAAGAAGATGGAGTGGGCTGGGAATTAAAGGGGCCAAGACGGTATTTCGGCCCCAGTCAGTTCCCTTTTTGTTTGCTCAACAGAATTTTTTCCCTTTTTGAGGGGGAGAGGCGGGGGGTGAGTATTTTTTGTTAAACCATTTGGCAACTAAGCTGCATGAGAGTTGAGCCATTTCACCAAATAATGTTTTTTCTTCACCCAGGCAATCTCCCTTCCCCAACACTGATCATGGACAAGGGCTCTGCCCACCACGGGGAAAGCATCACACTGCTGTGCTTCGTCCCCACGGACACCTCAGTGACGCGCGTCATCTTCTGTAAGGACGGCAAGGACATCTCAACCCTGGCTAGGGACAGAAACAAATTTGTCTTTGAGTTGGCCCAGCCAGCGTCTCCGGAGAGTGTGGGGAATTATTCCTGCCGCTACCAGCACAAGGACGACAGGAACCAGGCGAGGAATTCGCTCCCCAGCACCACCCGGTACCTGAGTGCAACAGGTAACACGCTGCAGGAGCGGAGGGCTGCTTAGCACATGACAGGCAGGTGCGGTGGGTGTAGCTGGAGTGAGACTGGATGTCTCTTGTGCCAGACGTGTTATGGGCTGGAGATACGGGACTGGCTCCTGTTATGCAGTAACTCAGCCCAGATGATCAGAATAACTCCTTTCTAGGCTTAAATGTCTGTGAGTCTATTTATTGATACAGAGTGAAAAAAGGATTGTGGTCCCAGCATCAGCCAGACCCTAAGTGCTCTCACTGCAGCAGAAAGTTCTACGGTCAATTTTAAACCAAAACTGACCTGTTTGGCAAAGCAGCTCCCTCTGCTGACCTCCTAGGCAAGGCAGGTAAATACCCACAAAATACAGCCTGCTGCTGAGCCCTGTTCCCTGACTTCATCAATAGCCATCCAGGGAGAGCTCACGCAGCACCTCCTGGCACAGGAGTAGGAATCTAAACACTTTACAAATGAGAGCAACAGCATTCTTTCCATGGTACAGCTGGGGAAACTGAGGCACACAGAGAGAAGACGATTCTCTAACGTCACCTAGCTGCAGAGTTTGGATTAGGACCCCACATCTCCTCAGTTCATACTGAGTGCTCTGGCCAGAAGACCATGCTGCCTCCCTTGAGTGGCTTCTTGCTTTGCTAATCACATGTTCCCACACTGTGATGGATGATCCCAAAGTCAGTCACTCACATTTCACTGGCAGTGGCTGGTTCTGGCTCTTTGAGGGGATCTGTGATTGCTGTGTGTCTGCCTCACAGATGGTTCCAGCCCTCCTGGGAATGGCAGGTCTGGAGGAGAGCTTTTGCCCACAGGTAAATGGGTTTACTTAGTACTGGGGGATTTTCTTAAAGGAAAAGGGGGGCCCTGCTGAGAAATCAGAAGAGGGCACCCGCCACTCTCAGGGGAAAATTGATCCCTGCCGCAGGCACCTAAATAGGGAGAGGCTGCAGGTAAGAATCCACAATGATGGGGTATGGTCACATGGAGATGGCTAGAGCCAACTCGTTACTTCACTGTGAAATGTGATGACAGCCAAGGTGTCCCTGGCCCTTGACAAGATGGTAGGTCCTGCCCCACTTCCCTCCTCTCCCTCAGCAGAGAACGTTATCCAAGTCCTGTGCCAGGTCAGCCATGTGGCTGTGTCAGTCCAGGTCTCAGGATAAAAGAACCCTCTGGGGAGCCACAAAGGGAGTGGATGGATGTGGGGTTCCTGACACCCCTATATTATTAGAACTGTTCCGATATTAGGGCTTTTGTCTTAGATAAGTGTAAGGCTAATGACTGTCAACAGAAGGCTGGCTCTCAGCTAAGCTTATAGAGCACACGTCACTGCCCCTTGTCAGGGGTCTCAGTGCCTCTGGGTTACATAGGAAACTATCCCCTCCTCCCCCTGACAAAAATAGTCCTGATTTTTCACACTTGCTATCTATCTGGTCACCTGGATGGCTGGCCTGAGTTAAAGAGTGTCAGCACAGAGGAGCTGAGTGAGGGCTGGATTTGGGCTCCATATCAAGCAGAAGGAAGGCAGAGGGACACCTGACCCTAAGAGAGAACCCCCCTGAGCTGTCAGCTCAGAGCCCAGAAGGAGGCTGTGATATTCCTCTCCTGAGAGGGAAGTGATGGGCAGAATCCATAGGCCCAGAAAGAGGCCTGAGGGAACCTGAATCAAGGGAGAACCCGTGATGGATGAATTGATGCATGGAAATAAAATCTAATAAACGAAATGCCATAGAGTAGGAATCTTGTATCATGTGTCCAAGCCTTGGAGAAAGGACTTGTAAGACCCAAGAGGTGGTTCTGAGTGAGGCATCTGCAGGGCCACATTATGCCACAAGGGGTAGCTCTATGGCAGCTGCCTGCCCTCCACAGGGCAAGAGGCAGGTTTCACTGGGTGAGGCGCCCTGTATTAACTATCGTATTAAAGTCACCCCCAGTTTTTCACAGCATGCACCCAGTTTTGGTGGGATGTAAAAGGATTTTTGGGGGTGTCCCTGCCCTGGATCCATGGCCTCAGGAGTTAGATCATTTTTGTGTTCTCCCTCTGTGTTAAGGAAGCACTGAGGTTGACCTGCCTCCGTCCCTGGGCCCCTGTGTCTCAAGCTAACACTCCCTTTTCCTGCTGCTGTCGTGGTTTTCTAGGCCTGGGACTCACTGTGGGACTCGCTGTCACGGCTGGCCTGGCTCTAGGGCTGCTGGGATGTATTCTGATAAAGACAGGTAGGTGCTGATGGTGGAGTACGAGGCTGAGATGGAACAATTACAAGAAAGGCCAGACTGGGTCACACCACTGACCACCTAGTCCAGCGTCCAGTCATCCAGCAGTGGCCAGTACCAGTGGGTACTTCAGTGAGAATTAACAGACCAGGCTGGGCTGCTGACAGCCTGTTCCCCGCGTGGAACTGAAGAGCTTGGTGGGGAAATCTAACATGCAGTCCTGCCCTTCTGTCTCAGGCTCTGCCCCTTCCAGGGGGCCCAGAGATGGCTTCACCCCATGGCCCAGCAGGCCTCTCCTCAACCTTGAGAAAAGGCAGCTAGTGATTGACCACCCCGTCTTGTCCACCCTACTTCTGGCAGTCAGTCTAGAGCCACCCAGAGCATGGGGCTGCAAACCTGACTAACCTAGCGACTCGTCCTCAATGGATCTGTCCTCCATGAACTTATCTAGGTCTTTCTGAATCCCATTATATTTTTGGCCTTTGTAACATCTGCTGGCAAGGAGTTCCACAGGTTGACTGTGCGTTGTGAGATGAAGTACTTCTTTGTGTTTGCTTTAAATCTGTTGCTTATTAATTTAATCAGATGGCCCCTGGTTCTTGGGTTATCTGAAGAGGTAAATAAAATTCGACTTACTTTCTTTGCCCCAGTCATGAGTTCATAGATCTCCATCGTATCCCCTCTTAGTCATCTCTTTTCCAAGCTGAAAAGCCCCACACTTTTAAACCTCTCCTTGTACACACTGTTCCCTGCCCTTTATCATTTTGTTGCCCTCCGCGCCTTTTCCAGTGCTAATATTTCTTTTTAAGATAGGACAGCCAGAACTACATGCAGCATTCTAGGAGTGGGTGTGCCGTGGATTTCCATAGTGGCATTATGTATTTTGGGTCATATTACCGAACCCTCTCCTAATGGTTCCCAACATCCTGTTAGCTTTTCTGACTGCTGCTGCACAGTGAACATATGTTTTCAGTGAACTATCCTCAGGATTCCCAGGGTGTGTCTACACACCACCCAAAACTCAAAATAAGACATGCAATTTGCGCTAAGCAAATTGCATAGCTTATTTTCAGTCTATTTCGAAATAGGCTATTTCAAAATTTGGCACCATCTACACAGCACCAAATTTCAAAATAAAGCACTATTTCAAATCATCCCTTACTCCTCGTAAAATGAGGTTTACAGGGATGGCGAAATAGCGCATCTGCTATATTTTGAAATAGTGGATGTGTTCAAAAGACACGGGGTAGGCATCCTGAAATATGCCAAAGGCATCCTGAAATAGTGATACAGTGTAGACATACCCCCAGATCTCAATCTTGAAAAGTAGCATTAAAAACAACAAGCAGTCCTGTGGCACCTTATAGAGTAACAAATATATTAGGTTATGAACTTTCCACTTCAGATGAGTTGAAGTGGAAATTACTGAACCCAGGGTATATATAACAGCAAAAGCAATTACCAGTCAATTGTAGGACCAGCATTATGAAGCTAATTAAGTCAAGATGGATGTGTCCCATTCATAGCATCTGATGTGGTAATGTGAATATCAAAGGTAGGGTAAATAGCCTTTGTAGAGTGTTAACCAGTTAACATCTGTCTTTGGTCCCAAGTTGATAGGGTTAAACTTGTAAATGAAATCCAGTTCAGCTGTCTCCCTCTGGTATTGGGTGTAGATAAAAGGCTACTTTTAAATCCATTATATTTCAAATGCAGTGAAGGGCACCTCTACAGGCTGTAGCCTTGTTGAGATCTGACTGGTCAGAGATTGACCAGCACTGAGGTCTCTGGGCAGCTGTCTCCTGCATTCACCTCTGTGGACCTTGGGCTGCAGGACTCTGGGGGTAGCTAGACCAAGGTGTGACACTCGCTGAGCTTCCCTAATGCTCTTTTCCTTCTCTCGGTAGTTGTATCGCGCTGCAGGACACGCAGGTAGGAGGGAACCTCACCCTGAGCTGCAGCCCCTGCTGAGGCGGCTCCCTAGGTGATGCCCAGGTCTGGGAGGGGGGCTTATTTCTGCCTTGAGGGGGGCTCTGCCCTGGGGAGCTGACCTGGGCTGTACCCCCCTTTACCCACAATGCAAATGCCCTGGGGACCTGACCCCACCACTACCCTCGGCCTGGGGATGGCAGGAGGGCTCATCCCGGCGCCCAGTGCTGCACATGGGACTGACACATTCTCGTTCCACACAGGGATCCCGGCCCAGATGAGAGCAGCCCGGCCCTGGAAGATCAGATCCAGTGTAAGAGCCTGTTGTTCTGGCAACCGCACCAGGGACAGCTCCTCCGTTTGTCCATCTGTTGGCAGGGGCCACAGTCCTGGGTGCCAAGGCCTAAAGAGTCCCTCAGTATCCAAGCCAGAGGGTCCTACCCTGATGGGGATGGTTCTCCCTGCTGCCTCCCCCCAGCCACAGACAGGGTAACAGGAGATGCTGGTTGTGGGCAGAGGCCAGATGGGCTGCAGCCCTGGCAGCTCCTTGTGCTGCAAACTGTGGGACAGAGGCAGGGGTCCTGGCAGGCACCTCCCTGCATGGGGAGCAAGGAGACACATGCCAGGAACAGCCAGAGCATCGCCCCATTATCCGCAGGCAGCCAGGATCCCCGAGACCACTCCCAGTTCTACCTGCTCCCCATCACTAGGCTGGGCACCTGGTATTATCAGCCCAACCAGCCCGCTAGGGCTCACACTGGCCAGATGGTGCCCGATCCCAGCGGGCCTGGCTAAGAACAGGGATGGGTCTGTGTCCCTGGCGGATGTGGGGCAGGTCCTCTCAGGGTGGCGGCCAGCAGGTGAGGATGCGCTGACCTCGGTTCTCTCCCCAGATGCCGAGGTCACCAGAACCCGCGCCAACCTGGTGAGTCGCCCGGCCGGTGCCCACAGCACAGACAGGGCTGAGCAAGCCGCATCTGGGCAGCGCGTTCCCATGGAAACAGGCAGCAGGAGATAGAGATAAACCCTGGGACCCCCCTGGGCCCATCTCAGCGTCAGCAGCTCCAGCCTGGCCTGGAGTGAGGGTCACAGTGGGGTGACCCAAGTCCCAGGGGATAAACAGGGAGCATCCTGGCATGGAGGGAGAATGAATTGGAGAGTCTGGGCTTCATTCCCCGTCACTACCACTGCTTCCATGTCACTGGAACTCACTGGAGTCTATGGGGCCAGGTCCTCCAGGGGTGTAAATCGGCTGAGTCTCCATTGACGTAAATGAACCAAATCCCCAACGGGTGTAAATCGGCCTCACCCGAATGGAGCGACACTGGTTTGCACCAGCTGGGGGTCTGGCAAAATAAATTCAATAAAAGAAAGGAGAAGGGTTTACCCTGAGTGACCCATGGCAGGTCTTGTCCCCAGAAGCCCTGGCTGAGTCCTCAGTCCTATGTGAGACTCCAAGCATCTGTGTCCATCCCATTGAGCCCATTAACCTGGCCTCCAGCACTCGCCTGCACACAGCGCTCCCCTGCCCGGCTCTGAGGAGGGACCATGCCCTCCCCGTTGCCACATCCAAGGGCTAGTTCACAGCTCCCACCCTGGTGCTCCCCAGGAGACACATTCCGCCTGGGAACAGGCTGTAAATGTTTAACGGGGAGAGTAATTAACCGCTGGCACCATTCACCAGGGTCATGGCGGATTCTCCAGCACTAATAGTTTGTAACTCGGGATTGGGTGCATCTGACAGACCCAGGAGTTGCTGTGGGGACGTCTGTGGGCCATGTCACATGGGGGTCAGATGAGGGGATCACAATGGTCCTGTCTGGGATGGGATCCATGAACCAGGATTCCCGGCCAGCCTGTCTGCATGGGGAAAGGGTTTCCCAGCTAGTTCAGCAGGGCTCTAACCCTGGCCGTGTTGTATCGATGTCCCAGCAGACCATGGTGGACAGGAACGAGGCCGTGACCTACGCGGCCGTAGTAAAGGGCACCTCTCGAGCGCAGGACACCCGGCAGGCTCCATAGCACTGGGGAAGGGCAACGCTCTGTGAATGGGCCCATGTGGGATGGGGGTAGTTCCCCCCCACAAAGCCAGTGCAGGGACTGGTCAGTGGGGGAAGATCCAACCCAACCTACCTGCCAATTCAAAGTCTCCATCGCCCCCACCGGAACCCCCCTGCCAGCCCCTGAAGCTCCCTTCCCTGCTGCAGCATTTGATAACCCCAGGGACCAGAGTATTAGCCTGTTGTGGAGCAGCATCTGAGCAGGGGGGCTCAAAGGAAGGGAACTATCTCAGCTCTCCCTGCAAATATGGGGCAGGCTGCTAACACTGGACACCCAGGGCTGTCACCCGCCCAGTGCTGAGGAATGAGTCCAGTGCTCAGACAGATGCTGTGGGGTGAGGCAGTAGCATGAGAGCTGGTCACTGGGATTCCCTGTCACTTCCCCACAGGATCCCCAAGGCCCCACAAGCCTGCGTGAGCCCCACACTCACTGCAGCCTGCGCAGCGCCTGGGGAAGGAGACAGTGACGGAGCCTGCGAACCAGCCAGCGAGAACCAGCCTTTGGGCCAGTGGATGCTGCAGGGGAAGCTCAGACTCTCCACAGCCAGCGGCCTCCTGTCACAGCCCGTTGCTCTAGTTACGGCAGAACCTTCCTGGCCAACGTTTCCACCTTGGAGGCCGGCGCATAAAATCCCCATGGCGACTGTGCGTGCAGAAGGGCCGGCGGCCACAAGCCATTTGCACAGGCAGCTGGCTGACGCGCACACTCGGCCAAGGGATGTGCCAACGCAGGGGCTCGAATGGGTTTAAGAGGTGGTTCCCAAATGGCTCCTGTAATGACTGAGTGCTCAGGATTCAGACACTGCGCCGAACGTCTCTGTTGCCAGCCTGACAGTGGGGGTAGGAGAGGAAACGTGCAGGGATGTGGCTGAGCCAGTGACATGCTGACATGGGTGAAGTGCTGGGGTCTTTGTTAGGCTCTGAGCATGTGCCAGGTGAGTAAGGAGGCATATTTTTTAAGGCATTGATGTGCCTAACTCCCCTGGCTATCTGTGAGATTTAGGTGCCCGAGTCTCTTGAAACATTTAGCCCCAAGGGGTCTGTGGCAGGCAGATGTGAGCTGGCTCATGTGCAGTTAATAAAGAGATTTGCCTTCTCTCTGCCCAGCCTACTTCATAGGAGTGTCACGAAGAGTCACCTGGTATCAAGTGTTACAGTGAGACATACACGGCCATTGTCTCCCTGCGTCTGTGGGGGAATGTTGCAGTGAAACAGAGTGCGTGGAAGCACCGCGTTCTCATCGACCATAGAGACACTCAGGTGCAGGGTCATGATTTGTGAACATCACTTATCAATGGGTCCAGGGATAGGAGAATCAATTATTTATGCCCTGACCGCACACGTGCGCGCGCACGCACACACAGACACACATACACCAACAAACCATTTTATTAGCATAAAATTTAGGCTGCCCTGTGGTACCTGACTCCCTTCCAGAATGCTGAGACCAGCCAAACTCACCAGTCTGAAAACCAGAACATGCTGAGTTCAGGTATTTCAAACTCAGGCTTCAGAAAACCAAGAAATCAAGTGAAAGGACAGGCCCACACAACCTTAACTCTGCCCTCGTTGAGTGATTTCCCAGTACATCCATGCTCCTCAAATAGTTACAGGCAGACCTGCCCTCCATGCAGAGACTGAGCCTGCCCCACCTAAAGAACTCCGACTTTGCTACATTTACATCCCTTCTTCCAGCAACCCACTCCTCATAGTGCTCAATTTTCATCTGCAGGCCCCAGGGCACTCCCATTCCCCACCTTCCTACTGACAATCCCAGTGCCGAGAACAACCCTGTGATTTGCATAGCCTGCAAACCGCAGCGCTGTGAAGGGCAAACTGGGTCTCTCAAGGCACAAACCCCTCTTCGGCCTTCACTCATCAGTTCTTTCCTGTGGCCTCAGAGCCCCTCCCAGCCCTGCCATGCTTCTTGAGCAAATACCTCCACCATTCACACAAGGGCACCCAGGGCAGGGAATGCAGACTTTGCGCGGAACCCAGGCCCACAGTGGCTGTCACCAGCTCCTGGGAATCAGGGGTGAGGTGCAAAGGTGTTTACTTCAACTGCATTTCCTGGGGTTCACCAATTGGAGCTTTACTGGACTCAATGCTCTGACAGGGCAGAGCTATCGCTGGACACCTGTAGCTCTGCCCAAGAACTGACAAATAATGGGGTGAATTCATGTGGTTGGAGGGCTGGGATTGTGGGAAGTAAAACTTGGTTTTGGGCATGTGAAGACTCTTCAAAGGCCCATTCGGGGCTAAGGACCCTCACAGCATGTCCATGCCAGTTCCAGCAGGTGTGCAAAGAGAGAGCAAAGAGAGAGCAAAGAGAGCTACACCTTTCAGGACCTGGCTGTAGGTACCAGGAGTGGTGGCTCGAGACACCAGACACTGGCCTATGGGGCACTGTATGGTCCAAGCAACTGGGAAGGCAGCATTAAGACCAAGTTCTGAGGACAGAGGAACCGGGCACTTTTTAGAAGAGCTTCTGGCCTGGGATCTGCAGTGAGACTTTTCCGTGGATTGAGGGTAAAAGAGGGATCTTCTGGATGAGCAGTGACTGAGTAAACTCTGGGATTTACAAGCAATAATCATGCCTTGGATTAACCTCATTGGTTACAATACTGACACTGCACAAAGATTAATAAACTGAGAGCTCTTTAAATGTGTCTGGAGAGGTACTGTGGTGACTAGGGGCTCCACTGTGGCTTTGAAGCGCATCTACATATTTATCAGTGAATATCCCACTCTTGGGGCCGGGGCCTGGTCATAAGGGTGCTGTACTGTATAATGGACATGAGGGATAGTGCGAGGTGAGGGGTGGGGAAGGGTGGATATTGTATACTGTAATGGGCACTGGGGCGGGAGAGGGACAGCTGAGAGGGGGCGGCTATGCTGTAGAATGGACACTAGAGGGCAGCATTTGCTCCTCTGTTCTGCATCACCAGAGAAAGTAACCAAACATGTTGCTTCTTAATCAAGCTTCTGTATAGGAGGAGGAGGAAGACAGAGGATTTCTCACTGTTTACAAATGCACTTCAGAGTGTTTTTACCCCGATCTGTCCCCAAATGTGTCATTTCTGGCAGTAGGAGCCTTACTGATTTTAAATGAGACAATCCATCATTCGATTTTAGGGGCTCATCTGACTCCTTAACGTATATTTGCCTCGTATGTTGTATACAATAATATCCCAATAAGATGCAGAGCAGGGATTTCCCTACACCCCCCCAAGGGAGTGTATACCCCCCCGAATTTCCCCAACACCCCCCCCCCCCAGTTTTGTGAACTATGGTGCGATCCTCATCCTCACGGTCTCACCCCTCATCGGCTCTGACACCCCCCGCATAAATTCGAACACCCCCCCCCCCATTTCAATTCCTGGGAGGCTACTGGTGCAGAGTGCTGTGGCAAGCTGCGTTTACCTCACCCTGGGGCATAATGGTTGCTGGAGCCATTTCAATTAGGGTATGTCTACATTAGCCCCCAGTTCGAACTAGGGAGGCTAATGAGGGCAACCGAAATTGCAAATGAAGTGCGGGATTTAAATATCCCGCACTTCAATAGCATGTTCCCAGGCGGTCGCCATTTTGGAAATTGACTAGCCCAGAAGAACTGCCTACAGTTCACGTGACAGAGAAGGGCGATTCCAAAATAAACCCCTTACTTCGAATTACCAGTTAAACCTCATGGGTTTGAGGGATAGTTAAATCCCACGCTTCATTTGCAATTTTGGTCGCCCTCACTAGCCTCCCTAGTTCGAACTAGGGGGCTAGTGTAGACATACCCTTAGATCCAAGTATGCCCTTTTGCAGAAGAAAGCTTTTAAACAAGTAACCCAAATGATCAGCCAAATAAGAGTAAAATGTTTCCAGACAATTTGAAATTCCTGTACCTGAAAATCTGACCCAAATGATTCCTGACATTTCACATACCAAGCCCTAAAGAGAGACCTGGGTGGAAATATTCCTCCAAGGCACATCCTATTGTTAGCACCCAGAGCAAATGATCGGTGGCAGAAATGTAGACTTCAGCAAGTGGCTCTCTGCAGCATCAGTCCAAGACATATGTAGTGGTGCTTTTTTGTCCCTCACAGTTCCCTGATGTTCAGACTCTTTTCAGGGAGAGGCAGGGATCTGGGAGAGAGGAGCTGTTATGTAGCAAAAGGATTTAAAAGATAACGCTGCAGGGGACAAAAAAAGAACAAAAATAGATCTTCTGTCCTTTTCTATGACTGCCAGCATCTATTAACTAGTGTTATGCCTCCCTTCCCCCTTTACTAATCAATGGAAAAGACTCATTGCATGTAACCCTAACAGGTAAAGGTTTATTTGGGGGAAAGTTTAGAAAATAGGGGATGGAACAGGTAATTAAAGAGTACTATAACAACATAAAATCACTTTAACAAGTACAGTGGTCAGTCTCTTATTTGGTATATAACCAAGATCCATTAAACAAGAACCCTTGGCTAGATAACAAATATGAACAAGATAAAGTAAACAAAAATAGATAATTTCATAGAAACCTTCTTTTTGTGAAAAGTTCTATGAAAGTTCCCAAGTTGGTTGCTTAGGACCTTGATCTCTTGGCTCCTGAGGAGCCTTAAGAGAGGAACTCTGAGGAGATCTCACATAGCCTGGTTCTTCTACAGCTGTAGTGGTATATGATGGGCAAGGCTGCTGGACAGATGATGCCTGCTGGTATAGAGTGGAGTCTTCATATTGGCTTAGCTGGTCTAGAGTCTAGGTGGCCTAGAAAGGAAGATCCGCGCAACCTGACACTAGGATGGGCAGCAGCGAACTGTCTAACTGCTGACCTGTTATAAAATCTGTGGCAGGAAAATCCCTGCAAGACCCCATAGGATCTCCCCTTACAGGGCATCCCCATAGAATTCCTGAGGGGATTCTGGTTCCAGCTGGAACTCGTTTACCCCTAGTTGTCATAAAAAAGGCGGGAAAACCTTACCAGTCAGACTTATGATCACCTGACCAAACTTCCATTTTGAAAAACAAAATGGATGCCCCATAATACATTAAAATATACGTACAGCTTATAATAAAAAACTAGGATTTTACCCTTACCAGAGGGAAGGAGAGTCAGTAATAGCGTTGCCAGGTGTTTGGTATTGACCCGGACAGTCCGGTATTTTCTCCTCCTGTCCGGTAAAAAAATCAAGAAAACTCTGCATTATGTGATGACCAAATACTTCTTTGGGTTTGTTTTAAACCTGCTGCCTCTTAATTTCATATGGTGGCCTCTATCTCATGTGTTGTGGGAAGATGTAAATACATCTTCTTTATTCACTTTTTCCACACCAGTCATGATTCTATAGACCTCGATCATAGCTCTGTCTTTGTTGTCTCTTTTCCAAGATGAAAATACTAGTCCTGATAATCTCTCCTCGTATGGCAGCATGTAAGGATAGGGCCTTTTTTTCTGTAGCCATATGATAAGGCCTGTAGCCATATTGGAAACCCTAAAGCCTTTGTCTGCTGTCAGATTAAAAGAGCAGCTGCCATTAGCTAAAAATCAAAAAGTCGCATACTCACATTCCATTGAAATTGCATTAAAATACTGCCATACCAGGCTGTTAAGAAGGAAACCCCGTCCTAATGGCACCCACAGTCACCAGATTAAGAAACTGGTCTCAAGATGGTTAAAGAAAACTTCATTTCACAGCATTTCATCTGGCAAAAAACTCTTTATCAATAATTGGGGTTGTGAAATCCTCATTCATTTATTGTTCTGTCATTATGGTTCCCTATTGTTTGTATGATCTCTGTCTGGTTTTTAATTGTTTCCGTCTGCTGTCTAATTAATTTTGGTAGGTATACATCAATTAAGACAGTGGAATATGATGGGTTAGATAATTCTGTTACAGTATGTTTGAATTGGTTACTAAAATGTTAGTAAAATGATTGACTAAGGTATAGTTAAGCAGGACTCAAGTTTCACTTTTAAAACTGGAGTTCAAAAGGAAGTTCTTTGGGAACCAATTCCAGGATGCAGCCACAAGTTCAGAGATGCTGGACCTAAACCTTGTGCCAATGACATAGCATAGATACTGGAGCCCCAAAGATGGACATGTCCCTGACTGGCCATCAAGAAAAGTTCATCTAACCTCTTGGGAGAGGTTATCATTGTACGCTTAATGTGTGCATTCTCTTTTTGATGATAATAAATAGTGATTAAGTCAGATATTCCTGTATAAGGGTCTTTCAGTGGTAAAAGACCCTACAAACCTGCAGAATGTAAGGTGTGTGCTTGACCCCTTAGAACAAGTGAAAGTGGATGTCTATATTGAGAGGTCTCAGAGGGGTATGCATGTTAATCTGTAACTTTAAAAACAAGTAGACCTGTGGCACTATAGAAACTAACAAAAATACAGAGAATCATGAGCTTCCATGGGTAAAATCCACTTCATCAGATGAATTGGAGTAAAAATAACAGAAACCAAGGTATATATAATAGCAGAAGAAGTGCCTGTCCATTGTAGGGCCCGTGTTAATAAGGCTAATTAAGTGGGCAATATAAGGACAACCCAGGAAACTACCAACCAGTCAGCTTAACTTTTGTGCTAGGAAAGATAATAGAGCAAATACTTAATGAATCCATTTGCAAAAATCTGGAAGATAATAAAGTGATAAGTAAAAGTCAGAATGGATTTGTAAAGAACAAATCATGTCAGACCAAACTGGTAGCTGTCTTTGATAGAATAACAAGCCTTGTGGATTAAGGGGAAGAGGCGGACGTGATATACCTAGAATTTAGTAAGGCATTTGTGATCTTCTGATCAATAAAATAGGGAAATACAATCTAGATTTGGCTACAATAATGCGGGTGCATAATTGGTTGGACAACTCAGAGAGGAGTTATCAATAATTCACAGTCATGCAGGAAGGGCAGAACAAGTGGGGTTCCAGTTCTGTTCAATATTTTCATCAGTGATTTAGATAATGGCATAGAGAATACATTTATAAAGTGTGTGGATGATACCAAGCCGAGAGGGGTTGCAAGAGTTTTGGAGAATAGGATTATAATTCAATTCTGAACAAACTGGAGAAATGGTCAGCGGTAAATAGGATGAGGGTAAATAAGGACCTGCCCCTTGTGCAAGCACCTTGTCGGGGCGGGGCAGTTTGTGTGCTCTTGTGATCCCAGGAGCTATGTCAGCGGGAGCTTAGTGCTCCTAATAGGTTCAACCAAGAAGGAAAGGTCAAGTGGGGAGGAGCCAGACTAAGCATGCACACCGATCCTCCAGGATTGGGGGTTTGGCTCAGGGCTAACAACCCTGACCTAGAAAAAGGTTTTGTTACGGAAACAGCAACAAAGCATGCCTTCTCAACTGTGTGTGACGGCCTTCCAGTGTCACTTATAGTGACTTGTATGACTGCCAGTGGTGAAAGCAGAAATGAAGCTACTGACATGAGAGCATGAATCATACTTGGGGCACTATTGAGAGGCTGGCCAGAGACTGACAGAAGTGGAGGACCTTTGCTGCTGCCCTATACGCCAGTGGGCACGAAGGACAATGATGATGAGATAAGGACCAATGCAAGGTCCTCCACTTAGGACGGAACAATCCGTTTCACACGTACAGAATGGGAAGCGACTGTCTAGGTAGGAGTACAGCAGGAAAGGGATCTAGGGGTCACAGTGGACCACAAGCTAAATATGAGTCAATAGTTTGATGCTGTTGCAAAAAAAACCAAACATCATTCTGGGATGCATTAAAAGGAGTGTTGCAAGCCAAGACACGATAAGTCATTCTTCCGCTCTCCTCTGCACGATTAGGCCTCAGCTGGAGTATTTTGTCCAGTTCTTGACACGACATTTCAGTAAAGATGTGAAGAAACTGGAGTGGGTCCAGAAAAAAGCAACAAAAATGATTAGAGGACTAGAGAATATGACCTATCAGGGAAGATTGAAAGAACTGCATTTGTTTAGTCTGGAGAAAGAGAAGACTGAGAGGGGACATGATAACAGGTTGGAAGAACCTAAAAGAGTGCTACAAGAAGAGAGAAAAATTGTTCTCCTTGACTTCTGATGAAAGGACAAGAAACAACAGGCTTAAATTGAAGCAAGGGAGGTTTAGACTGAACTTTAGGAAAAACTTTCTAACTGTCTTAGGGTATGTCTACACTACCACCCTAGTTCGAACTAGAGTGGTTAATGTAGGCAACCGTAGTTGCAATTTGAATTTCCCGGGCTTCATTTGCATGTTGCTGGGTGCCGCCATTTTTAAATGTCCGCTAGTTCAGAGCAGCACGAACTAGGTAGTTCGGATTAGGCTTCCTAATCCATGTACACCTCGTTCTACGAGGAGTACAGGTAGTTTGGAATAGGAAGCCTAATCCGAACTACCTAGTTCGTGCTGCGTGTAGCTGCGGGCACAGAGTCCGAACTAGCGGACATTTAAAAATGGCGGCGCCCGGCAACATGCAAATGAAGCCCAGGAAATTCAAACTGCAACTCCGGTTGCCTACATTAACCACCCTAGTTCGAACTAGGGTGGTAGTGTAGACATACCCAAAGTGGTTAAGCACTGGAATAAATTGCCTAGGGAGGTTGGGAAATCTCTATCCTAGGAGATTCTTAAAATCAGATTAGAAAGACAACTATCAGGAATGATGTAGATGGTGCTTGGTCCTGCCATGAGGGCAGAGGACTGGATTTGATGAGCTCTTGAGGTCCCTTCCAGTTCTAGTATTCTATGATTCTATTAGCACATAGAATTTCTATCCATAGAGATTCTATGGTAGAGTTTGGTTCATTTAAGATGTTTACTTCATTTGAGTCTATGCTTTCTTTCACATATAGTGCCATCCCCCGCCAGCGTGACCTGTTGTGTCCTGCTGATAGATTTTGTACCCTTCTATTACTGTGTCCTATTAATTATTGATAATGTGGATTGATTATCCACATTTCACCCAGTTTCTGTGATGCCCATTATGATGTGGTGCTATTACAGAAGTCCCCTTGCGTTGTCCCCCGGTGTGCTGACCCTGTCACTGACACCCACCTTCCTGCTCTCTGGGGCTCTCCACCAACCTATCTCCCAAAGACAAGGCACAGAATTGGGGTTGCCACTCCCCTGTAGAGGAGCACAGATGCTGAATCAGTTCAGCTTTGAGAGGGTTCAGCCCTAAGGAATTCAATCTGCACCCAGGAATCCAATCCACAAACAGGGCTAAACTCCAAATAAATCTATTTTACTGTGTGTAAAACTTTTACACAGAGAAAGCTCATATGGTCCTCCCTCTTTATCAGTGAAAGAGAGAGATGCAGTGGCTGCTCCCTCGCCTCCCTCCCCCAACAATTATTTACACTGGGCCTGATAATAAACAACAGTGTTTTTATTAATTTCAAACAATAGAATTGAAATGATTGCAAGTGAAAACACTCAGCTCACAGTGAGTTACTAAATTAAAATGAATAAGGAAACACATAGCTAGTTCTAATTCACTATTAAACGTGTTATATGAAAATTCTTATCCTAAACAGCTGTTCTCATTTCAGGGATAAGCTTCAAATCAGAGTGCATCTTTTGCTCTGATTTGGGTCTACAGTATTCATCAAAGTCCTATTGTATCCTTTTAGGGTGGGCCAGGCAGTTTCAAAAGCCAGCTGAAGACAAAGTCTGTTGGTTTCCCATTGCTTAAATAGACTCCCCCCCCAGGGCAGAAATCTTTTGTTTTGCATCTCCCATCCCTATGGAAAATTACCATAGATGGATACCAAGATGGATTACAGTACCAGGTGGCATGGTCACCTGTTTTCCTAGGGCCAACCACTCTTTGGACTCACAGGACAAACAAGGCTGTTTATAGGTCGTGGAACTGATCACTGAGCCATTCGGTTTCCGGGGCACCAGTGATGGCTCTCATTAGCACATTTAGGACTATAAACAGACTCACACTTCATATTTCGAACTCCATATGCAAGAATGATACATACACCCAAAAAAACAGGATATACAGATTGTAACGTTAAAATTGCGGAGGTATTTTGCATTAAGTCTCCTAGAGTTATGCATATTCATATTCACAAGGCAATTCTCATAAGGCATGGCAGGGCCATCGCACCCATTATATGAGTCTCCTCATTCAGTAAGAAGTATCTAGTTCATGCCACCACTCCAGGGCTTGGAACTCTCTCCAGCTGATTATTTTCAGGAATAACGGCATTGCACAAGAGAGGTTTTCTTGCTCAAGAAGGGGTAGTGTAGATGCTCCTTCTGGCGCAAGAGCCTCTTCCGCAAAAATGGTGGCTCATTGGATATGCAAATGAGGCTCAGCGATATTCCACGCTTAGCCTCATTGGCATACTTCTGGCGCAAGATCGCGCCAGTGTAGACATAGCCTAAGCCCGACTGTCCCAGCTCTGACCTCTAGGCTTCACCATCCCTTGCACGGTTTCTCCCAGCTCAGAAAATCAGAGTGTGAGTGCAAGAGCCCTGCCCCCCCTCTCCCCTCGCTTTCAGATCTGGTCAAGCAGATTCATTCAGTGGTGAGGCAAAGGAAGTTACAGCAGAACCTAACCACACCGTCAGCAGCCTGCGCTCCCTGCCAGAGCAGGATGGAAACCCCCCCAGCCCAAATTTGTGGGAACCAGGAAATGTGGCAGGCAGGGCCTCCCCCCCCCCCCCCCACACACACACAGCCTCGCACTAACCAGAGCCAACAGGACAATTGCATAGGGCCCAGCGCAGCCCTGCAAAACTAAGTGACATCCTATCTGCAGAGTCACTGTGGGTAAATGCAATGCAAATATTAACCTCTGCAAGTAGAAATAGACCACATTGACGCAGAGGTTTATGCACTGAGGCGTGCACTATCTGGGGTGTGGGGAGGAACATTCAGCGGGGGGGGGGAGAAGGGGGCAGAGTGGAGCAAGGGGTGACACCAGGCAGCTTCTTTCCTGGCATGGCGTGGGCTTTGGTGCCAGGAGACAGGGTGGGCGGCCATTTCTTAGTTTCTGTCCTGGACCCCAGTGAGTCTAATTCCAGGGTTGGTTCTGGGAGCCCTATTCCCCTTGCCAAACTCTCTGGAGCAGCACAGGGAGCATGTGCTGGAACCCAATGAACTCTCTTTGTGGGAAAAGAGGCAGGTCCACACAGGGCAGGAGGATGAGTAAACACCATGTTTTGTGCACGTGGCTTCAGAAAAATCATAGAATCATAGAACACTAGACCTTTAAGGGCCCTCAGGGATCATCCAATCCCATCCCCTACACTCACAGCAGGAACAAGCACCATCTAGAGCATCCCTGACCAATGTGTGTCTAACGTCAATGCAGACTGTGCCTGAGTTTGCCGAAAGCCTGACACACTAGCTCACTTTGCACCTTGGAAAAATTCCAGATGAGAATTCCCGTTGCAGCTTGAGAAAATGCCACCTTATGTGGCCAGAGAACTGTCCACTGGCCCCTGACTGAGATAAAGGGGCAGTTCCCTCACCTCAGAGCTGTCGTGTCAGGCTTTCTGCAGACTCCAACAGACAGTTCTGCACTGAGGTTAACTCAGGCTGCATTTTCACAGCCATCTCGGCAGCCGGCAGCAATAGAAGAATTGAAAAGCTGGGATGTGGGGGCACTATCCTGCACCCAGGGCAGAGTTCATGGATTCGAAAGGACCATTGTGACCTGCCCACACCAGGCCAGAGAATTGCCCCCATTAACTCAGCCATTTCTCTCTGAGCTAGAGGAAGATTTGTAAGAAGGGACACCAGGATGAGAGTTAAGGACCCCGCATGATGGCGGATCAGGCACATAACTGGGTCAGTCATTCGTTGGGTAGCTCCCCTCCCTGTGAAACATTTGTCTAGTGTGGGTCTGGCTAGATACAGCTTTTAGCCATGGGATCTCAGTCTGTGTCTGTCTGTCCCGCCCCGGGCTCTGTGCAATCACCAGCTCTTGCCCCTTCTTCTGTCTGCTGCCCGGCCCATGTCCTCTCTTGCCGGAAACGAAGCTGCAAAGTGAAACCCACAGACTGAATAAAGCTCAGACCTGTCTCTCACTTCCCCTTTCCTCCTGAGCTGGATCACACAGCTCACAGCCAGGCTCTGGAGATGGTTGCCAGGGGACAGGTGTTTGGGAACCTAGCGCTGCTCGCCCTGCTGGGCTGGCTCAGAGGTGAGTATCCTTTTTGACGGGTCAGGGATTTAAAAAGCCCTATAAAGTGGCGTCCGCTTGTAGTTTGCAAAGTGACAGAATAACACGGCTCCCCCTCTGGGACTTTTTACTCTGCTGCCCTGATACCTTTAAACCAGAGCCGTTGGCAAACTACATGTAATGTTTCCCTGCGAGCAGAGTTCCCTGTAAGCTGAGCATTTGGGCGGCCACCCTGAAGAGATTTAAGAGCTGTCCAGCTGATTAGCCCCCATGCCCACAGCCTCCCACAGCTGGCAGCATGTGTTTCTACTGGTGGTGCACATCTGCACATGCCTCAGTGCACATAACAAAATGTATTCAGCACATGGATGGAGAAATGTAGAGGGAACATTGCCTGGAGGCAGGATGCCTCGGTCTGTCCCTGGCTCCGGGAGAGGTGGAGTCTAAGCCGTTCAAGGAGGAGGGCTGGCAGCCAGGAATCCTGGAGCCTAGGCCCCTGCTCTGAGTGGGGACTGAAGTCTAATAGATTAGAGCAGTGGTCCCCAATGCGATGCCCATGAGCACCATGGTGCCCGCCGGGGCATTTACATGTGCTCACCAAGTGCTCGAGGCCGGCCCCACCCCAGGCACGTGGCGCATGCATGGTGCCGGTTCCGGGTACGCGGCGCATGTGCAGCACCAGCCCCGGGTGCATGGGTGGCCCTACTCCCAGGCGGCCCTGCCCCCGGGCGCGTGGCACATGGGGAGCGCCGGCCCCAGGTGCGCAGCTATGGGGGGCGCCGGCCCCGGGCGCATGGTGAATGTGCGGCCCCATGCCCAGACGTGCGGCACATGGGGTCATCATCCCTGGGTACACGGCGCATGAGCGGCCCTGCCCCCAGGTGCCTGGCTGCTCCAAAAGGTTGGGGACCACTGGATTAGAGTGTGGGGGCTGGGAGCCAGGACTCTTAGGTTGTCTCCCCAGTCCTAAGAGGGGAGTGGGGCCTTGTGGATTAGAGCAGGATGCTGGGCAGCTCCCCAAGCACTTGGCTGCTGTCTCCAGGGGTTGGTTCTGGAGCCAGTTTTGTTCAACATCTTTATTAATGACCTGGATGCGGGGATGGATTGCACCCTCAGCAAGTTTGCAGATGACACTAAGCTAGGAGGAGAGCTAGATACACTGGAGGGCAGCGATAGGGTCCAGAGTTACCTAGACAGATTGGAGGACTGAGCCAAAAGAAATCTGATGAGGTTCAACGAGAATCCCAAGCATTGTTACAGGCTGGGAACCAACTGGCTAAGTAGCAGTTCTGCGGAAAAGGACCTGGGGGTTACAGTGGATGAGAAGTCTGCTAGGAGTCAACAGTGTGCCTCTGAAGCCAAGAAGGGTAATGGCATATTAGGGTACATTGGGAAGAGCGTTTCCAGCAGATTTAGAGAAGTGATTATTCCCCTTGTTTGGCATTGGAGAGGCTACATCTGGAGTATTGTATCTAATTCTGGTCCCCCCACTACAGAATGGATGTGGAGAGGGTCCAGCAGAAGATCACCAAAATAATTAGAGGGCTGGAGCGCATGACCTATGAGGAGAGGCTGAGGGATTTGGGCTTGTTTAGTCTGCTGAATAGAAGAGTGAGGGGGGATTTGATAGCAGCCTTCCACTTCCTGAAGGGAGGTTCCAAAGAGGACGGAGAGAGGCTGTTCTCAGTAGTGACAGATGGCAGAACAAGGAGCAATGGTCTCAAGTTGCAGGGGGGGGGAGGTCTAGGTTGGATATTAGGAAAAACTATTTCACTAGGAGGGTGGTGAAGCACTGGAATGGGTTCTCTAAGGAGGTGGTAGAATCTCCATCCCTGAAGGTTTTTAAGTCTTGGCTTGACAAAGCCCTGGCTGGGATGATTTAGTTGGGGCTGGACTTGATGACTCCTGAGGTCTCTTCCAGCCCTAGGATTCTATGATTTCTTACAGACCCCGTTGTCCCTCGTCAGGCTGAGCCCTCTCAATTCCCTAGATCTATCACAGCCTGGCAAATCCAGTGCGGCCAAGGCCACCCGCTGAAAATTCATGAATCGGGCCCCGAAAGTTCATGAGATCAGTTTGAAAATCAAGAGGGATTTTAACATTTTCAGGCTTCAGTGCTTTTTCTCTGCCCTTTAGGGTGGGAGCCTTTAGGCTCTCGCTTGGGCCTGGCTTTGGGGATTTTCTCAACAGCCAGAAGGCTTAGAGGCTTATTTCTGGTTATCTTGTAAGGAAATCTGACCTCGGGGAGCCCCACATCTCAGCTGGAGCTCTCAGAAAAACCCCCATTAGCAAACGTCTGGGGCTAAGGTGGCAACAGTTGGAAAGAAGGTGACACAGTGGGGGTGGCTGGAAGTTTGCCTCTCATGTCGCACATTGCCAGGCCCAACAGCTGGCCTGGCTCCCTCAAGTGACGTGGGTGTGAGGCGTTTTCAATGTCACCTCAACGGGGGATCTTCCCCCAGGCCACACAAACATCAGGGCTGCTGCCAGGCATGCTCCAAGAGCCCACCCGGTTTCTCTGCTCCCCGTCCCATGGTAAGAAGGAAGGGAACTTGAGTGACAGAGACACGGTGGGTTCTCCTCAGAGGCCCTTTCAGGTAGGAAGAAGAGATCCTCCGGAAAAGGGCTTTATTCCGGAGGATCGCGCCAGTCTAGACGCTTTTTTCCGGCTTTTCCCCAAGCCGGAAAAAAAAGCGGCGGACATGTTTATTTAAATCCGCGGGGGATATTTAAATCCCCCGCGGATTTCCCTATTCTGACTTACCTGCTTTGCATCCCTTTTCCGGAATTTGGGGCCAGTGTAGACGTAGCCGTAGAGTTTTCTATACAGCTGGGGTAGGGAATCTATGGCCCAGAAGTGGAATTCAGTCCCCAACTTGCCTGGATCCAGCCCCTTGAGTCTCAGGGCTCCCCTCCTAGCACTGGGGAGTTGGCGCTGGTGCTCCACTCCTGCACCGTTCCTCCCTCCCAGACCCCCCATTCCCAATTGACATCCTGTTCCTGTTCCTGCACCCTTTCTCCCATCCAGACCCCACATCACAAACTGGCTTCCCAGCAGACCCCTCTCACACACTGAACCCCCATTTTTGGCCCTTCCCCAGAGCCCACAAAAATCTACTTGGTTCTGGTGAGCAATGTCTTTCTGCTTCTCAGTCAGGGACCACATCTGGGAGGTGCGGGGGTATTTTTGCTTCTCACTTTTGTGTTGCCCCCGACTGATTTTTCTGTAAGTCAGTGGCCCCTGCCCCAAAAAAGGTTCCCCACCCCTGGTATACAGTAAGTTATCTTACGACACTGCATTTCACTATGGGCAGTGCATGGCAGGCACCTAGATCATTACAAACACTAACACTTAACACTAAAACTAGACTGAATCCAGTTTACTTTTTTTATGATGATTCCAAAGTCATTTCAGTACCCTGCAGGGCCTCAGGGTCCTCAGTGCCAGCATCAATTATCATTGTAGCTGTAGAAGGTGTAGAGATTGGTCTGAATCCGTAATGACCCTTTGACACACCCTGGCAGCTGCTTTTTGTAATACCTTGTCGTTTTATCATATGCACCTGACAGCCTGACCCCAGGCCCACTGCAGTCCATTCAGGGAGGTCTGCATAAAAGACTCACCGCATGGCCATAGCCGGCACAGGTCAGCTGATTTGGGCTTGCTGGGCAATAAAACTACAGAGTCGATTTTCAGATTTAGGCTTGAACCTGAGATCTGGGATCATGGAGTCTCAGAGTCCAAGCCTGAAAGTCCATGCTGCAGTTTTCTAGTTCCACAGCCAGAGACCCATGGGCCTCATTCAGCTGACCTAAGCTGACCCGTGCCCTTTATTGCAGTGTAGACATACCTTAAATCTCATGTTATTCTTCCTATGGCCTCAGAGTCTTAAAGTCCATTGGAGACATTAACTCCCCCTTGTAAATATCCACATTTTAAGTTCCACATTTGTAGCTTTTTAATCATATCCCTGGGGGTCAGGAAGGAATTTTCCTCCAGGGTAGATTGGCAGAGACCCTGGAGGTTTTTCACCTTCCTCTGGAGCATGGGGTACAGATCACAGCTAGAGGATTCTCTGCATCTTGTGGTCTTCAAAGTATTTGAAGGCTTCAATATCTGAGATATAGGTGAGAGGATTATTCTAGGAGGGGTGGGTGAGATTCTGTGGCCTGCACTGTGCAGGGGGTCAGACTAGATGATCATAATGGTCCCTTCTGACATTAAAGTCTATGAGTCTATGAGTCTATGAATTAAATGTTTCAACCAAGGCCATGTCTATACTTCTGGGAAGAGCATTACTTGGGAGATCAATCTTCCAGCTTTTGATATAGCAGGTCTGGTAAGGATCGACTCAATCAAACGCTGAGGACACCCACGTCAACCCCGGAATGGTAGGGGACGTCAACAGGAGTGTTTCTCCAACTGACCTCATGCTGTAAGGACACCCCTGAAAATCGATGCATGTCGACTCCAGCTATGTACTTCACGTAGCTGAAGTTGCGTATGTTGCAACAATTTTCTCTGACAGCATTGACCTGGCCAAAGACTCTTTGGGGGTGAAAACTGCAGATTCAGTGACCTCAGAACATTTCACAAATTGTGCCAATTTTGCCAAATGGCTTCAGTATGAAAAAAAACCTAAAAATAAAAGATTTTAGAAGTTTCCTTTTCACATTTTTGAAGTGAAATGTTTCCATTTTTTAAACATGAAATGATTTTTCTTGTTTCTTTTAATTAACTTTTTAAAGAAACCAAATACTCAAAACAAACCTTTTCCTATGATATTTTTCTGTTGTTTTTATTTGCCAAACATTTCAAAACATTTCATTTTTGGTTTGACAAGCAAATGTCAAAACATCCAAACCAAAGCAGCCATCTTTTGCCCAGGCCTCAGAGCGAGAGCTGTCTCAGGTCCTCTTTGTTAGCCCATGTTTTAGAAACATGAATTAACCCATGAACACAAGGTAAGTAGAGCAGGTTTGAATTCAAAAAGCAATTTTAAAATTAAAATATAAAAATGAAAAAAAAAAGCAAGTTTCCACATTTCCCTTCCATTTTAACCAATATTGTATGAAATGTTCCTATTTCCAAGATTCTGAATTACAGACTAGGACAGGAAGGGGGAGGGGAAATTGCATAAAAAAAAATCCCCTTAGTGCGCATTTCCCCATCCAGCTCCAAAACCAATGCTGATTGCTTGAAAAAGTCTCCTATTTCCAAAACTTCAACAAATGTACAAGTTCCTAAAAACAGACCTTTGCTTCTTAGAGCTGTAATGTTGAATCTCCTGGTTTTAAAGCTTCTGTCCTGTTAAGGGTCTGTGCATCCCTCCCAGAGAGCATGGGCCCAGTGCTGTTAATCTTTATGTTTTAAAATGCTCTCTCTTCCCTCCATCTTTTGCCATTTGGTCCAGGTGCTGTGGTCGCAAGCCAAGAGTTTTGCAACTCCCCTGGTGAGTATGAAAGAGAAGGCAGGAAATCAAAAGGGTTCAAGCCCCAGAGTGAATTAAATGGGGTGGAAAAGTCCTGTGCATGATTCCAGCTAAATATCCTATTCATCGCTCATTAAATAAAGCCGGTCACAATGCCAGATGATAAACACTTAATCAAACTGAGCAGGTTAAGGAGAGAGGCTGACCCAATGTATTTGGGAGACAAAGTGGACATAAATCAGCCTAGGGGAGGAAAAAACTGATGCATGCCTAGAAGCAGGCACTGCATCAAACTGTAACTGGCTTTACGGGTTTCACTGTTCTGGGTTGTCCCATATTTATGTTAGTTCCCCAAATGAACAGGGCCACGTTCTGCCAAAGTATTTATTCAATGATTAATCACCACAGACAGTTTCACAACAGCAGATGAAGGGTTGCAACATTCGTTCCTTCACTTCCTTCTGTGTTTCTTTTCTAATCAAAACAACCAGGCGTGCTCTGGAGTGGATTGAGAAATGGGAGAAGTCATGAAGAAGGTGACAATTTTGTCCCCTGATTTTTATCGAGCTTAGACGTTCAAAGGAGGGTTTTGGAGCAACCTTTCCAGGACCCAAATACACTGAGCTGCTGCACTGACTGAACATGCCCTAGCCTCTGTGAGTCTCCTCTCAAGAGCACGTGTCTGCCACAGGATACATCTGCCATGCAGTGCCCCCTGCTGGCCATTCATTGTACGGCTAGTGCTCCCTGCCTCAGTTTCCCCTCACTGTGAGGCTGTGTTTCTCCTGGAGAGTCATGCAGGTTAGATCTGTGTTTGGGTCGACTCTCTGACTTCCCAGTCCCTTCTGTCTCTGTGTCTCTGGCTCTGGGATTGAATCCCGGCTGCCAGGAGCAATATTTGTAAGGGGACTGTTAGCCCCTTACTAAAACTCTGTGGGAGTTTTTGGTTCGCCAGCTCCCAGTGTCAAAAGGGGAAGGGTCCATGAGAAATAAGGGCCCTGAGACTAACAGACCCCAGAGACAATGGAAAGCAGCCAACACTCCAGCTCAGCCTGATTGACAGGTTGGACAGGCCAGTGAGGAAAGTGAGAGGCCAGGCCCCGTCCTCCTGTGAGCTGGGATTTTCCTGGGTCTCTCTGAGCAAGGAGAGAGCTGAGAGACAGCTAAGAAGAGCAAGCAGTGTGGAGAAGCAGTCCTGCAGCAACAGAGCCAGGCACATACAGCCCAAGGACTGCGAGCTGTGCTGAGGGGCAGTTTTGCAGCAACAGAGCCAGGCACATAGTCCAAGGAGTGCAAGCTGTGCTGAGGGGCAGTTTTGCAGCAGCAGAGTCAGGCACACACAGCTCAAGGAGCGCAGCCCCTGTGTTGAGCAGCAGACTGGCAGTGCTCAGAGAGTCAAAAGGGACAGAGAAGCAACGCAAGGAGCTGGAGACTGGCAAAGCAACAGAGCCTGCAGCTGGGTGTGGTGAGCAGCTGGGACCAGCAAAGTGCGGGGAGAGGCTCTGGGCAGGGAGATATCACCAACCAAGAGGCCCGGCAGGCCAGACTGGGAGAGGGGTCTGGCCACTTAGAGCTTGAGGCTGTGTGGTCACTGCCAGAGCAAGCGTGTCCAGCCTGCAGCCCCCCTGCAGCACATCCAGGGCCTCTAAGGGGCCTCTAAGGAAGAGACTGTGGCCTGTCCTGACACTCTGCAGACTGCTGTTTTGACATCCCCGTGCCACAGAGCAGGGCTGTGTGTTCTCATTTAACCATTCTCATTTTTTCTTATTCTTTTCTCTTTAATCAGTTGGGCTACATCTACACTGGCCCCTTTTCCGAAAGGGGCATGCTAATTTTCAACTTCGTAATAGGGAAATCCGCGCGGGATTTAAATAAAGATGTCCGCCGCTTTTTTCCGGCTTGTAGAAAAGCCGGAAAAAAGCGTCTAGACTGGCCCGATCCTCCGGAATAAAGCCCTTTTCCGGAGGATCTCTTATTCCTACTTCGAAGTAGGAATAAGAGATCCTCCGGAAAAGGGCTTTATTCCGGAGGATCGGGCCAGTCTAGACGCTTTTTTCCGGCTTTTCCCCAAGCCGGAAAAAAGCGGCGGACATCTTTATTTAAATCCCACGGGGGATATTTAAATCCCCCGCAGATTTCCCTATTACGAAGTTGAAAATTAGCATGCCCCTTTTGGAAAAGGGGCCAGTGTAGACGTAGCCTTGATGTTTAATAAATTGTATTTGCTTTGAACCTTATGAAATGATCACTGGGCCAAGAAAGCATACAGTGTGAGGAGAGCACCTCGGAGTGGGGACACCCTAACTCCTGCCCCTAGTGACTACAAGGTCGGGGATTAAGCACCAGGAAACCTGGGCCCAGCCTTGTTGGGGTTTCGAGGACTCTGCTACTCAGGAGAGTGGAGGGGGAGCCCTCAGGATCAGGGAGGCCGTGGGGTAAAGGAAGTGGGAGCGGGGACTCAGATCCTTTCTCTGGTCCATTTCACCGGGGTGGTATAGAAGCCGGGAAAGTTCCCCACAATAGCGGGACCATTCCCCTGCTTACATATTGTTGGAGAGTGGATCTGCAGGTCGGGAATGGGGGCCATCGTCTGGCAGTAGGGGGCTGCGAGTTGAGGGTGAGGTGCGTCATTGCGGGAGCGGGGCTGCGGTCAGGAGTGAGATGCATGGTTGGGTAGGGGGACTGTGGGTCAGGACTGAGGGGCATCTTGGGGAGGGGGCTGCAAGTTGGTGTCTTCTGCTCTGTCATTGTTCTCAAAGGGAGTTTTCTCAGCGCCCTCATGAGGCCGGGTGTTTATCAGGCCGCAGCCTGACCTGGCTAGTCCTGTTCTCTTCAGCAGCTCCGTGGGGCCCAGGCAGGCCTGACTCGCCAGGTCTGGGTCACCCTGGGCCTCACGGCCCCTGGTACTCAGCCGACATCTATGCTTGCAGGTGAACTTCCCGCTCCTATGCTGATCATGAACGTCTCCTCCGCCCGGCAGGGGGGCCTGGCCGTGGCCCAGTGCATCATTCTTTCCTCCTCTGCTGCCTCCACCATATTCTTCTGCAAGGACGGGGTGGTGCTGGCCAAGCAGCTGACCAGCCGGGGCCAGTTCTTTGCCAAGCTCACCTTGAACCTCTCCGTGCAGAGCGCAGGGCACTACGCCTGCAGGTACGAGCGCACGCTCCACCTCAGCCAGACCAAGGCCTCGGGCCTCAGCATCCCTTGGCATCTCCGTGTCACAGGTGAGGGGCTGCGGGCACCCAGCACTGGGAGAGGCTGCCGCTGGCTGGGGTCAGGCCCGGAAAAGCCAATATGTGCTTCCCCCCAGGGTCACACGGGGGGGGGGGAGGCTGGCAGGGAGGGGGTCCCTCGGGTGGACACTGCTCTGTGATTGCTCACTTCTGTCTCACTGAGGGAGGGTGAATTTCCTGTTGGGGATGGCGCTGGAAGGACTGTAATGTTGTGATCTCACCTGTGCTTGTTACTGCCCGGACAGGACCCCCTAGCGGCAGCGATGGCAGTGACGGCACCAAGCCAAACCCACCATGCAGACGTAAGTGGTTGTCATTTGTTAGGAGCCCAATCCACAGCCCATGGAGCCTAGTGGGCTGTGGGTCAGGCCTGACGTGGCATCTCCTGCATTCAGAGCTGGGGTTAGCCTGTGCCTGAGCAGCTAGGGTTGCCAGATGGTTTAACAAAAAATACTGAACACACCCCTCCTCCCCCCCCCCAAAAAACCAGGAAAATATTCTGTTGAGAAAAAAAAGGGGGGGAGACCACAGTTGTTAAACAAAAAAAAAAAGGGCTGTGTCTTTAAATGGCCCCACGGTTTTACTCCCACAACCCCTGCCAAACTTGGCAGGGGAAAATTGTACCCGCTGGGCTTCCATCCGAAGGAAACAGGAAATACTGGACATTTCACATATCCAGTACTTTCTGGGGTTTTTTTACCAAACGGGGGACCCAAATAATGGACAGTCCGGGCGAAAACCGGACAACTGGCAACCCTATATGCAGCTGTCCTCCAACCTGCTCCATAGCAGGGAGCATGTAGGGGGGTAGGAGTGGCCAGGGCTGTGGGAGACTTGGAGCATCTGTCTCTCCTGACAGCTTGCAGTGGACAGTGTCTCTAGGGCTGGCCCAAGGGGACAGCCACAGGGGTGCCCTATCTTTTAGGGGGCAGCCTCTGCCCAGCTCAGGCCACCCTCTCCTCTCCCAGACAGAACCCTCTTAGGGGAGGGATGATCTGCTAATCTACAGCCACAGCCCCCCCGCTCCCCAGCTCACACAGTGATGATTGGGGTAAAGTGGGCTGTATAAGAACCTAAGAACGATCCATCTAGCCCTGTATCCAGTCTTCTGACAGTGGCCAACGCCACTGATGAATTTATCCTCCAGCTCTTTTTTGAACCCTCTTCAATTCCTGGCCTTCACCACAGCCTCTGGCAAGGAGTTCTACAAGTAGATTGCACTGCATGAAGAAAAACTTCCTTTTGTTTGTTTTAAACCTGCTGCCTATTCATTTCATTTGGTGACCCCCTAGTTCTTATGTAATGGGAACAAGTAAATAACTTTTCCTTATTCACTTTCTCCATTCCCTTTATGACCTCTAGCATATCTCCCCTCAGTCTCCTCTTTTCTATGCTGAAAAGTGTCAGTCTTTTTAATTTCTCTTCATATAGCATCCATTCCAACCCCCTAATCATCTTTGGTTGCCCTTTTCTGAACTTTTTCCAATGCTAAGATATCTTTTTTGAGCACATCTATACATAGTATTCTAGATATGGGTGTGCCATGGATTTGTACAGAGGCAATAAGTCTGTACAATCTGGCTACGTCTAGACTGGCATGATTTTCCGCAAATGCTTTTAACGGGAAAGTTTTTCCGTTAAAGCATTTGCGGAAAAGAGTGTCTAGATTGGCACGGACGCTTTTCTGCAAAAGCACTTTTTGCTGAAAAGCGTCCGTGCCAATCTAGACGTGGTTTTGCGCAAGAAAGCCCAGATCGCCATTTTCGCCATCGGGGCTTTATTGCGCAAAACAGTTTTTAGCTGTCTACACTGGCCGTTTTGCTCAAAAGCATTTCCAGAAAAGGGCTTTTGCCCGAACAGGAGTGTGAAAGTATTTGCGCAAGAAGCACTGATTTTGTACATTACAAAGTCAGTGTTCTTGCGCAAAATCAAGCAGCCACTGTAGACAGCTGGCAAGTTTTTGCGCAAAAGCGCCTGCTTTTGTGAAAAAACTTGCCAGTCTAGACGCAGCCTCTGTGAATTCCAGCTGACGCCGCAAAGCAGTTTCTATAAACACTGCTATGTCATGCAATGGCTCCGTGTCTAGCCTTCTGGAAAATTCTGCTCCAGGTACAAGGTGGACTAGGCACAATGAGGGTAGTCCAATAGGTACACTTAGGCAGTAGTTGCTTCAACTTTCCTGTGGGAAGCGGAGGGAGTAGAAGTCTCCCTCAGAACAAAGGCCCAGGGTGTTCTTGGTAGGCCCTATAAACTCAAGAGAGATGCCCTAGGGCAGGGAAAGGCCCATAGGGGGCAGCTGGAGCTGGGACAAGCAGTGACACAATTTGCCAGGGTATCCAGCAGCACTCACCTGTGTCAGGCAGGGAACACAGGGGCAGAAATCTGTCTAGAGACACATTCAGTATTGGCTTCCCCAGGGATCCTCGTCTCTTGCCAACTCCTGCTTCCCACCTGCAGGAGAATACCTCCTGGGTCCTTTGCAGTCTCTTTCCCAGTGCATTAGTTTCCACTGCACCAGAGGGACTTTGAACCAGCCCAGTTCCCTGGGAGATTTATGAGGACGTCCTTTTCTGTCCTGGTCAGCCTCATCCCATGTGGTCACAGCCATGGTATGCACAGTTTTAGTAATAACCCGGAGTCATCCCCCTTTCATTGCCTGTCAGCACCAAACTATTCATTACAGCTGAGCTAAAAACACAAAACAGAATAAAACAAAACACCACCATTTTTTTCCTGAGGAAATTTTTAAAGGGAAAAAAGAATTCCTTGGAAATGTTTCAGGTCCCATGTTTCCATTAGCAAGGGGTGAATTTAGAACTGGAACAAACAGAAATTCCCAATTTGCCTTTGACCTGTATCTGAATATTAATTTCCAGTCTCATCGAAATTTTCTTTATTTCCAAAATAGATTTTTTAAATGTTTCAATCCCGTTTTTTCCCGTTCTGTCGCTCTTTAAAACACCCCCAACTATGGGAAAATTATCGAGTAGCAAAAGGAAAAATAGAAGCACAGAACAAAGGGGAAAGCAAGTGAAAGCCCCAGGGCAAAAAAAAAAATGGAAAAAGGGGGAGAATCAAAATTTCCAAATGCTTCCATTTTTCAAAAGCCAAAATAAAAACGTCCGTCAGAAACAACTCCAAACCAGCCCTGTGCCTCACTGTGATCTGTTTCTCCCAGGACTGGACCTCGGAGAGGTGTGCCTATTCACAGCCCTTTTCTTCCTGGCTCTGCTGCTAGCGATTTACCTTCTGGGGAAGATGGGTAAGGACTGGCGGCATAGATCTGTATTTCTGAGCCTAAGAGAGTTAGGAGCACACATTCCGGTGGCTCTCAAAGAAACACATGCTCCTGAAATTTCATGGGCGCTTTGCAAACTCACACCACTAACTCTGCTCTAGGCTTCAAAGCAACGGTCCCCAAACTGTAGAGCACCTCCTTAGACAGACACAGGAACATTCAGAGGGGTACATCGGGGTCTGGGCCAGCCCGCCCAAGGGTTACAGAGGGAGCACGACTCAGACCCGATTCATTTCCAGCCATGGTCTTGGCTGCCAGCCCCACCGCAGCCCAGCTCCAGCTCTGGACCCCCCCCCCCCCCCAGCCTCACCCTGGCCAGGCCTCCATTTCCAGTCCCAGCCCTGCTGCCAGCTGGGGCTCCATCCCGTTACCCCTGTCTGCTGGGGAGCCGCAGACCCTCTCCTGTCCCAAGTTCCTAGGGGGGAGCATGGAAGCGGTAAAGGTTTGGGGATCACTGTTCCGAAAGGGGGAAGGCTAGTTTTATCTGTAAATGTCAATTTAACCAAAGAGAGACAAGGGGGTGAGTCTGATCTTTAATTGGACCAGCTTCTGGTGGTCAGAGAGAAACACACGTACACATATCGTCAAGCTACACCGAGTTGTTGTTCTGTGTGGCTTGAAAGCTTGTCTCTCTCACCAACAGAAGCTGATCCAGTAAAAGATAAGACCTCACCCACCTTGTCTCTCTAATGTCCTGGGGCTCATAGGGCTACAACCAGGCTGCATACAATACTTTCCCCCATACACACACAAACCTGCAAAGAAATGTATCTGTTAATAATACCTGAGGTTTACAGCTAGGCAAAGTAATATACCTGCTGCTTGGGTATTTATTAGTGTTTGATTTGAGGATATTTCTGTTGTGTTTAGACATGTGACCTTGACAGCTGGTGCTTTAATGATTATAAAGCTTTAACTCTTTGAACCTCGATGTTTATTGTCACAAAATAATTATTGTTTGACACACACCCCTTCTCTCACCTCTCCACCCCAATAATTTCCCACAACTCTAAGCATTTAAACACTTACCGCAATAAAAATACTTAACATAAACTTCCATCTTAAGCATCAAAATTGTAAAAAAATAAAAATCAGATTCTGTCAAGGCTCCGTGACCCTTCAGCTGCAATACTTGGACTCACGTCAGTTGCTGGTGGCCTGTGACGAACAGGCTAAATGAGCTAGGATCCCATCTGGCCCTGGAATCTCTGGCTTATTGGCCCCCATCACCACAGTATCTGAGCAATTCACTAGTTTAAGACACTTGTTCTCCCGGCAGCCATACAGGGCAGGAAAGGGCAATTGTGCCTATTGTACAAAGGGGAAACTGAGGCACAAAGGCTACCTCTACACTGCGATAAAACATTCGCTGCACCAAATCTCAGGCTGTGTCTAGACTACATGCCTCTGTCGTCAGAGGCATGTAGATTAGACACATAGGCAAAGTCAAATGAAGCCGCGATTTAAATGATCGCGGCTTCATTTAAATTTACATGGCTGCCGCGCTGAGCTGACAAACAGCTGATCGGCTGTTTGTCCGCTCAGCGCACTAGTCTGGACGCTCCCCTGCTGACATCAAAGCCCTTTGTCGGCAGCCCCGTTATTCCTCGTGGGATGAGGTTTACCGGGGCTGCCGACAAAGGGCTTTGATGTTGGCAGGGGAGCGTCCAGACTAGCGCACTGAGCGGACAAACAGCCGATCAGCTGTTTGTCAGCTCAGCGCGGCAGCCATGTAAATTTAAATGAAGCCGCGATCATTTAAATCGCGGCTTCATTTGCCTTTGCCAAAACAACAAATCTACATGGGTCCGTCGAGGGAGCCATGTAGTTTATACGTACCCTCAGAGTCCAGGTCAGCTGACTCAGGCTTACAGGGGTAAAATTAGCAGGAGGTAGATGCTGTGAGAGACTTACTAGGATCTCAGAGCTTGAGCATCTATATTGTTCTTTACAGCCCTGTGAGCCAGAGCGAGCTGCAGCCTTTTTATTGCAGTGCAGATATACTCAAAGGGACTGAGTGACAGGCCCAAGGCCGCCCGGGAAGCCTGTGGCAGAGGAAGGACTGTGAACATGGTGTTCTCAAGTCTTAGGCTGATATCCTCACCCAGGAGGACCAACAGCCTCTGTGGGTCTCCAGGCAAGGTGTGGGCAGCCCTGGCTTCACACTGCCGGAAAGGGCATCACCTTAGGCAGAAGGAGCGGAGTCAGAGCAGCCAGCCTTCAGTGGTCTGGGCACTGGCCCTCCTCTGCAGCCCTCAGAGCCGTGCAGAGCGCAAAGCACGGTGCTCCGGCGGTGATTTAAAGGGCCCAGGGCTCCAGCTACTGCTGTTGCCTCAGTAGCACCAGTGGTGGCTAGGAGCCTCGAACCCCCTGGAATCACCAGGCCCTGGGGCAACTGCCCTCTTTGCCCCCCTTGCGGGTGGGCCTGCCATCACCCCGGCCCACCTAGACATCTGCAAAGAGGCAGCATCAAACTCCCCTCACTGCTCTGCCCTCTGAGTACAAAGCCCAAACCGATGGGAGTCTCAAACATAAAAGTCTCAAACCTGCTCCAGGGGATTTGGACCCAGTAATTTGCCAACTGGGTGTATGAATCCCTTAGGCAGGTCTGAAAATCCCACTCTAAAGAAGGCTGAGCCCTTCTCGGAGCCTGGCACAGAGCGGGGGAAGGGTTTTCCACTAACATTTTTCCTCCTTTTTGTTTCAGT
This sequence comes from Pelodiscus sinensis, assembly GCF_049634645.1. NCBI lineage: Eukaryota > Metazoa > Chordata > Testudines > Trionychidae > Pelodiscus > Pelodiscus sinensis. The sequence goes on from NW_027465849.1 coordinate 257,253, forward strand.
TGCGTCTAAACAGAGATGTCAAAGGTAGGGAGGAACAACTCCTTAACCTGTCGCTGTGTTCTGGGCACGCCCCTATTGTGTGACACGAGACCCTGGATGGGGGAGGAAACTCCGTTCTCAGCCACACTGGGATTTCCCCTGGGGAGTGTCAGGGCCCCTGTGTGGTAGTCCCCTGAGCAGCCTCTAGGATTGGCCTGGGTTTCCTTTGGCATGAGCCTCAGCCACAGCTCCCCCCGTGGGAGAGGGATCCGTCTGCATCACTCGCTGCCCAAAGCCTGCTCCCTACACCCAGCGAGACGCCCGGCTGTGCTGATGCCTTTCTCTCTGGCTCGCTCCAGGATAAGCAGCAGCTGCCTGGCCACGGAAGAGCAGTGACTCTGAAGAGCCTGCAGGAGACGCTTCCAAGACAGAGAGAATTGACTAAGGCCTCAGAATCAGTATCCAGAGCCGGGGGTACCGCTTCTCCCAGACCTCTGCTTGGCGCTGTGTGTAGGGAACTGAGCCCCAGGGGTTTCCGCGTCCTGCCTGCAGGAGATCAGGTGCTGCAGAGAAAGGCACAAGGGGCTGGGCTGTGGGACAGGATGTTTACAGTCGCCCCCTTTCTAAACAGGCCAGCTGCACTGGGGTGATTATGGCAGCGTTTCCTACAGCGTTGGGAGACCCAGACTCAGCACCTGCTGAGTCACCTGCTTCCCTGGGAAGCCCTCCCTCAAGGCAGCAGACTTCCCCATGGCACAGGGCTGGCCCCGGGCACTGCTCTTGACATGGGCCGATGCTGAGAGCTGAATTCTCTCCAATCCTTGGTATTCCTGGCTGCGTGTCTTTTGAAAGAACAGCAGTGAAAGAGCTGAAGATCAGCACACTGGCAGATCCCTGTTCTGGGCTCTGGGCTGTGATCCAGTTCAGACTCAGGTGCTGATCTCTGGCCAGATTTGGGGTAAATCCAGAGCAACTCCACAGAAGTACAGGCGACCCCTGCACTTACAATCTAATTGTTCCTGGAGAAGCATTGTAAGTCGAACCCTGATTTCCCATAGGCACAATGTTATAAATGGCGGTTCCATTCCTGGAAACCCATTTCATACCCTAAAAATATCAAAATTGACTGTGGAAATGGAGGAAAATGAAACTAAATAGTTCAAATAATGCACAAAAATAACTAAAAAGGGAAGGCCGATGTGGTGGAGATGCTCACAGTTTGAGCAGCAGCTGCAGACTGGCGAGTCTGACTGACCTTGGGCTTTTCCTGTTTTGGGATGACTTGTGGAGTCTGCGTAATATGCCGTTGTAAATGCAAGCTGCAGATGTTAACGGGGGCGGGGGGAGTTTAGGAACTATCTTGCATGAAAAAATGGTTGCAAATGTAGGGGGTCGTAAGTCGGGGATCACCTGTAAATGGAGCTATTCCAGATTCACATGGACACACGTAAGATCAGAATTAAGGATTCTGTGTGTAGACACAACCACCAGTCCCCCATTGCCAATGCCATTCTGTAGCCTTTGTTTTATGTGTTCCCAGTTAGTACTTTAAAGATAAGGAATAAAACCAAAGGGTACGTCTACACGGCACGCATACTTCGAAATAAGCTATTTCAGAATTTTTTTTCCGAAATAGCTAATTTCAAAATAGCAGGTCTATACTACAAGGAAGCAAAATTAGTCTGAGGCAGACTCTCCTAATGTGAACGCGCTACCTTGAATTAGAGCCCGAGGAGGCAGTGGGGAGTAATTGCTTTGAATGGCCCTGGGGAGGAGCTATTTCGAAACAGCAGCAGTGGAGCATCTACACTATTCCAAAGCTATTCCAAAATAGCTATTTCAGAAGCAGTGTTATTCCTCGTGGAATGAGATTTACAGATTTCAAAATAAGCTCGCTGTTATTTCGCAATTATTTCAAAATAATGGAATTGCTGTGTAGACGCTCGCATAGTTATTTCACAATAACATCCTTTATTCCGAAATAACTTTGCTGTGTAGATGTACCCAAACTGTCCTCTTTAGGGATCAAGCCTGCAAGGGGCAGCTACAGGAAACTGAATTCAGGGGAGAACTGTGAATGACATAGAGAGTGCCCAAATTAAAGATTTATTTAAATAGAATGTAGTTAAAGGAAACAGGCATTCATATACATCCAATGCATTTATACTCACATTGTGAGATGCATCCGGGGTAATCCCTCCTTGGGTGGGAGAAATGGATGTATTGTCCTTTTGCCAACCGTACCTCGATGATGGAGGGGTGTGTCTGCTTCAAATCACCATGCTACTTGTTTTTATAATCACATCCAATGGCATCCCTTAATTATTTAGCATTAAATCCACTTAAATATTTTCTATTTTCTTGTTGGGCATTTAATATTAAGCAGCTTGTTAATTAACAGCTACTTAAATGCTATGCCAATAACGATCGATATAGGCAGCATTTCTCAAAGCATTATCATTTTCTCTGAAACACTTGTAAAAAGCAATTAAAACCAAACTGTTTACAACATAACCTGGGATTATATCCTACTTTATATCTAGCTTGTCTCGGAGCTGTCTGAGTTTACTTCATATTTTACCACCTTTGCTTGACTGTTGTAAAAGTTGGTTTTAGGCAATGGATTTTTCGGCTCTTTACATTTCAGCATATTTATATATAACATGAAGCAAGCATCTTCTCTAGAGGCTACAATCCACGAGGGGCTTCAAGTGAATTGAGATATTTGCCTTTGCTGGTTCCACTGGGCTGGAGGTGTGATAATTATCAAAAGACAACCCCTTGGTCTTCCTTGTTCCCCACTGAAGGAAGGGAGGAAAAGGAAAAGGATGGAGAGGGACGTGATCGGTTCAAAAATTGACCCCATCCTGCTGTCTGAAAACCGAGCTGTGGTTTATTTGTTTTTTATCTCACAGAATGTTTGCAACAATAAAAAAGTAAAACTGACTTAATTGTGGTGGTGCTGACAACATGTGAGACAGGCTTTGTTATTCTCTGAAAGGAAATTTATGACAAACATTGTCACAATCTTGCAAAGTGTTTTAACTTCAACAGATGGAAAATGATTGTGCTGAAGATTTTCCATCAAGGTTTATTTATTACCAAAATACTTGAACTGGAACTAGTCCTAGAGTGCATGTAGGTATCATATATATAGCAGCCCGATATCTGTGACTCCGTAATGATGTAGCATTATGTGTTGCCTTTGGGGGGTGCTGTTGCCTCCCACCATGCTGCATGGGGACCACAGCACCCAAATGGCCACTTGCGCTGCTTGCTCCCCCAGGCTGAGAGTAGACCCTGGCCAGGGGAAGGGCAGGGGAACGAGGGGGAGGACAACTGGGAGGCTGCAGGATCAGTGCTGGGGTGAAGGGAAATGGTGCAGGAGGGCAGCTGGAGCTCATAGGCAGCCGCTCAGCCAGGCTGCCGTGCAGAAGCAAGTGGTGCAAACAGCCGTTTGGGCTCCGCGCTCCCCATGCAAGAGGAGGAAGAGAAGAGAAAGAGAGAGTGAGAGGCAGGAGGAGAGAGAATGAGAGGTAGGAGGGGGAGAAGAGAAAGAGAGACGGAAAGAGAGACAGGAGATGGAGGAGAGCTGAGAGAGAGAGAGGGGAAGGCAGTAGGAGGAGGGGAGAGAGAGAGAGAGACGGAGCGAGAGACCGGAGGCTCAGGAGACAAGACGGAGATAGAAAGGGAATAGGACGTGGAGGAGAGACCTGAAAATCCCATTTTATGACGGGCTAATTGACTAGTTCCTATATAAAGGTGCCATATCTAATATATAAAGGAGAATGTTTGTAAGTTTATGCTCTAATAACTTGAACACTATAAGCGCTACCACAACCAAACTTTGCATGGGATATACTTTCATCCAGGAGAAGGTTTTAAGGTACTTTTGGACCCGATCGGGGTCCCGCCCTGCCCCCTGCAGCACCTGAAGCCTGGCATGCGAGCTGAGGCACCCCTCCCATGTGTAGCCTCCCGGGACTCGCCCCCTCCTGCCCCCTCCTCTCCTCCCCCGCGACGACATGCAGTGCCCCCATCCCCTGCGCACAATGGCTCAGGCACCCGCCCTGCTCCCTGTGGCACCTGCAGCCCCGGGTGCGAGCTGGGGTGCCCCTCCTGTGTGTAACCTCCCCTCCACCCGGCGTCGCTCCCCACCTGCCACCCCCTCCCCCTCCAGAAAACAAAACCAAAGCCAGCCAGCCTTTCTACTCAGCTCACTGGGTTTATCCAAGCAGAAGGAATCTGTGTGTCTGATGCAGCGCAGGGTGGAGGGGCCAGGTTAAACCCTCGATGCGTTACACTGCTGTAAAGCCAGCCGGCTGCTGTTCGTACTGTGAGTGGGGCTCTTCTGTGTCTGATTCCAGCCTTCGGGGTTAGATGTGAGCGCTGAGCTTTTGCTTGCCAAGGCAGGGCAGGTGGACCCCTGAGCCAACCTTGTAAAGAGAAGACCCCTTGCTACTGGCCGCATGGCTGTGTACTGTTCTCCTGGGGGCTGGCTGCTCGGTCCTGGGGCGAGGAGGGTCCTGCCGCTCTCAGAGGGTCAGGTGTGGGCCAGAAGCCATCAGCCCCCAGGGTCTGTGGCCCTTCCCCTTCCTTTCCTACATTTTCTAAATTTTGTTCCTCCGGTTTCCCAAGCAATGCCAGGTAATTCCAGCTAGTAGCAATATAAATTATTCTCCTTCCATATCAAAATAGCTGTTCTCATATAAGGCACCTAGATAGATAGATAGATAGATAGATAGATAGATAGATAGATAGATAGATAGATAGATAGATGTGTATGGGGATGGAGAGAGAGAGAGTGGATGGGAGAAAGAGAAGGAGAGAGGGAGATTCTACATTTGGTTTGCCATTAGGTTGAATGGCAGGTAATATGCTTGTCTTTGCAAGGGTGCAGTGTGCATTCCCACCCATGACAGCTCAGCTTTCCTGGTCGGCCCAGGCGAGGTGGAATCTCTCCTTCCTCAGGTCGTCTTTGGAGTGTTTGTCTAGTGCTTTCTGGCTCCCAGCATGCTTTGTCCTTGTGATTCGGGACCAGGTTTTAAGGTACTTTTGGACCCGATCGGGTCCCGCCCTGCCCCCTGCAGCACCTGCAGCCCCGGGCGCCCCTCCCACGTGTAGCCTCCCGGGACTCACCCCTCCTGCCCACGAGGTTACATAACTGACCTTCTTCCGCCCTTCTCCACCGCACCGGCATGCAGTGCCCCCTTCCCCATGCGCACAACGGCTCAGGCGCCTGACCTGCTCCCTATGCAGCCCTGCAGAAAAGCTTGGGGGGCTGCGTGCCCCTAGATAGGGACAGTCATCATCCCATGGCTGTGACCGTGCCACCCTCGCTCAGAGGAGTGGGTTCAGTCCATGCAAAGGATTGTCTAAGGAGTTAGTTAGTTATGTCTGTTTCTGAAGCAACCAGATGCCAGGGCCCCACTGTCCTAGGCGCTGTACAAGAAAGTCCCTGCCCCACCTCTCCAACAGCCTACAATGGAAGACACAGGCTGCAGGCTGGTGTCTTGGGCAGCATGGCTGACAGCCACTGCAAGCTCAGGGACAAGGTGTGAGGGACCCAGTTCCAGGCCCCCAGAAGGGGCGGAGGCTTGGGCAGAAGGGGCGGGGCCAAGGGCAGTCAGCACTTAATACTGCCCACAGTGCGGCACTGGGCTCTCCCGCTCAGCCCTCAGAGCCCCCCCAAGTGGCAGGTCTGCAGTGTTTCTAAGGGACCCAGAGCTCCCAGCTACTGCTGCTGTGGTAACAACAGTGGCTGGGAGTTCTGTGCCTTTTTGAAATGCCCATTGCAATTACCCCTTTTGTCCTCCCTCTTCCCCCACCCTCTTCAGTGGGCTTGGCCCCAGGCCATTCTCCAGCAGCTGTCTGGGGCAGGGCGTGCTAGTTATCTGTTCTTCGATACTTAGGGCAAAGTCTGGAGTAGGCGTTATAATAAAACAGGTGTCAGCACAGCACTGAGGCTGCAAATTTACGACAGCCTGTGGTTAAGTGGAGCTAGGGAGCTCACAGCACTCAGAGGACCATCCTCAATATTACAGCAGGGGTCTTCGTGGCATGATCTCCTAACCTTGCACAGCGCCATGCACCATGTGACCCTTCCTGCCCCATCGCACCAAGGGAGGGCCAGTTCCTCTAGACCCATTGGGGCCTTTATCTTGTTCTTAGGCCTAGTCTAATACTATGGCCAAAATCCCAATAATATGTATGTGAGATCTTGACCACAGTTTTTGTTAAGAATCTTTCACATATGCCCAAACCTAAAGGGCCTGGTCTGAGGCCTAGGTAACAATGGACAATACATGGCTAAAGAGTGAACAGAGATAAGCAGAAGACAGGCCTTGTTTGTACGACTAGGCATCAAATAAGCTGAGACAGCAGAACCTCAGGAGCAGGGCAGTAATTGGGGCCTTATTGTGAATTATAGACACATAACTCTTTGAGAGTGGCCTCAAACGTCTGTCTGACAAGTTCAGGAGGAGATAGCAGTGTCTCTTCCCCACATACCAGCCAGTGTTTGGGGAGGGGAGACAGCCAGCATGCCAGCATGAGTAATGAGATCCATCCCTCACAGATTCCAGTCCTGTCCAGAGGGGTGCATTGATAAATATAGACAATTGCCTATGCTGTTTACTGTTCTCTTTGTTTTAAGACCATAAAGGAATGTACCTGCGAGCAGACCTGTCTGGGAGATACCACCCATCGTTTCTATGGATCTGAAATCAGGATTTAACCTATTTACTGCAAAAATGATTACACAATCTCCCTGGGCAACTTATTCCAGTGTTTAACCACCCTGAGAAGCAGGAAGTTTTTCCTAATGTCCAACCTAAACCTCCTTTGCTACAGTTAAAGCCCATTGCTTCTTCTCCTATCCTCAGAGGCCAAGGAGAACAATTTTTCTCTCTTTCTTGTGACATCTTTTTAGATACTTGAAAACTGCTCTCATGTCCCCTCTCAGTCTTCTCCTTTCCAAACTAAACAAGCCTAGTTCTTTCAGTCTTCCCTCATAGCTCATGTTCTGTAGACTTTAATCATTCTTGTTGCTCTTCTCTAGACCGTTTCCTATTTCTCCACATCTTGCTTGAAATGCGGTGCCCAGAACTGGACACAATACTCCAACTCAGGCCTAATCAGCTTAGAGTAAGGAGGAAGAATGACTTCTTGTGTCTCGCTCACAGCACTCCTGTTAAGGCATCCCAGAATCCTGTTAGCTTTTTGTGCAACAGCGTCATACTGTTGACTCATATTTAGCTTGTGGTACATTACAACCCCTAGATCCCTTTCTGCTGCAGGGTGCAACCAATTTGGAAGCAGTAGCCGCTATAGTAGCTATTGCTATAGCAAACTAGCCATTCTCAGTGTGCCAAATAGCTACATGTGGCTAGTGTAGTGGTTCTCAAGCAGCAGTCCACAGACTGCCTTCCAGGTAGTTTGCAGCTCCAGTCCTGCCCTCCCTCCCTCTTGAGGTTAAAATGCCAGCACCAGTTTCTCGCTGGCATGGAGGGGAGAAAGCCCTGAGTCTTGCTGCATGATCCGTCTTTCAGGGGAGAAGAGCTCCTCCTCCCACAGCAGCACACAGACACGGTGCCTGGAGGTTTTTCCGACTGCTCCCATTGGCTGGAATCCCACAGTCCCAGGCTCTGGAGGCTGATGTTTTATCCATTAAGATGCTGGGACCCACCCCACCACCCTACCTTCAGCTGATGCCATCTCCAGCCCTGGGGAAACTTGTGGTGGTAGCCCATCTTCTTCTGGAGTGGGGAGGGAGGTGTTTGTGAGACTCAAATCCCCAATCCTACGCTGTGGAGGATCCCGCACCCATCACCCCCTCATGTACCACCCCCCAACTGAGACCCCGCACCTACAGTCTGCTTCTGCGCACCCCTCTCTGGCCAGACACCTTATCTCCAGCCCACTCCTGCACCCACCCTTGCTCTTGCTGCCTCCTCCTAGCCAGACACCCTACTCCCAGCCTGCTCCTGAATCCCACCTCCCATCCAGACCTTGCACCCTTACCCCCTCTTTCACCCCCCTTCCTGCCCAGATCCTACACCCCCATCCCTGTCACTGGCAGCCCTCTCCTGCCCACTGAACTCCCCATTTTTGTCCCAACCTCAGAGCCTCGCGGGAGTTCCACAAAATCCACTAACACTAGAATCCCAGAAGAGTAAATCTGATCTATGGGAAGTCCTGAGACTCATTCTTCCCTGTCCCTCTCCCTACCCCAGTTGGGCGGGAGTGCCAGAGGATGAGGTGTCTCAGTTGGGGGGTCACATCAGTGAGGGATAGGGGGTTTTGGAAGGGTTGTTTGGTTGGTTGGTTGGTTGGTTGTTGGGGGGGGGTTGGCTTCTCACTTGTGTGGTCACCAACTGATTTTTCTTTGGGTCAGTAGCCCCTGACCCAAAAAAGGTTCTCCACCCCTGCCAAAGAAAACATGGGAACCTTGTGTGTGGGACATGATTTAATATTTTACTTTATTTAAAATGAAGTTTGATAGAATAACATGCGAAAGTTAAAGCACTAAATCTATTTAATAGTTGAAATTAATATTTATTTTCTTACTGGTTAAATTAAACCGTTCTTCCTAGCTGTTGCACTAGCAAAATGGCTCGGACATAATTATGTAATTAACAGCAAGTTTCCATTAGCAACTGGTGGTCCATGGAAAGTTTGCATTGAGTCAGGTGAGTCATGAGCCAATAAGTTTGAGAACTCTGTTCTAAAAGGATAGTAGATGTGGGAAGAACCAGACACTATGTAGGCCTGTGATAAATTCACTTTCCCACCTATGGCCAATATGGTGTGAACAATGTGGAACCAATTCAAAGCAAGGGCCACAAGATCATTGACTTTGAGACATTAGACATGTCTGGCCATGTCTCCCCTTGTAAAAATAATGTGGCAGTCGATCTTCTGGCATTCAATTAAGTGGATCTAGTAAAGTCTTTACCAGACCTGCTAAATTGAATGCTGAGGTTGCCCCCATCGATACCTGTACTGAGGAGTAAGGGGGTCATGAGGAGTAAGGGAAGTCCCCAGAAAAATAGATGCAAGGTATGTCAACTCCAGCTATGCAATTCACATAACTGGTGTTGCATATCTTGTCTCGATTTTCTCCTCCAGGGTAGACCTGGCCTCCAGTTAAAAATGAATTATTTGGGAGTAGTTCTCTGTGCTGTCTTACACTGGAGCTCAGGGTGGAGGATCACAGTGGTCCTTTCTGGCCTTAGAATGTAGCAGCCACTTATGGTGTCTACACTCTTTCCAAGAGCTATGATAAAAGAAGGCCAGTTCTGTCCCTAGGCAGGGTCCCACACTAGCTGGTGTCTATGGAGTACTGGGTTGTTTCTTCCTGTAGCAGAGGCCAATGTGGAGTCATTTCATGGTTTAAGCTGGAGGTCGGTGATAGCAGCAGCCCTCACTCTAGGAGTGTGTCTTGCAGTCATTCTGGCTCGTTGAATACGGAGGTGGGCTCCCTTTTTCCTCCACAAGCACTTTAATGACTGCTTTGGCAGCATTGGACATGGTGGCCATGACACGGATATGCCCTGCAGTGACCAGAAGCGCTTCCTGGCACTGGCCCAGCTTGGCTCTCTTGAACGTTGAGCTGCTGTTGGTGGGTGTATAATTGTACATCCTTGTGTAGACGTCCTCAAGGTTGCCAAGATGCTCTTTGCCCGGGGAGATCTCGAGGCCAAACTCAATGGAGTAGAGGTTGTAGTCAAAGGGGTTGGAGAACATGATGGCCAGGGTGAAGGCATCTGAGTCGTACACCAGTAGGCCTGCGCTCCCACGGAAGCTGAACCTTCCCTTTGTGAACAGGCAGCTCTCCTTGGATCCCGGTGGAATTCGGAGGGAAGGGGGCAGGAGGCTGTGGCCACTGTAGCAGTAACTCCTGTGGGAAGGAAGGGGGTTGAGAAAAGTCTGAATTCCACAGTCCAATGCTAGGAGACAGCCCAAAAGAGGCAGGAGCAATCAGGGAGAGGTTCAAAGAGGTTTCAGCACTGCAATTGCAAATCTTGTAGGCCTGAGATAACCAAAGGCAGCTTTGTTGACTCTACTGGAAATGTGCCACTTAAAGGGGGTGCTACTGGTCTCTCAGAGCAGAGCTGAGCATCCCCACTCAGCCACTCACTAGACTGCTGGGAGGGAATCCTGGATCACCGATGTTTTAAGCCTCTGGGGCCTGAAAGGAATCCAGAAACCAGTCCAATCTTGGGGTCACTAGGCAAACTATTGGGGTGCAGACCCCCTATATAGATCGCCCTCCTGAGAGCTGCCCCTGTGCCTGGCCCTGGGTCTCAGTGCTGACCCTTCCGGCACTCCTGTTGCTTAGCACAGCATATCCCAAAACTCCACTGAGAAGTCAGAGCCTTCTGGTTAGCGTTTAAGCCTTTCAGGAGGCCCACAGTAATAGTAAAGCAGAAGAGAACTCAACTGAGGGGGTGTCTAATACACAAACAGACACTCAGGGCAGAGCACAGGACCACAGGCTCGCAGGGCTCCCACTATGGCATAAAAGTAGCCTTGTAAATTTTCCGGCTTAGGCTGCAAGACAGGCTCTGAAGCCTGGTTGAAGGGTAGGACTCATAGTAGCAGCTCCAGCCTACAGGGCTCTTTTTAGAACCCTAGCGCAAGCCCCCGAGCCCAAATGGCTTTGCAGCATGGATGTACCAACCAACACTTTACAGAGGATACTAGCACCCTGGCTCTTGTACACTTAACAGGTCAAGCTCACAGGAGAGTCAATCCTATAGAACAAAATACATCCCTCAACCATGACGCCTCTGGCTAGCTCACCCTTCCCTGTCCACTGGGGGCAGCCATACCACTAAGGGAGTGGCCAGCAGGGCTGGGACTCCTCCATCTTGCCTGCCACCAGAAGAAGTAAGTGGGGGCCCCCTGCCTGGGAGACAGTACCCACCAGCCTTGGGACGGACAGGGGCAAAGGAGAGAGTCCCACTGCCCCAGGAAGTGTCAAGGGGAAGGAGAGAGCCCTTCTTCTCATCTGAAGAAGTGGGTTTTGCCTACGACAGCTCATGATAATATACATAGAGAGAGAGAGAAAGAGAGAGAGAGAGAGAGAGAGAGAGATAGGCATATTAATATTCAAAAGCATATCTCCATGAAGAATTTGGTGGTGCAACATCCTAAGATCCATTGGAAGCTTATTTCATAGTTTAACTACCATTAGAGTTAGAAAGTTTTTGCTAATATCTAACCTAAATCTCCTTTGCTACAGATTAAGCTGACTGCTTCTCACCCTACCTCAAACAGACATGAAGAACCACCCTCTTTATAATAACTTGTAACATATTTTAGACGGTTATCAGTTCCTGCCTACATCTGATTTTCTTAGGACCAACCATGCCCTGGTTTCTTAACCTTTCCTCATGCGACAGGTTGCAGACACTCTTTTCAAGGACACTGTCATGTTAATCTTTTCCCACTAGCCATGGAATCTCAGCCCAACATGGAAGCAAACGGATCACAGAGAAGGCAAAAGGTTGCAGCCTCAAAATGGAATTTTCAGCTTCACAGAGGTATAGACAGAGAACTAATCTGCCACAGAATTCACAGGCCAATTGACCAGTTTGTCACAAGCGGTTCCTTTACCTTGCTCCCCATTGCCTGATGTTGAGTTTCACTCTCTAATCGCTGCCAACCCATGAAGCCCCTTAAGCAGCGTGAGCTGCCTGCCTGGCCAAGTGTACCAATTGCTCTCTGTGAACAAGGAATCACACAGACTACATGACCTGATTCTGCTTGTTCCGAGTCACTTAACTGTGGGTTAGAATTGGCTGGATAATATCACTGCCCGGGAATTTCAGCTTTTGAGCTCCGATCCCCTGGAGTAAATCTGGGTCATACTCTCATCTTAATGTCCATGTGTAATATTTGGAGTCAGCCACTCTCTATAGTGGGGTCCAGGTTGAATTCTGATCACTGTTACCTAGGGGTAAATCTGGAGTCTGTAATAGGGTCAAGGCCAGATTCTGTTCTGTTCCCCCAGGATAAACCCAGAGTCTTCCCAGTAATTACACAGCAGAAATACCAACGACACACCTTTGTCAGAGGTGAAAGTGAGAGACTGTGCCCTGGTGCGCAGTTCTAGCAAGAGCTGGCTGAGCTGCAGCACTGGCTAGCAGGAAGCTATTTAAAGAGCTGGAAGGGACCCGGGTTGCAATAGGACAGGACCTGTAAGAAATTGAAAGGTATTTTCACCTCTGACCTTTGTAAATGAAAACTGAATCTGGTTCCTTAGCGTCTGATTTCCCACCTTTTCTGCATTGAAAATCTTTCTTTGTGTTGTATTCATTCATGCATCAAAAGTTCCCAAGCCCTGGAGATTGAAATGAATTAGCATAGGAGGAACAGGAGGTGGGCTAAGAATAGTTTTGGGGAAATGCTGAGCTCGGTAGTTGGAAGAGCCATGAGGAGATGCAGGAGACATAGTATGCAGAGAGATTGTGGGTGCTGTGAGGCTGGAGTTGCAGGGGGTGTTTACCTGGGGGAATGGAGAGTCAAATCTTGTGAATTGTTGGTTATCTCGATTTCCACACTCCTGTCGAAGGAAGTCTCAAGGTGGTCTTGCATTTTAGCCTGGGTGTTCATGGTGCTGGAGGCTAGTACACGACTTCTAGGAAGCAGCTGATTCTATCTATGTGGGCAGGAAGCTGAAAGAAGGAAACTTTGACCATCCAGTGTGTGTAAAGATTAACAAGCTCCTAGATGGCACATATCAAAAATCTATCACCTTGGCCAAGCATATCTGCTTATACAAATAAGACATTGGATTATGATATGCAAGAGTAAAAATGAAACTAAAACTTTAAGGGTAGTTCTAAAGATATACAAATTCAGTACTGCCGCTGGGAATGTTTTAATTTCAGGTTGTTTAGATTCATAACTGCTGCAATTTCATAACACATTTCTGATAGTTTTGACTTGAAGGGAATCCATATGGATCTAGAGAATTATTATTCTGACAAAAGACTTGACCAGGATAGAAACCCTTCTACTAGTGACTATTCATTGTCTTCTACTCATTGCACCTGTCTTAATTTGAGGGAAATAGAAAGCAAAGAATGTATTTGACAGACTGGTTGCCAAGAATAATATACTTGGAAGAATAATTCAGAACAAAATGCAGGAAGAATGAGTAAACGCCATTAAAAAACTAAACAAAAGACTATCCCCCTCCCATATGGGGCTGTACAAATGTACTCCATAGCCCCCTAGATTGGAGGTCCCACATCTGGCCAATGTGAAGTGCAAGGGGTATGTAGATTCACCAACTTTATATTACAAGAAAAATTCAGTGAGGCTGAAAGGGGATAAATTTAAAAGCAATCAAAGGTTTCTATACACACACTCCAAAGAACTGGCTTCTGGGACTCACTGCCACTAGCTATCACTGAGGTCAAGATATGAGAAGGATGTGTAAAGGAGGGACTGGAGATTTATTGGCAGAATAGAACCATCCAGCGAGATGGGAGAGAGGGTAGAAGGAACATAAAATGTCTTGTTTCAAAGCATGAGCCAAGCACAAAGTGACCGATGCGGGTTAAGAACAAACTGGTGCTGGCCATTGCTGAGGATGGGAGAACAGACTGAAACGAGACCCAGTGAACAGCCAGCGAAGGAGGAGAGGGAGGTCAGTGCGACAGTGACACAGAGCCACATACCCACCATCCCCTGGTATTGATTTTCCAGGGTCGATGGAGGTGCCTGATCAGAGAGTCTTCCCTCCCCCACCCTAATCTGCAAGGTTCTGACCCAGTCACAGGCCAGGGGAATGGACAGTAAGGGGCTGAGGGATGGGACATGAGTCCTTTCCCCTCTAGGGGATCATGCAAGTGATAATGCCCTACAGCCCCTCTCACTGCCACAGCCCCCCTGGCCCACCTCTCAGGTGAGTGGTACAGCCCAATGGCCTTTCCAACTCCCGGTATGTCTACACTAGCCCCCTCGTTCGATCTAGGGAGGGTAATGAGGGCGACTGAAATTGCAAATGAAGCACGGGATTTAAATATCCTAAATCAAATTAGCGGCTATTCCTCCTGGAATGAGGTTTAACAGCTAATTCGATTTAGGGCTCTAATTCGGAATCCCGTTTCACTGCCGCATGTAGATGCGGGCAGTTACTTCGGGCTCGTCAGTTTCTAAAATGGCGACCAGCCAGGAACATGCTGATGAAGCGCAGGATATTTAAATCCCACGCTTCATTTGTAATTTCGGTCGCCTTCATTAGCCTCTGTCAGTCGATGGTCAGGGCAGTGTGTGCGTGTGTGTGTGTGTTATACACCCGAGACTTCAACTGCTGGGACCGGGGTCCTTTCGCAGCGGGCAACCTGAAGAAGGTTGACGGGCGCCCCAAGAAGTTTACAGGGAGAGCTTATTACACCTCAGATTTTTACTGCTAGGATACACGATCCCTTCGCAGCGGGCAGCCTGGGGAGGCTGAGAGATGCCCCAACGGATCTGTCCCCTGGAAGCGACACGATCCAAAACGCCCAAGCTCTTCCTATACCTGTCCCTTATGACCGGCTGAAGTTCTTTTAAATTGTGCTTAGTTCTGTTACAGCAACTGAAGGAGTCAGGTTAAAGCTTAAACAGTTACTATTTTATTGCTACAGGATAAACTTAGCTGTTAAATGCTACTACTGTGTTACAGATAACACAGCCACTACAAAGGACAGGACAGAAATTACACTAGTAAGTCACTTACAGGTACCATGAAACCCTTTTGGTTCTCTGAGCTCTTATTAAATGCATGCAAATAGACACCTAGCAGGTATAATTCTCACCCCTGCGTTCCAGACTTGGCGTGGCCAGCGTCTTTCTCTCAATCCCTCGCGAAGAAGTAGGGTGAGGTTGGGCGTCCCACGGACCTCGGGAGACAATCAATACCTGCCAGCAAGTGTAGGTGATTGGAGCTCAAATGGGGTGGGCTACTAACCCCCTCTTTATACCCCTTGGGTCACATAGGCTTCTTCTTGGTCTTAAGTGGCCAATTAGGAAAAATGGCTTTGAATGCCAAGTTTCCCACGAAGGATGCAAAGCATAATTCACACCAGGGAAAATGCAGACAATGGGCACCTCTGGTACGTGATGGGCGAAGATTCCTCTCCTGGGACAGTGCAGGCGTGTCAATTACTGGTACTAGCCATCAGGGTGGCGGGAGGCCCCGGGTCGTCAGCTAGCCCATTTACTGTCTGGTTTCTGTTTATGGTAGAGTCAGGGACAGGCAGCACACCTGCGTTCCCAGGGCATCAAAGGCTGACTGCCTTTCTCTTGCTCTCTGGGGGTACGTCTACACTACAGCGCTAATTCAAACTAACTTAGTTCGAATTAGTTAATTCGAACTAAGCTAATTCGAACTAACGCATCTAGAACTAAAAACTAGTTCGAATTAGCGTTTTGCTAATTCGAACTAGCACGTCCACACTGAGTGGACGCAGGGGCGCATTTAAGGGCGGCTGAAACTGGTTCTGGCAGGGCATCAGGTCAGTAGTTGCTTTGTGTGGCTGCTGTCTGAGGCTATCTGAGGCTCGTGCTTAAAGGGAACCCCCTGGACAGCCGGTTCTCAGCTTTTCCTGCTTGCTTGCCAACCTCGCCGAGGGACAGCAAAGCGTTGGTCTCTGTGCCCGTCTGTGTCGGTGCTTCCCTTCGGGGGGGGCCGCCGCAGGTGGCAACATGGAGCCAGAGCTCACCCTGCACCTTCTGGTGCACTTTCTGGACTTGCTGCTGCAAGCCTGCCAGCAATGGCTCGAGGCTGCCTGGCACCACCTGGTGCACGTCAACCCCCTGCCTCTCCGCCTGGCCGCTCTGGGGGCCGTGGAGGAGCCGCGGCGGCGCCCCAGCACCGGCGTGCCCCGCCGCATCTGGCGTCTGGACACCAGCAGCGACTGGTGGGACTGCATTGTTCTGGAGCGCTGGGAGGACCAACAGTGGACCCAGAACTTCAGGATGAGGAGGGACACCTTCCTGGAGCTCTGCGAGTGGCTCGCCCCTGCCCTGCGCAGAAGAGACACTCGCATGAGGCCCGCCATCCCCCTCCAGAAGCAGGTGGCCATCGCCCTCTGGAAGCTCTCCACGCCGGACAGCTACCGATCCGTTGGGAACCAGTTCGGCGTGGGGAGATCCACCGTCGGAGCGGTGCTCATGCAGGTACGGCGCTCGTCGACCACAGCGCCGGGGGGAAAGGGGGGCTGCAAGGAGGGGATGGGCCGCCCCAGGGACAAAGGGGGGGCGGGAGGAGGCAAAAGCGCCCCGCACTGGAGGGGTCGGTTTGTCCCGGCCGTACTACACGCCGCCAGGGGAGTTGCTTCCGGAAGTGGGGCGCGGGGCACTGCCAGGGCACGAATGCTCCCAGCCACCCAGGCGCCCCACTGATCGGAGCTTTGCTGTGTCTCTCTCCGCAGGTGGTCAAGGCCATCAACCGGGTGCTGCTCCGCAGGGTGGTCCGCCTCGCCGACCCGGACGCCGTCATCCGGGGATTCGGCGCCCTGGGCTTCCCCAACTGCGGGGGGGCCATCGACGGGACGCACATCCCCATCCGTGCCTCGGAACACCAGGCGTCCTGGTACATCAACCGCAAGGGGTACTTCTCCATCCTCCTGCAGGCCGTGGGTGACCACCGGGGACAGTTCACGGACATTAATGTGGGCTGGTCCAGCAAAGCACACGATGCCCGGGTGTACCGCAACTCCTCCGTGTGCCAGCGGCTGCAGGACGGGACCTTCTTCCCCGACCGCCACATCAGGGTCGGGGACGTGGACATGCCCGTCTGCCTGGTGGGGGATGCCGCCTACCCACTGCAGCCGTGGCTGATGAAGCCCTACACGGGGCACCTCAATCCCTCCCGCCAGACCTTCAATGCCAGGCTGACCAGGGCCCGCATCGTGGTGGAGGGGGCCTTCGGGCGACTGAAAGCCCGCTTTCGATGCCTCCTCACCCGTCTGGACCTGGCCGAGCACAACATCCCTCCCGTGGTGGCAGCATGTTGTGTGCTTCACAATTTATGTGAGTGAAAGGGGAGGCTTTACTGCCAGCCTGGATGGCTGAGGCTGACCGCATGGCTGGACACTACGGTCAGCCCCGCACCACCGCCGCCCGGGAAGCCCAGCGGGGGGCCATCCGGATCCGGGAAGCCCTGCGGGAGAGCTTCCTGGTGGAGGAGGAGGACTGACCTCTCCCTGCATGCCCCACTGGGGCCTTCTTCCACCCTACCCCCTTCCCCTTTCCCCTCCCTACCTACTGTCAAATAAAGACACCTGTTTTTCAAACAAAAACGTCTTTTTATTTTAAATAACTGGGGTGGGGGGAGGGAGGGAGGAAGGAGGGTGGGAGAGAAGAGGGGGAAACCTGGGACGAGGGAGCTGGAAGGGGAAGGAAGGGAGGAAGGGAAAGGAAAGCTCAGGGGTGGGAGGTCCGGCTGCCTCTCCTGTCTCGCAACACTGCGGGTCCGGGGGCATTGGTGGGGAATGGTTGTGGAGGGTGGGGCAGGAGGGACGGGGGGTGTGGAGGAAGCAGGAGCGGGAGCAGGAGGGGGAGCAGGGGGAGCAGGGGGAGGAGGAGGAGGAGCAGGGGGAGCAGGGGGAGTAGGAGGGGGAGCAGGAGGAATTGGGAAGTGGTCGAGCAGGCCCTGGAAGTGGCCTCGCAGGGCCCGGCCCTGCTCCTCCAGTGCCTCCAAGCTCCTCCGGCGCAGCCTCAGGTCCTCCTGGACCCAGTGGTCCTGGAGACGGAGCTGTTGCTCCAGGAACCGAAGGTGCCGCCTCTGGTAGTCCTCCTAGTTCCTGGCTCTCCTGCTTGCCTGGGCGCGGGTGGCTGCTGCAGGCGGAGTGGTGCGCCCTGCAGTCCCAGGTGCTGCGGCTGTGGTGAAACAAGAACAGCGGTCAATTACCCCAGTGGCCCAGGTGTGTGAAACCCAGCTCCCCTCTGCAAGGCCAGGGCCCCTGCAGGATCCCCACCTGCTGCTCCATGGTGGGCAAGGCCCAGGCACACGGTCCCGGGGCTCCCTCTCTCCCCAGCCCCCCGTACACATAAGGGGAGCATGATGGTACTCACAGGTGGACGCCTCCCCGGCCTCGGACGACACAGGCGAGCGGCTCTGTGAGGTGCCTCGGAGGTCCCGGGTCCTGGGCAGGCTGCCAGCAGGCTCCTGGCTCTCAGAGCCCTCCTCCTCCTCCTCCTCCTCCGTCTCTTGGAGTGGTCCCTCTGCCCCGGGGTCTATCACGTCCCGGGGGGCAGGGACGGCATGAGCCCCCAGGAGGCGGTCCAGAGCCTGGAAGTGGGGACACGCCTCCGGGTCGGCCCCTGGCAGGCAGGCCCGGGAGTAGGACTGCTGTAGGTCCTTGATTTTCCAGCACACCTGCTCCCGGCTGCGCTGGTGGCCCCTGGCAGCCAGGCTGGCAGCCATGCAGCCATAGACTGCTGCGTTCCTGTGGCTAGTGCGGAGATCGTGGACATTGGAGGCTTCCCCCCAAATCTCGATGAGGTCCACGATCTCCACACTAGACCACGCGGGCGCCCACCTCTTGCGGCCCCGGGCAGGGTCCTGGGAGCCGCCAGGCTGGTCCCGGGAAGAGGAGGAGGGCTGGGTGGCAGCGGGTGGCTGGCTCATGGGTGTCAGCTGCTGCGTGTGCTGGCACGGGTGCTGGCAGCCTTGCAACTGGCACAAACTGTGTAGCCAGCCCATGGCCCTTTAAGGGCTCCGGGGCCGGGAGGGGGCCAGTAGAGTTTCCCTGGTGTTGGCCAGAGTGGCCACCAGGGCAAGCTGGGGAGGGCTAGCCTCCCACTAGTTCGAATTAAGGGTCTACACACCCCTTAATTCGAACTAGTAAGTTTGAACTAGGCTTAATCCTCGTGAAATGAGGATTACCTAGTTCGAACTAAGCACTCCGCTAGTTCGATTTAAATTCGAACTAATGGAGCGCTAGTGTAGCGCCTATGAAAGTTAGTTCGAACTAACATCCGTTAATTGGAACTAACTTTGTAGTGTAGACATACCCTGGGAGTGGGGGGGACGGAAACCAAGATGGGGTTCATGTCTGGCTACAGCCTCCCTAGATCAAACTAAGGGGCTAATGTAGACATATCCTTCCATAGCCCCCTGCCCCAGATGAGTGGTACAGCCCAACGGCCTCTCCAATCACCACATCCCGTTGGCCCCGGCGGAATGGCCATATGGGAAATGCAGCCCCAGCCCTGGAGATGATGCCGCTGGCAGCATCTGGGGGTGAGAAGGGGGCGGGGCACAGGGGCAGCGAGCCAGGCTCAGTTCAGTCCATCACGGTGGCAGCCTGGGTCCAGTGGGGCTGGGGAGGAGTGGTCAGGGGTCCCGGGAGTTGGGGGATGGGACACAGCCGGAGTGGGGGGAGCATGATGGACCCCTGAGTGGAGCCCCACGATCCCTATAGGCCCCACGCCTCTCAGAGCTAAGGCTCCCCCTCCCAACGGGGAGCTCTCCTCCCTGCCCCCCACCTGCTCCTCTCTCTCCTGGGGCTTGGGAGCAAGGCCTTGGCAGCATCGGGGCCTGCAGCTCCTACCACCCAAGTGGGGTTTGCAGGGGAAGAGCCGCAGGCACATCTATGGGTGCAATACAGCTGAGTGTGAGTCACAGCCCACGCCCTGCTGGGATCCCCCCATCTGCATGTGTCTCCTTCCGTTCCCAGCAGCAGCCTTAACCACAGCCCCTAGCGGTCACCTGGGGAGGGGGAGATCCATTAAAAAGTTCCCAGCCTGGCTATGACTGTAGGCAGGTGAGCCTTTTCCCAGGGAGAGGGAGCCAGGCAGGGGACACAGCCAATCTCTTGTCTGGCTGCCAGAGCTGGGGTAACAGCTTGGGCAGACCAGTAGCTTCTTGGCTAGCTGCCAAGGGCTGGAGCTGGGCGGATGCAGGTGGGTAGCTCAGCAGATTTAGTGTCTGGCCCTCATCTTGGCATGAAGCCTGCAAAATCCCAACTTCCCTGTACCCTGAGGCCCATTGGGAAGCTCTCAAGCCAGCTTGGTAGCTCACGCACTCTTACAGTCTAACCCCACAGACTCGCTGCTGGATTGTATTTTAAGTCTTTGGGTATCATGTGATATTCAAGCAAGGAACACAAGTTACTTTCCAAGCAACCCTCCCATACTCACACTGTACCCAGACAGCACAAGAGACAGAGCTAAGCAAAACAAAGTTTCTAAACACAGTTCCCCTTGCACACCCCACATGCCCCATGCTCCTGCCCTTTGCACATACACACGCCCCTGTCCTGACTCCTGCACTCCCCCACATTCCACCTCTTGCTCTGAGCCAACCCCCACACCCCAATCCCTTGCCCTAAGCACACCCACACCCTTCCCAACCCGTTGCCTTGGGGCCCGCACATTCCACCCCACTCGTACTTATTTTTGCAGCTACTGTCATATTACAGCATGGTTAGAAAGCTGGCTAGATTGTTGGGCCCAACAAGTAGTGATCAACAGCTCAATGTCAGGTTGGCAGTCAGTTTCTAGCAGAGTGCCCCAAGGATCGGTTCTAGGACCAGTTTTGTTGAACATCGTTAGTAATGACCTGGATGAGGGGATGGATTGCACCCTCTGCATGTTAGTGGATGACATTAAGCTGGGGGGAGAGGCAAATACATTGGAGGGCAGGGATAAGGTCCAGAGTGACTTAGACAAAATAGAGGATTGTGCCAAAATAAATCTGATGAGGTTCAACAAGGACAAGTGCAGAGTCCTGCACTTGGGATGGAAGAATCCCAAGCATAGTTACAGGCTGGGGACCAACCAGCTAAGTAGCAGTTCTGCAGAAAAGGACCTGGGGGTTACAGTGGATGAGAAGCTGGATATGAGTCAACAGGGTGCCCTTACAGCCAAGAAGGCTAATTCCATATTAGGTTGCATTAGGAGGAGCATTGCCAGCAGATCCAGAGAAGTGATTATTCCCCTTTATTCAGCTCTCATGAGGCCACATCTGGAGTTCTAGGGCCCCCACTACAGAAAGGATGTGAATGCATTAGAGAGGGTATAGCAGAGGGTAAGCAAAATGATTCGGGGGCTGGAGCACATGACCTATGAGGCAAGGCTGAGGGATTTGGGCTTATTTAGTCTGCAGAAGAGAAGAGCGAGGGGGGATTTGATAGCAGCCTTCAATTTCCTGAAAGTGGTGACAGATGGCAGAACAAGGAGCAATGGGCTCAAGTTGTAGTGGGGAAGTCTAGGTTGGCTATTAGGAAAAACTATTTCCCTAGGAGGGTGGGGAAGCACTGGGACGGGTTCTCTAGGGAGGTGGTGGAATCTCCATCCCTAGAGGTTTTTAAGTCCAAGCTTGACAAAGCCCTGGCTGGGTTGATTTCTTTGGGGTTGGTCCTACTTTGGGCAGGGGGCTGGACTTGCTGTAAGTTGTTTTCACCCCTGGTGAGATGGACAGAGCCCCTGTTGTGGGAGGAAGAGCAACACCAAGTCTCTGTGCTAAAGAGACTGTCAATTGCTCCTAGTGCAGGATTTGAGGCACACAGCAGAGCCACACCGAGTCTCTCCATTGGAGGGAGCGGTGCACCCAGGCGAGCTCATGAGCCTGTAACAAGGAGGTGACACAGCTGATAAAAGTGGCTGTTCCAGGTGTTTCCTGCATTTATTTAAAATAAGCCATGTTCCGTGTGCCCGGCCACTAAACCACACCCAGGATATTTGCTGTAGCCCTGCCCTCCTCACCCTGAGGGATAAGCACAGCCATTCCGCATGGGCCCCTCACACACATTAGTGCAAGAGACAGCGCGGGTGGAGCGTTTGGACACTAGGAGGTGATGCTGCCATCTTCCCACACAGCAGCTCCGTCTTGCTGGCATCTTCCCTGTCCGTACATTTCTGGCCGAGGTCTCTCAGGGCACACAAAACTTGAGACATCTGTGAATGGAAACACGGGAAGGGGACTGAGAAGCAATGGAGTTGAGCCAAGGACACCATGGAATGAGCTAAATCATTAAAGCGAGAACCCTCCAGTCCCCCTCCTCTCCGCAGAAGCCGGTTCCTCCTCACACGGTAACAGCTTCCTCTTTAATTTCCCCAATATCTCAGCAGTTGGGGAGCACATTCTGCCCCACAGCACATGGAGGAAGGAATCTCAGCTCTGAAATATTGTACAAACCCTTCAGCAACAGAGCATCGCATCTGCTCCCCACGGGCGGGACAGTCTGACAGTGGCGCTCGGACAGCCACAGGTCAGTGCCACCAAAGCAGACCCGGATTCAAACAGGCCGGATTCCAAGCTGTCCAGTCTCTGCTCTGGCCCAGGGGAGATTTAAGGTCTCGGTTTAGAGTCCAAAATCCCCCTCCTCACAGCCGAACCATGCTGCAAACCAGGCACCCTGCTTCCAGGAGACTACGTCTCATGCCCCACCCCTTGGCTTTGCCTGCGGAAACCAATTGGGCAGAGTCTCCTTGGAGGGACAGAGGATTGCTTGGGCAAAGTCTGAGGAGAATGACTCAAGCTGTCTTTGCGTTACCGATTTTGATAAATTTGCTCCTCCCCTATAGTGTCCTACTGTGGGGAGATTTTGGCCCATCCTTCCAGCTACAAATCTTTCTGGGATTTCAACACTGAGGGGCCAAACATCAGCCAGAGATGGGATCTTTCCCCCAATTTCAAGGAACTGGAACAAGTGATTTTTCGGGAGATGGATAATGAAGGGTGGCCGAGGTTTCCTGGTCTCCTCGAATCTGAGGCGTGGATACGAACTTCCTCTTTCAGGCTGACCAGAGATTTGCTGCCAGAATTACCCAGTAAATGACAGTTACTCACTGACATATATAACCGACTCCTCTCCTGTGGCTAGGTCCTCCCCAGCCTGCCCCTTGCGGCCACTGCCCCTGCTCAGGGACTTCAAGAGAGTGGGGGCTCCTTTCTCCAGGAGGCGGGTGATGATGGGGGCAGACACCAGCAGGAGCAGAGCCAGGGCAGAGCGGAGAAGCCAGACTCCGAGGGACATAGCAGGCCCTGGCGTGGGAGGAAAGACAGAGGAAGGGCTGTGAGGTAGGTTATAATACCAGATGGGACCTTTGCGATCCCCTTGCCCAACTTCCATTAAACAGGCTGCCCTTGAACTAATTCCTGTTTGCACACGTGGCTGGGGGGCTGGGAAGACGGGGAAGATGTTGCCCAGTGACACAGATTGATGGGAAACACGTATTGGCGCCTACGGGCCCTTGGGGTGCTGAGCGACCCATGAGAAACGCTGGCAGCTCTCCTGTCCCGCGGACACCTCAGGGCCTTGTGGGACCTGCCCAGGGATTCTCAGCATTAGCACTGCCTTAGACATCGGGGAGTAAAGCAAAGACGCTTGGGACAGGAAGTGAGGAGATTCCTGCATCCAGCTGAAAGCCCGGGCCAGGATCTCAGGCTGAATGGATTCGCCCCCCTGGGATTCAGACCCAGCCTGCTGGGCCCAGGCCACGACAGAGTGAACGGCAGGGCCTCGGTTTCATCTCTCAGCAGCAGAGGCCGGTCCAGGACATCAGGATCAGGGCTGAGTCAGAGGCGAGAACGGCTACTGTCCAGTTAGCCACACTGCTCTGCGCCCTGCAGCATGGCACTGCCACACAGTGCTGCATGTGGCATGGGCAAGGCTTACCTGAGCACGCAACACTGGCATCGTCTCCGTGGGCACAGGCACGGACTTCCCAAGGCCCGGCCCTACATTCGGAGAGGGCAGCTTCTGTCCCTGTGCAGTTAACCCCGCCCAGCCAGATGGGACCAGACCCTTCTCCAAACCAAGCCCCGCCTGGAGCTGCCAACGCCGTCCCACAGCCCAGCTGCCTGCACGCGACTCCAGCGTCCTGTAAGTCCCAGCCGACATCACACACGGTTCCCCACTGCTCATTACACAGCACCTCCACTCTGCCAGTGCAGCGCCTCGAGCCGTTCACCAGGCGGAGCAGAGCATGTTCCGAAACGGGCAGACCTGCAAGGGCAGCGTGGGAATAAAGACCCAGGCTGTGTCTACACTGCACCCCTTTTCTGGAAAAGGGATGCAGATTAGACACATCGTTATTGCAAATGAAGCAGGGATTTAAATCTCCCCCGCTTCATTTGTATAAACATGGCTGCCGCTTTTTTCCAGCTCCGGGCTTTGCCAGAGAAAAGCGCCAGTCTAGACAGGATCTTTCAGAAAATAAAGCCTTTTCTGAAAGATCCCTTATTCCTGATTTTAAGAGGAATAAGGGTATGTCTACACTACAGCACTAATTCGAATTAACTTAATTCGAATTAGTTAATTCGAACTAAGCTAATTCGAACTAGTGCATCTAGACCTAAAAACTAGTTCGAATTAGCATTTTGCTAATTCGAAATAGCATGTCCACATTGAGTGGACCCTGAACGGAGGTTAAGGATGGCCGGAAGCAGTGCCGGCAGGGCATCAGATTAGGACTTAGAGCATGGAGCTGCTGTCTCAGGCTAGCCGAGGGCTGTGCTTAAAGGGACCTGACCCCCACCCCGGACAGACAGTTCTCAGGGCTTCCCCACTTGCAAAACAGTCCTGGCTTGGAGTGCCGAGTGCCCACACTCGGCACATCACAGCACTCGGCCATCAGCCCGGCTGCACTTGCCGCAGGCTGCCATCCGGGGAGGGACAATCGGGGGCCTGCAGGAGAGCTTCCACCCCGAGGAGCTCGCAGAGCCAGCCCAGTCCTCCCCATCGGGGGCTCGTACCCCATTCCTCCCTCACCTCCTTCCACTTACCGCTCCCTAGCCCCCCTTCCTGATGTACAAAATAAAGATAACGTGTCTTCCAAAATGGAATCTGTCTTTATTGAACAAAACTGGGGGAGACTGGGAAAAGGAGGTGGGAGAGGGGAAGAGAGAGGGTGGGAGAGGGGAGGGCAACTAAAATGATCAGGGATTTGGAACAGGTCCCATATGAAGAGAGGCTAAAGAGACTGGGACTTTTCAGCTTAGAAAAGAGGAGACTGAGGGGGGATAGGATAGAGGTCTATAAAAGCATGAGTGGTGTGGAGAGGGTGCATAAAGAAAAGTTCTTCATTAGTTCCCATAATAGAAGGACTAGAGGACACCAAAGGAAAGGAATGGGTAGCAGGCTTCAAACTAATAATAGAAAGTTCTTCTTCACAAAGCAAATAGTCAACCTGTGGAACTCCTTGCTGCAGGAGGCTGTGAAGGCTAGAACAAGAACAGAGTTTACAGAGAAGTGAGATAAAGTGATGGAGGTTGGGTCCATGGCATGGTATTAGCCAGGGGGTAGGAGAGGAGTCCCTGGCCTCTGTTTGTGGAAGGCTGGAGAGGGATGGCACGAGACAAATGGCTTGGTCATTGTCTTCGGTCCATCCCCTCCAGGGTCCCTATTGATGGCCGCTGTTGACAGACAGGCTAGTGGGCTAGATGGACCTTTGGTCTGACCCAGGACGGCCATTCTAAGCTCAGGGCTCAGGGTCGGGGGTCTCACTGGACCACCCTGATTTTCATGCACACCTGCTCCTGGGTGGCCAGGCTGGCAGCTCTCCTGCCCTAGACAGCCACTTTCCTGTGCTTAGTGCGGAGGCTGTGGATGAGGTTCACGATGTCTGCACTGGATCAGGCGGGTGCCTGCCTCTTGCGGACCTGGGCAGGCTCCCGGGAACCGCCAGCCTGGTCCCGGGAAGAGGCGGAGGGCTGGGTGGCAGCGGGTGACTGGCTCGTGCCGTGTCAGGTGCAGGGTCTGCTGGCTGGGTGCTGGCAGGCTTGCACCTGGCACGGGCACCGTAGCCAGCCCGTGCCCCTTTAAGGGCTCCGGGGCCAGGAGGGGGGCAGACGAGTTTCCCTGGTGTTGCCCAGAGTGGCCACCAGGGAAAGCTGGGGAGGACTAGCCTCCCACTATTTCGAATTAAGTGGCTACGGAGCCCTTAATTTGAACTACTTAATTTGAACTAGGCTTAATCCTCGTACAATGAGGTTTACCTAGTTTGAACTAAGCGCTCCGCTAGTTCGAATTAAGTTCGAACTAGCGGAGCGCTAGTGTAGCGCCTATCAAAGTTATTTCAAACTAACGTCTGTTAGTTCGAATTAACTTTGTAGTGTAGACATACCCTAAGGGATCTTTTGGAAAAGGCTTTATTTTCCGAAAGACCCCCGTCTAGACTGGCGTTTTTTTCCAGCAAAGCCCTGAACCGGAAAAAAGCGGCAGCCATGTTTATCCAAATGAAGCGGGGGAGATTTAAATCCCCGCTTCATTTTCAATAACGATGTGTCTAATCTGCATCCCTTTTCCAGAAAAGGGGTGCAGTGTAGACAAAGCCCCAGAGAAGGAGAGATTAGGTTTGACCCAGGAACATCTTTTCTAGCATCCTTCACATCCACGTGTCATTTCAATGGAGGGTTCTACATCTCCTGGCAGTCTGGAGGCAGCCAGGCCTTTACCTCTGAGCCTCAGCTTAGGAGGTGAGTTTCAAGAGTTGAAAATCCTAACAGGTGGTGTGTCCTGTTGGCAATGACCTTCGACTATTTGCAACAAGGGCTTCACAAAAAATACAAATATTCCCCAGTGGCTCACATACCTCCCTTTCAAACTGCTTACACTAGTGCCAGGAGCCCTGCCCCGAATTCTCACCCTTCGCAGATTGGCGAGGTTGTGACCTTCACTCCACATTGATTGCACCCAGGCAGTTGAAACAGCTTTGAACACCAGCTTTATAGCACATGCAAATCCCTTATAAATGTTCTTATTTTGAATGTGGCACTTTTGGAGTTAGCTTCCTGGAGCCAGAACAGGAGCAAAGCAGAACCAAGACGGGTAGAGACCAGTTTTCGCTGTTTTCAAACAGCACTTTAGTTCACCCAGTGCTGGTTTGCATCTAAGACAGCAGCTAGATGTAAACCACAGTGGGAACACAGCTCAGCATCGGAAGGGAGCTCCTGAGCCATTTGGTTGAATTCCCTGCTAACGCAGGTTCTCCCCCTCCCCCTTCCCCCATGCCAGACTCCACCTCTAGTTTATCATCCCATTTGCAAACATGTCAAGTTCCATCATCAAACTATTTAGGGTGTTTTTCTCCCACTCCACTTGTTAGCTCTTTTACCTCCCGCATTTTTCCTCCGCCCAGCCCCCCTCCCATGTAGTCATACAAAGCAATCAGATCCTTTCTCCGCCTGCATTTTGCCAGGCTGAACAAGCCAATCTCTTACAGTGTCGTCTCGTAGAAATTGGCCTTCCAACCCCTGGTCAGCCCGGCAGCCCTTCTCTGCATCTGCTCCAGCCCGGCTTCATCTTTCTAGTATGTGGCTGGCCAGAATCAGGCAGTTTTCTAGAAGAGACCTGACCAGTGCCTAGACTGCAGCATTCAGACTTCCCTCTCTTGACTGAAAATGCTTCTGCTTTGATCCCGAGCCCCACACCTGACCTGTCTGCAGCTGTGAAGCGCTCTTCACCCCTTCCTAACCCCAAGCAGCTTCACAGCATCTTGCCTGAACCTCCTCTCCTCGGCCTAGTTCTGCAGTTTTTTTGGTGGGGTAGGGGTAGAGTTATTCTGAGGTTTTGAGATCCTTCTGTTCCCTCATGTATCCTTGGTCATCTCCACCATCCCAGAACTAGAAATAGAATCCAGGAGTACTGAATTCCAGCCCCCCCCCCCAACCACTAGACCCCACTCCTCTTCCAGACTTAGTGATGGAACAGAATCCTGACTCCCAGACCCCAGCTGTGCTCTAACCACTAGAATCCACTTCCCTCCAGCTCCACTGCTTTATCCCAGGGTAGCACCACTTCTCCCCAGCTCCCCCCATTCTTACCCACTACCCCCACTTCCCTCCAGCCCCCCAACACATTCTAACCCACCAGACCTCACTTCCCCACTAGAGCTAACTCCCAGCACCCCTTGCATTACCACTAGGCCCCACGCCCCTCCCGACATGAGGAATAAAAGCCAGGTGTCCAGATTCCCAGGGAAATCCAACTCATAAGTTTTCAAGGGTTCTGGAGTGAAAGATGCCAGAGAAGCAGATAATTTGAGAGGCTTTTGAAATCCCTGTGTAGCCGCACACCAGGAGAAAAGGGCACTCACCCACAAGCCAGCCCAGCAGGGTGAGCAGCGCTGCGTTCCTGGACCCCCAGCCTCCAGCAACCATCTCCAGAGCCCTGGCTGTGAGCTCGCTGCGTGGCACCCCAATGAGGAGAGCTCAGGGCGGAAGGGCAGACCTGGCTCTGGGCTTCTCTAGTCTGTGGGTTTCATTTCCCAGTCTGGCCAGGGGCTGCAGCTGCTGGTTTCCTGCATGAGCCGCACGATGTGCCAGGCCCCTGCGCACAGGAAGGGGGGTGATAAGGCACCTGGAAAGTAGGAAGTGAAGTTCTTGGAAAGACCCCTGCACCCCATGGCATGTGCTGCAAATCATGCCCCATGCGCAGCCTCGTGCACCCTCTGGAGGGGATTATCCTGTAAACCTCTCCCACTCCTATCTTCCCCCCCTGCATCTGATCACAGCCTTCCCCCTCCCCCCGTAGCACCTACTGCAGAATCTCTCCCCCGTCTCTGCACCCGCACATGCCCCCAACTTTTACTGCTGCCTCTGCCACTGCTCCCCCTTCCCACATCACAGGGGCAGATGGACAATGTTTCATTAATGCTGCAATGTGAACCCTTAACTCTGCCCTCAGCAACGTGCATGTGATGGGGGCCTGTCCTCATGTGTACACAGCTGCCTGCTAGCTCAGCTGTGGCTCACCTCACTCCTGACACCTGACTCCCTGCTAATTCACCCCCTACAGCTCTGACAATATCCCAACCTACTGCCCCCAGCTCTGGGTTCCCCACCCACCCCACACCAGCTCTTCTGGGGCCCTTCAATCCCCAGTTCCCTACTATCCCAGCTCTGGGCTCCACCCACACCCATGTCTGTGCATTTAAGGCATTTTAAAATAAAGTAATTTAGTAACTGCACAACAGGTTCATGGCAGAAGTGTAAAGGAGAAGTGTTAATACAGAGGCTATGTCTAGACTACTGGGTTTTTGTGGGGTATAGGCAGTATCCTGCAAAAACCCCATCGCGTCCAAGGAGCATGTTTGATCTTTTGCTTTTTTTCATGGAAGAGCAAAGATGCTCTTTTGGGGCGCCCTGTATACCTGGTTTCACAAGGCATAAGGGCTCCGCCAAAAGAGGAGGTTTTTCTACCATTTGGCCATGTCTAGACTGGGCCAAATGGCAGAAAAGCCTCTTCCACAAACGCGATTGAAAAAGCTACGCAAATTGCAGAGCACACTTTGCATAAGCTTTTTCCAATACAGCCCCATAGTCTAGATCTAGCCAGAGAGAGCTAATCATGCATTTTTAGAGAAAGCTTTCTATGCCTTTAGTGAACTTCCAGAGAAAGGCATTCAATAAATGCACAACGTATTAATGACGGAGGAATACTCAGAAAATACATGAGTATACTCAGACACATATGCCTTTTCCTTATTTTAACAGCAGACTATGGCTGAGGGAGTTAGTATGTTTAAGAAGAATTGAGCCTTTATTCAGTTAATGCATTTGTATATAGAGTTAATTAGATACATTCACAACAGCTGCAAAGTATCGGTTCTAGAGAGAGAAAGCACAACCACAGATAATTACACTGTACAAGGTGGGGTGATCAGATGTACCAATTTTATAGGCAATCTCAATCTTTGGGTCTGTTTCTTAGACAGGCACCTATTACCTTCCACCCTGTCCTGATCATTTTGCAATGTAGTCACCCTAGAACAGCAATGAGCAATAATTGTGGATGGGAAGGCCACTCCAAGAATTTGGTAAGTGGTCAAGGGTTGCACCTTTCTAAGATATTAATGGAGGAGGTGCAGAGTCTGGGATGGAGGGTGGATGTGGAAGGGAATTTGGGGTGTAGGAGAGGTTGTGGGATCTGGGAAGGAGTTTGAGTGAAGGAGCAGGCGGTGACCTATGGCAGGAGACTGGAGTGCAAGAAGAGTTGCAGGGGTTTGGGTTGTGACCTGAGGCAGAGGTTTGGGGTGATTGGACCTGTTGGACTGGTGAAAGACTGAGCCTTGGGGGGATACAGGCAGATGCAGTGACTGAGGGGGGACTATGATAGGTCCCCTGTTGAACTAATGCCAATGGAGCGGGTGCTGTGGCAGACTCCACCCTGGGAAGGCTGCAGTGGGTTTTGTATTGTACCCTGGAAAAGGTTGGTTTGTTCCCTACACATTTTTCTATCTGCTTCCCAAGATCCATAAACCTGGACACCCCGGATGCCCCATCATCTCTGGTATTGGCACACTCACTACTAGTCTATCCAGCTATGTAGATACTCTCCTCAAACCCTTCGCAACCAACACCCCCAGCTATCTCCGAGACACTACTGACTTCCTAAGGAAACTACAAAACATCGATAACCTCCCCAATAACACCATCCTTGCCACCATGGATGTAGAAGCACTATACACCAACATCCCACATGAAGACGGATTACAAGCTATTAGAAACACTATCCCAGAGGACACCACTGCCAACCTGATAGAAGACCTATGTAACTTTGTTCTCACCCACAATTATTTCCAGTTTGAGAACAACTTATACCTCCAGATCAGCGGCACAGCCATGGGTACACGCATGGCCCCACAGTATGCTAACATCTTTATGGCTGACCTAGAACAACGTTTCCTCAACTCCCGGGTCCTTTTACCCCTTCTCTACTTACGCTACATCGATGACATCTTTATGATCTGGATGCATGGCCAAGAAACACTGGAGACATTCCACAGAGATTTCAACAACCTACACCCCACCATTAACCTCAGCCTGGACCATTCCACACGAGAGATCCATTTCCTGGACACCACAGTACAAATCAACAATGGAAAATTAGACACCACCCTCTACAGAAAACCCACTGACTCATACAGTTACCTAAATGCTTCCAGCTCCCATCCAGCACACACCACACGATCCATCATCTATAGCCAAGCCCTTCGATACAACCGCATCTGCTCTAATCCCACTGACAGAGACCAGAAACTTCAGGATCTCTACCAAGCATTTATAAACCTCAACTACCCACCCGGAGAAATAAAAAAGCAAATTGAAAGAGCCAAACGAATACCTAGAAACCCTCTACTACAAGACAGACCCAAGAAAACCAACAATAGAACACCACTTGTCATCACCTACAACCCCCAACTTAAACCTGTCCAACACATTATCAATAAATTACAGCCTATACTGGAAAAGGACACTAAACTCCAAGAAGCTCTGGGAGACAGACCCATAGTCTCCTATAGACAACCACCTACCCTCAAGATGATTCTTACCAACAACCACAGGACATACCACACTAATACCAACCCTGGTACCTTCCCTTGCAACAAACCCCGTTGCCAGCTTTGTCCACATATTCACTCTGCTGACACCATTATTGGGCCTAACCAAGTGAGTTATAAGATCAAGAACACATATTCCTGCAACTCCAGAAATATAATCTATGCTATCATGTGCCGAAAGTGTCCGTCTGCTATGTACATTGGACAAACGTCTCAGACACTTCGCCAAAGAATCAATGCCCACAAAACAGATATTAGACAGGATCACAAAGAAAAAACAGTTGCTTGCCATTTCAACCAGAAAGGACACTGTCTCAATGACCTAATCACATGCATCCTACTTCAGAAGACTTTCAAATCTGCACTTGAAAGGGAATCCTCTGAACTGGCATTCATGCTAAAATTCAACACTCTCCGCGGGGGGCTGAACAATGAACCCCAACTACCTTACCCATTACAAAGATAGCTTCCCCAATTATCACCTCTAATACCATTAACTCACAGACATCTACCCTTCCCCACCTCTAATATAATTAACTCACAGGCATTCACCTTCCTTTCCCCCCCCCCCCCAGCATCCCCCTTCTGTTCTGACATGTGATTTGTCCTTTTCATATGTGTTCATTTTTTTAAAATTGTATCCTTTGGTATATATGGTTGTGACTATTTTCTTCCACTATTTGATCTGAGGAAGTGGGTCTGGCCCACGAAAGCTCATCATCTAATAAACCATCTTGTTAGTCTTTAAAGTGCTACACAGTCCTGTATTTTGTTTCCCTACACGGACTGTGTGTGACTGGACCCGAGGGCTGAGTCACCAAAGTGCTCCTGACCAATGCAAAGGCTGATGGGGCAGGGAAGTGGGGGGTCTCAATGAGCAGAGAAAAACGTCAGGTATGCACACACTTGACCAAGGGCTGCTTGCAAGAGGTGGAAGCCAGCTCATTACGGTGGAACCACTAGTGGGGATCATTACAGACAGTCAAGAACGTTTTTTTAATTTGTGTGTGTGTGTGTGTGTGTGTGTGTGTGTGTGTGTGTGTGTGAGAGAGAGAGAGAGAGAGAGAGAGAGAGAGAGAGAGAGTATTTCTCCTTTGTTCCTGTGTCAATAGGAATGTGTACAATTGTTTTCCTCTAAAATGAGGAGAATTCATCCTTGTACAGGTTATACTTCTCCTTTATTCCTCTGGAGTTACAAATCCATGCAATCGCTTAATGACTGTATCTCACAGCATAGAAATAGTTTTCCTTTGAGGGGCCGCTGCAGAAGGGAGGGCGCAGCAGTAGGGTTGCCAGATGTTTTAAAAAAAATACAGAACACCTCCCCTCCCTGCCAAAAAAAACCCACCGGGGAAAAAAATCTGTTGAAGGGGAAAAAAGTGGGGGGAGACCAAAATTGTTGAGCAAAAAAAATAAAATAAAACAGCATTAAAACAGCATGGCCCCTTTCAGTGCATGCAAAGTCAGAATAGGGATAGGAACAGGGGAAAAGTTGAGCACTAAGGCCCAGGGAAGGCATTGCTTCCCCTTGGTCTTTAGGCTTTTTGCCAGCGGCCATTTTGTTTTCTTGATCAAGCCAGAACGCAGTTTCCTTGCGGAACCAGGTAAGCACGAGGTCCAGGGGTGGGGACACTGGGGGTGTCAGGGGATCCCGGGAGGAGAGCTCAGGGGCTTGGCCCAGTTGCCGAGCGTGTCGTAGGGTTGCCAGGTGTCCGGTATTTTCGCCTCCTGGCCGAGAAAAAAACCCCAGAAAATACTAGACATTTTAGGTGTCCAGTATTTTCTGAATTTTTTTTACCGGACAGGAGGTGAAAATACAGGACTGTCTGGGTCAATACCAGACACCTGGCAACCCTATGCAGTGGGGAAGGTGGGGTTGGACAAGCTTGACCAGGACTAGGCCCTGTAGAGGGTGCCCAGGGCTGTGAATTGTAGCACAGGCCGTAGGTGGAGGGGGGACCTTGCCAGGAGGGTCGTGTCAATCTCCCCCTCCCCCCAGGCTCTGCACAGGCACCTCCTCACACCCCTTCCTGTGCTCACGAGTCTGGCCCATTATCTGTCTCGTGCAGGAAACCGCAGCTGCACCCCTGGGCCAGGCTGGGAACAAAACCCACAGCCCGTCACAGCCTTCCCTTCTTCGTGGTGCTCGCCTCATGAGGGGCTCACGCCGCTCACAGCCAGGGCTCTGAAGATGACTGCTAGGGGTCTGAGGCCAGGAACGCAGCGCTGCTTGCCCTGCCGGCCTGGTGAGTGCCCTTTTCTCCTGGCACTCTGCTGCACAGCGATTCAAAAACCTGGGAAAGAGTTTGGCTTCTCTGGCACTTTTTACTCCAGAGCCCTTTGCAGACTCGATGTAGCGTTTCCCTGGGAGCCCCAACTCCTGGGTTCCATCCCTGGCCAGGGGAGAGGGGAGCTCGTTACCCACAGAACCCATTACTTGCATGCAATTAGGAATCTCAACTATTGAAACTCACCTCCTAAGCCGCGACTCAGGGGTAAAGGTCTGGCCACCTCCAGACCCCCAGGAGAGGCGGAACCTCCCACTGGAATGACGTGTGGATGTGACGGATGTTGAGGGCGAAGGACGTTGTTACCTGTTTGCAAGTTAGAATTGATGTAAAGTTGGATTGCTATTGGCTTAGGTGCTGTAAATTCCCCTTATGGTTCCCCCTTCCTGACTGAATGCATGGTGTGTGCGTGGGAAACAAACATGCAGTAGGTGATGAACTTTTATTCTCCTGAACTTCAGTGCACATGGCCCCCTGCACAGAGTGCACACAGCCCAGAGAGGACAACGAGGAAGGCCTATGGACCCAGAAACTGCACATGGTCTGTAACATCGTCGAGCCAATGAAGAGAGAGGGAACCCGAAAGAGGATCACCAAGCAGAACCTCCCGAGGGTGCCCTCTGCTCAGATCTGCCTGTTTCAGAGCATGCTCGGCTCCGCCTGGTGAACGGCTCGAGGGCGCTGCACTGGCAGAGTGGAGGGGTTGTGTAGCAAGTAGTGGGAAATCGTGTGTGCTGACGGCTGGGACTTACAGGACGCTGGAGTCGCGTGCAGGCAGCTGGGCTGTGGGACGGCGTTGGCAGCCCCAGGCGGGGCTTGGTTTGGAGAAGGGTCTGGCCCTATCTGGCTGGGCGGGGTTAAGTGCACAGGGACAGAAGCTGCCCTCTCCAAGTGCAGGGCCAGGCCTTGGGGAGGCTACAACTGGACCTAAGGGGAGGATGCTGGTGTTGAGCGTTCAGGTAAAATTAACGCCTGTCAGGGTGGGGCACAATCTCCACTCAGAGTCCCTTCTCAGTGCAGCCCTGGGGTGCTGTGCTTCTGGAAGTGGGGCAGGTCACTGTGACATGGCTAATGAAACTACCCCCCATCTGTGTGCTATGGGGCCTGGATTCTCCATCCGCCTGAGGCCTGGGGATACACACATGCTGCATCACGGGTGCTTCAAACAAAGCCTCCCCTTCTGGGCTTCCCACATGCTCGCTGGTCCCTTTCCCCAGCATCGCAGTCCCCTTCTGGTCTCTGCTGTCAGGCCCCAAGGCCCCACCCCACCCCTGCTCCCCATGTTTAGCTCCCACATGATCCCTGGTCACGTTGTCCATCCCAGCCATGTGCTGGCCTTGGAGACTGTCTCCCCCCACCACCAGGTCCATGTTCATCCCCCTCTTCCGGCATCCCTAATGCTCACCCCCCATCCTGCCAGGACTGGGGTATCCCATTTTCCATCCAGCAGGGTCTGGGTTCTCTGCACGCAGTGCCTCCACCTAATGGCCAGGGGTAGGAAGGGTCAGACAGGCCCTGTGATCTCTAGGGCAATGTCTCCAACCTTTTTAACCACAAGACCACTCTTTCAACTTAAGTGCAATGTAAGATCTACCTCAAACTCAAATCCCCTTGCCCGGCTTCCTTGCCGCCCCTTCTCTGAGGCTTCACCCCCTCTCCAAGGCTCCACCCCTTCTCCGAGGCCTCCCCCTGCTCACTCCATCCCCCTTCGTCCCTGAATCTCATTCACTTTCACCAGGCTGGGACTCAATGACGCAGCATGACATCGGAGGGCTGTGCTGCAAGGAGCGGGGTGGGGAGCACATTAGGGGGGTGCTATCCCATCATTCGGTGCTGGCCCTCGGGGGCGCTGTGCTTCAGGGTGCCGGGAAATGTCCTGGCCATCACTGCATGGCATGGCCGCTCTGAGCAGGCCAGTGAGCTTATTATTCCTACATGCAGGAGCCTGGTGCTGCGTCTTTTCTCAGCTGCGTCCCTGCCTGGGGATATGATGGCGCGCTGGCCTGTGTGCAGCATGTGCAGAGCCATAAAACCTTCGCTCAGGGGGCTGGGCTGGGGTCCTGGGCCAGGCTGCTCTGACTTCTGTTTGTCCGGGAAGGCAGAGCCAGGGTCCCGTTGGAGGTTCCTGGTGACGTACCTCCGCTCGCACATCCAGCAATCGGACTGCGGCGAGGGACACCTGGAGCTGGGCTGGAGCCGAGGGATCACCTAGAACAGGTGTGAACGATCAGCCCAATTGGATGCTGTTGGCCCTGCCGGCGGGAATGAAACCCTGCCATGTTTCAAGAGCAAGCTGCACAGAGTGAGTGCTCCTGCCTGCAGTTCAGGAAGCGCCGGCTGCTGCAAACCCCTCAGAAGGGGGCAACGGTGCCAAGGGGACGGTGTCCCATGGTGAAGGCAGCTGGGAATAGACAGACACATCCCTGGGCAGCCCTGTGACACACCA
Organism: Pelodiscus sinensis; assembly: GCF_049634645.1. Classification (NCBI taxonomy): domain Eukaryota; kingdom Metazoa; phylum Chordata; order Testudines; family Trionychidae; genus Pelodiscus; species Pelodiscus sinensis. Next base: position 293,262 of record NW_027465849.1, read on the forward strand.
GGGGGCTGTCCCTTCAGCGGGCTCAGCCTCCAGGGAGAGCCACCTGTCCGCACCAGTAGAGCACACCCGAGTGACAGGTCTGGCTCTGCCCTATGCCTGGAGCAGGCTGTAACGCCACCCTCAGGCCGCCGTGGCCTATTGTGCGAAGGGGGGGCATTTCCAGCTTGGCTCAGATGCATTTTCTCAACTCAGCACATTTAGTCTGGGCCTGCCATACCGACGGCTCACGGGAGACCTCTGACCAACAGGCAGCTGCCATCAATAAAGTGAACAAGACATTAAGGTGCATAGGGAATGGGCTGGAGAATAATACCGAGAATATGCGGGTATTTAAATCAGTCCTTGGGGCCGTCTGGGTGCAGTAGAATGAGATCTCTCCTGACACCTAGTGGCCAACTGCAGGGAAAGACTCGAGGAACAGCTTATATCTGCATATATTTGCATAGTGGATCTCAAATGTTTTGTGTTAGCAACCCCCTCCAGACAGCAACCTGAGTGTGACTCCCGCCGCCCTCCCCCCCCACACACACCTTTTAAATTAAAAACTGTTGTTACATTTCCACTGTTTTAAACGCCGGCTGTTGAAAAGGAATGCACCGTTTCTTGCTGCCCCTAATTGAAGACTAAACCGTATTGCACTGAATTATTGTTAGAAGTAGAAAAGTTATTTTAAAAAGAGGGTGTGAAGAAGCTGCGTCAATATCACTTTTCGCAGCAGAGTTAGTGGCCCATTGCCATCCTCACACCTGTGCGGCTGCTGGCAGTGGTGCTGCCTTCAGAGCTGCGTGGCCGGAGTAGTGGCCACCCAGCTCTGAAGGCAGCGATGCCACCAGCAGCAACTCAGAATCACAGAAGTAAAAGCAGCATGTTCCTCTTACTTCTGCATCATGTTAGACCTTTGCCCTGGGAGCGGTGGCTCTGGGGGGCTCAGGCAAATTTTGGAGCAACTATCATCCCTCCAAGCCCACCTAGTGGTGCACGGACATTTTTAAGAGTGAAGTTGCTGACATCCTGCTCCTGATGCCCTGCCCTCCTCCCCCAGCTGAGGTTGGGAACAAAGCCCTGGCATGTGGGGCCAGCAGCCAGGTCATGGGGCTGGCAGCAGATCCCCCAGCATGCAGCGCTGAAGTAGAGGCCAGCAGGCAGCAGAACTCCCGGTGTGCAGGGCCAGCAGCAAGACAAAAAACCTGCCTTAGCCCTCATGAGCCACCAGGAGCTGCCTGAGTTATACACCACCTGGCCAGAGCCTGTAACTGTTCCTTCCCCGCAACCCTCTGCCCAGCCTAGAGCCCGTTCCTGCAGCAACTGCCCCTCACCCCCTCCTGCATGTCAGCTTCAACCTGGAGGCCTCTCCCACACCCTGAACTCCTGGGCCCCAGCCCACACCTTCTCCCATACCCCAACTCCCTGCCCCATCTCCATGAAATGTAGAGAGGGTGGAGGAGAGCAAGCGATGGAGGGAGTGGGACAGGCCCTCAGGAAAAGGGCAGGGCTGGAGAGAGAGACCATAGCTCTAGCCCGGCGCCACCAGGGCGGGCTGGAGACTTTGTCAGGGAAACTAATGCAGAGAGGCCGCAGCACTGTGAGAGCACAGCCTCACACACACACACACACACACACGGCATTGGCACTGCCACAGGCAAGTAAATTAACAGTGAAGAACATGGTGGGTGCTCCGAGGGGACCGGCTGGCCTCCTTTGCCACTCAACTTCTCACTCCATTTTAGCCCTCTCGCTTGCACAGGACACACCCATCGCAAACAAGCCACCTTAACACTTTCTATTTCTCTGGGGTTAGAGCTCTTTGGTCTCCAGCCTGTAGAGACCTTGCCACTGCTCGGCCCATTGTCCTGGGCAGTCTGTATCCTTGGCTTGGAATAGCCCTACTACCAGCCTGCCTAGTTTGGTTGCCCAGTGGCACAATAGATTGGGAAAGAGGGAAGAAAGAAAAGGGAGGGGTTCAAAAAAATCCCATCCCTTACCAGCTGTCCCCTGGTTGCAGGCTGGCCCCCTGCCCTGGGCACCTTCTGCATTGCTGTAGCAGGTGGCTATGGGGGAACTACCCTATTTGAGCTTTGAGAACATCGGGGTTCCCCTGCCTCATTGCACTGCTTCCTTCTGGGTTGGGCTCGCGTGTGCCCTCCGTGGGCTGCTAGCAAAGAAACAAACATCTGTTGTTTGCTCCTCCAGGTATCAAGGAACCCGGACTTTGTCCGTTCTTTGTAAATAAGCAGAATTTACACAAAGACACCTGACACCAGCATCAATTTCTCCTCCCAGCTGAAACAACCTGAATTTTGAGTAACCCCTCAGGTCAAAAGGAGTAACCCTTTCATTCTGTGCCCCCCCCCCCCCCTAACAAAGAAAGAGGAAACCAATGGTTTATTCCAAAATAGTGTCATTGTTAAGGTTTCATAAATAAAAACAGGACAGATGGCTACAAGGAAAATGGAGCAAGCCCAATAAGAAAAACAAATCAACTACCTGAGACATTGAATAGAAGGGGTCTTAATGCAGCCCTAAGAGCTAGGAAAGGTAGAGGAGCTAGAAAAGGGTCCCTAAACCTGACCAAACCAAATGAAATATTCCACAGCAGCACCTGAAAATGGCGTGAGAAAAGTGCAGCTCTGAGACAGACACATGGCAAAGGTTAAAAATCCTCAGCACCAGGGATATTTGGTTACAATGTCAATACACAAGGAAACTTCCCCTCAATGAACATAATGTACCCTGGGCAGATTCTTGAGAGTCTTTAGGGTTATTCTCTAGAGGCTAAATCAATCAGTAATATATATGGTGTTTGACTGGTAATGGAACAGGTGCCCAAACTCATGCAATTAGATGCCTGGGCTCAAGCAATTTTTTTTTCATTTACAAGCATAACTGATGCAGCCAGCCCAGGGCTATGAACTCCCAAGTCTAGAGGTACCAAGATTCAGCCCTGGTAAGGCCTGCCACAACCTGAGCACTGGCGGTGTGACCATTGAATTCTACGGGAAGACAAGATGTGTAACCTAATGAAGAGTGCTGCGTAATGCCTGTTCACACAGACTGAGGCAACACGGCGGGTGAAGATGTTGTATGTCGACAGGAGAGCCCTCTCCCACCGACATAAAATAACCACCTTTGCGAGTGGCAGAAGCCACGTCAACTAGAGAAGCGCTGCGCCCACGAGGGCTTACGCTGGTCTAGCTCATACTGCTGGGGTGGAATATTCACACCCCTGACTACAACGTAAGTTTTGTCAACACAGGCTGTAGTATGGACAGAGCCTATCTCTGAAAGTGTGTCTCTCTCAGAAGTTAGGGTGTGTCTAGACTACAGAGTTTTGTCGACAAAACTATATCTGCGTCTACACTACCGCTGAGTTCTGTCGACATAACGTCAACAGAACTCAGCAGGTTTGTCGAAGCTGGTAAACCTCATTTTACGAGGCATAACGCCTTCTGTCGACAGAGTTCTGTCGACAGAAGGTGTTATTGCATGTAGTGTTGTGTCTAGACTACAGGGTTTTGTCGACAAAGCAGTTTGCTTTGTCTACAGAACTGAATGTAGTCTAGACACTCTTTGTCGACAGAAGCTTTGTCGACAGTATCTGTCGACAAAACTTCTGTCGACAAAACCCTGTAGTCTAGACGTACCCTTATTGTCTCTTTAATTTCCTGGGACCAACGCAGGTACAACAACACTGCAAACAATATCAAATGCTACGTGCGTTTTCTAAGATACCGGATTGATCAGCGGGAGAGATTGTGTTGAACTCTCAACCACCATACAGCTATTTTCTACCTAATAGGAACAATACATTATAAAGTAAGCAGGAGGGAGGGTTATTACACTGTATTTTTGTTACTGTTTGAAAAAAGTGGGTTTTTTTCTAAGTTACATTAATACAGGAAAGGAACCATAGAGAGGTACTGCTGCAGCCTTTTCCGTCATGATTACATCAATATTGGCTCCCAGAGTTTGATTTCCAATTCAGGAGGAATTTTCACATTTCCATTTCCATTTGAGAAGTTCGAGGTGTTGCTGATGGTTTAAGAATCTTCTTTACTTCTTCAAATATGCTTTTTATATTTAGGTTCATTGAAACATTTTTCAGGCGATCCTGAAATGTAGAGACCAGGATGCTCTTCGCTATTTCCTGCACATACTTTTCATCTTTTGAAATACAGATTTTAGTTTCTTCTTCTAGTATGCACTGGCTCTCTATCTTCTTGTGTTTTTCTTTGTCATTACAGCAGAACCAGAATGGGTAAAGTGTGACTATGCAGTAGACAATGATGATAGAAAAAAGGAACAACAGTCCAAAAATCTGAGGGAGAAAAACACAGAATAGTTATTTTCATGAGCATTTTTCTTTATTCAGTTTTGCAGGCCACCAAAATGGTTGTGTCCTCCAATATAAATGTAGCTACATAGATCTTTTTACAAGTCAAAAATATTGTCTTCCAATAGACTTGGTGATAAATAATGGTGGACTCGTTCATTGACGCTCTAAGACTGATGGACAAAACTCAAAAGTTTGGGAGTGTGGGTTTGGCAAAGATGCTAAAATTCTGTCTTTATCAAGATTTACTCTTCCGCCAAGCCTTGTGCCATCTGCACATTTTATCAGCAATTATTTTATATTTTCTACCAGATCATTGATAAAGAGATTAAATAATGCTGAGCCAAAAACAGACCCCTTAGACATTTATAGCATCTTTTTGAGAACTAACAGCTAGTTTTAAATCCATTTCAAGTGGAGTACGTTAAAAAAACAATGTGCTATTTTTATCAGAACAACATGTGACACTATTTTAATGCCTTGCAGAAGTTTAAATATTTTATGTCAATAAGCTACTTTTGTTGACCAAATTTATGATCTTATCAAAAAACAGAATCAGCTTTCTCCGACAGGTCATCGAAAACTGTTGATTGGCATGAATTTTGTTATCACCGGGGAGGAAGATATTCACACAGACAAATAGACACACAAACAGACAAACTCTTCAAATATATAGTAGATAGCTGTCCCTTTCTCCACCCTTGCCCCCAGCTGGCCCAATGGGGTTATAGCTGTCCCAGTCCCCATCCCTGGCCCTTTGCTGTCTCCCTGTGGTCATTCTATAGTGTAACTGTCCCTGTCATTAGAGCCCTCTCTTTCCATTTCATGAGAAACAACTGAATTCCAGGCACATCCCATTGTGTATCACAACCAAACCTTGACCTTGCTTTAAGTTACGGTAGGAGGAAGCTGAATACTAAATGTGATGGTCCTAGCTCTTACCATTTAGTAGAAGTTCTTGAACAAATAAACTCACAGACAAAGTTTCAGAAATACATAGTAGATATATATTTGTAAAAAATAAAGCAGTACAATTAAACATTTAAAAAATGTTCAAAAGTTCTGCTTCATAAAGCATTCAGTAACATAAAACCATTTTTCTAACTATATTTTTTCCAGGGTTTTTTGCAAAGAAAACACAGAGGAAAGCACCATGCCTGAAATAGCTCTGTCCCTTACATCAGATGTGCTCTTACCTGCGATAGTACATAAGCTTCACTGGGTGGCTCTGCTTACGTGGTTCTGTGTTGTTTCCCTTGAATGCCATATGTATGTAGTCACTGTATCTGCCATCAATGAAGAGAATCACACACCATCCAAGAGAACATCCAACAGCAACTTCCAAGAGGTAGTCACAATTGTATTTTTCTGAGCAGCGGGCACAACTAATGAAATCCTGATGAAGAATCAAGCTCAGGACAAGCAAAATAAGGGCTGGAAAAGTGAAAAAGGACAAGCCGTAGTAAAATCACAAATTCTTGCTTTGAGGACATTTAAATTCACTCTCAATTACTTCTTCAATCACAACCAAAATTAAAGAGCAAAAGGACACGGATATATTAGGGAGACTGCTTTTCCAAGTCCCAAAGTACTTCTGTCTAGCTGCCATTTGAGCCTGGGACCAGTCTATTCCTAAAGTGAGAGAGCTAATGAGCTCCATTTTCTACAAATAACCAAGCACAATGAATGAACATGAAAGTGAAAGCGTTACCTGAGAAAACAAGCCCCATAACTGATTGAAATACAGTGTTGTGTTTAAGGATACTTGCTTACAAACTGCACAGCGGAGATTTCGATATCTGTAGGATTGTAGCTGGATTGGCAGACAAGCAATCTGATTCCAGTTCTTTGCTAATAACAATTTCTCCTGTGATATAACCCTTCTGTGACATTTCCCATTGTCGGAAGGAGGATTATTTTTTCTTCAACTGAAAGATACAATTCCTTTAAAAAAAATCCTTTGAGGGTTCTGAAAATTATATCAAAGCAACTTTTCAACTTTCACCTGCTCTGCATAGTTTTAAACTGAAAATACTTCCTTATATGATTTTAGATATGTAGGTTTATGGGTATTTAACAGAGCAGTTTTACACAACTTTCATTATCATTCAGATTTTCATGTTTAAATATTTCTTCTCCACCCAGTTTTGTTCATGATTGTTTTCAGTTCTGGGAAATTGGCCATTTTTACAAGGTACCAAGTATTTACATTACTGGCTGGCAAGGCTGAAGATGAAGGGGAACAGAGAGACCGTTGTACAAGGATCCCAGCTCAGGGCCGCCCCCAAAGCATTTGTAACTGGGTGAAATGAGAACCCCAATTTTCTCTTGACAGATCTGCTAGTTGGCACTATATTCTGTTTGCAAACAGCAAATGAAATTTGTTCATGATCACTTTCAGCAAGGCAAACACCAGTTTGTAACTCCTTGATGCACTTGACTATATTCATCACAATGAAGTGTTATTTACAGTAACCCAGGAGAAAGAGGATGGATGTGGGTTGAAACAGGTGGTAGATGGGGGTCCCTGGGAGAGATAGTTATGTTTAAGCAGCTACTATGTAAACTAGAAGGAGAATCATATCACCTGTCAATGTACCACTACACTAAGCTATATATACTTCTTTCTAAAGATTTATGTAAATTTTAAAGTAATCCGGAGCACAATCTCCAGCTGATGTACTCCTGTCAGCACTGTTATTAACTTCCTCCCATACCCTGCACCCTTCCCCAGGTCAAAATCCACTCCTGCACCCCTACCCCCTCCTGGACTCTGCACCCCAATCCACTATCCCAGGTCACAACCCCCTCCTTCACCCAAACTCCCTCTCAGACCCCGCACCTTCTCCTGCATCCCAAACCTTTGATTGGGCAACAAAAAGGCAAATGAAATGTTATTGTTGATAAATTAAAAGTTATGCACATTGGAAAAAATAATCCCAACTAAACATACAATATGATGGGGACTAATTTGGCTACAACTACTCAAGAAAGAGATCGTGGAGTCATTGTGGAGAGTTTTCTGAAATCATCCACTCAGTGTGCAGCGGCCGTCAAAAAAGCAAACAGAATGTTAGGAATCTTAAAAAAAGGGATAGAGAATAAGACAGAGAATGTCTTATGGCCGCTATATAAAACCATGGTATGTCCACATCTTGAATATTGCGTAAAGACGTGCTCACCTCGTCTCAAAAAAGATATATTGGCTTTGGAAAAGATTCAGAAAAGAGCAACTAAAATGATTAGGGGTTTGGAATGGGTCCCATATGCAGAGAGATTAAAAGGACTTGGACTTTTTATCTCAGAAAAGAGGAGACTAAGGGGGATATGATAAAGGTCTATGAAACCATGAGTGGTGTGGAAAAAGTGAATAAGGAAAAGTTATTTATTTGTTCCCATAACATAAGAACTAGAGGACACCAAGGCTACGTCTACACTGGCCCCTTTTCCGGAAGGGGCATGTAAATTTCACCAGTCGTCGTAGGGAAATCAAAGTACTTTGAAGTAGGAATAAGACCCTCCGGAAAAGGGCACTTTTTCCGGAGGATCGGGGCCAGTGTAGACGCTCTTTTCCGGCTTTTTTAAAAGCCGGAAAAAAGCGGCGGACATTTTTATTTAAATGCCGCGGGGGATATTTAAATCCCCCGCGGATTTCCCTACGACGACTGGTGAAATTTACATGCCCCTTCCGGAAAAGGGGCCAGTGTAGACGTAGCCCAAATGAAATTAATAGGTAGCAGTTTAAAACAAACAAAAGGAAGTTTTTCTTCACTCAGCGCACAGTCTGTGGAATTCCTTGCCTGAGAATGTGGTGAAGGCTAGGACTTTAACGGGGTTCAAAAAAGAGCTAGATAGATTCATGGGGGTTAAGTCTATCAATGGCTTTTAGCCAGGATGGGTAGGAATGGTATCCCTAGCCTCTTTCGTCTATAAATGGGTTTGATAGGAGAGGGATCACGTGAGGATTCCCTGTTGTGTTCCCTCCCTTTGGGGCATCTGTCACTGGCCACTGTTGGCACACAGGATACTGGTCTAGATGGTCCTTTGGTCTGACCCAGTATAGCCGTGCATAGGTTCTTATCCTCTACTGTAAGGTCCCTTCTGCACCCAAACTCCATCCTACACCCTGCACCCCCTCCATAGAAAAGTGCAGCTCTTGACCATTTTCCAAAATCTTAGAGTGCCCCTCATCAAAAATTATTGCCCAGCCCTGGGCTAAGCTCTGGTTTCCATTGGGCATGTATCAAGACAGTGCTCAGATTTCAGCTCTTGTTTTCACTATTGCTTCCATAACTATCCAATGGATGGTGCCGGTGTATCATAAATTCCTTTAATCCTTTTATTATCTGATTCATTTCAAGAACTGTATTCCATTATTAGCCATTACTGTCACTTGAAATCCACCACCACACACACCTTATTAAGCAATAGCTCTTAATATGCCAATGTTAAATCATGATTTATAGCCTTCAACATTCCTTTTTCCTTCCGTCAGACAAACCGTATTACTTCTAGTGTGCAACAATTTATGTATAATGTAAACTAACAAAATCCCTTATAATCCTCTAAATTTGGAGGACATTCTCCTTACATTCTTTGGTTGTATATAATTGCAAATTGCAGCAAGGTTGGTTTAGACTGGACTATCTAGGAAAAACTTTCTAACTGTCAAGAGTGATTAAATACTGAAATAAGTTGCCTAGGGAGGCTGTGGAATCTCTGTCATTGGAGATATTTAAGAGCAGGTTAGACAAACATCTGTCATGATGATCTGTCAACCGTGAGTGTTGGGGCCTAGACTTGATGACCTCTCGAGATTCCTTCCAGTTCTATGATTCTATAAACATCTCACATTCTTTAAGACTTACAGTAGAACAAAACATATCCACGTAAGGAAGGATCTAACTCCCAGAACAAAAATGTGCAGATTCTTCATTTGGGGTGGAAACGTGAGATTTCTTGGGGTAACAGATAGTTTGCCCAATTTGACCTTCAGCCTTACAGCCAGTGATTTGTAGTTTGTTTAGTGGTGAAAGAAGCTTAAAATTTCTCACAGGTACTGTCCTATTGCCACCCGGGTCCCCACCAGCTCTTTAAATAGCTCCCCACTGGCTTTTGCTGCAGCTCAGCCAGCTCTTGTCAGAGCAGTGCTCTAGGGCATACCCACTGACTTTCCCCTCTGAATTTTCTTACTTTGCAGCCTGCCCACCCATCTTTTGACCCTTGCACAAGGTGCAGTGGACTCCTTTGCACAGAAAAACAGTGTCACCGTGGCCTGGGAACTTGGAGGGAGAGAGAGGTTTCATCCATCTGCAACTTATGAGCGAGTCTTTCCTGATTAACAATCCCTTTTGGCTACTTTAATTTCCAATCTTGGAGAAACAAATTCCCAACCTTGTCTATAGGTTCCTGTCTCCACATTCATGAGGGTGCAGGACTCAGGACCAGGGATACTGAGATGGGGTATGGTCTAGGGATGTAAAATCCCATTTAATTGGCTAACCAGTTACACATAGGGCATGTCTAGACTAGGTTTTTTCTTTTGAAAGAAGATATGCAAATTTGGTGCAAATTTGCATATCTTCTTCTGATTGTTTTTTCAGAAGAGCTGTAAAGCTCATTTTTTGAGGAAGAAGGTTTCTTTCAAAAATGGAGGTTTTTTTCCAAAGAACTGTGTCTAGATTGCTTGCTTTTTCAAAAAAAACCTCTTTCAAAAAAGCTATTGGAAGAAGATAGGCAAATTTGCACCGCATTTGCATATCTTCTTTCAAAAGAAAAACATAGTTTAGATGTGCCCATGTTGTTTAACTGGTTAACTGATTAAAGGTGGGCAAGCAGAGAACTGCTCCAGCCTCCACCCGTTAACTTTAACTAGTTAACCCTTCAAATCACTAGTCCAGGCTAGACATGAAGAGCCATGTGCTGCTCCGTGTCCCTAGGGAAATATCACTGCTGGATTTGCTGGCACAGAGCTGAGTGGGGACAGATGCTGGAGATGATGCTGGGGACAAGGACCTGGGCAGCTCCCCATTGGTGGCTTCAGCCTCCTGGGAACTGGCCTTGGTAGCTGGTTATCCATGGCAGCAATTAAGCCCCAGGAAAGGGGAAAGGAAGACGTGGAGACTTAGCCCTAAGTCACACAGAGAGGCGAGAACTAAGGCCATGTCTTCACTAAGTGGAAGATCGACGCTGACAAGATCAATCTTCTGGAGTTTGATTTAGTGGGTCTAGTTAAGACCTTCTGAATTGAACTCATAGGGCACCCCCATTGGCAGCTGTACTCCTGCTCCTGTTAGAAGTAAAGGAAGCTGACAAGAGTGTTTGTTTCCACTGACCTCCCACTATGCAGACCATGGGGAAATTTGAATCTAGGTACGTCGACTTCAATTAAGGTAGCTGGAGTCCCATATCTTGATTCCACCTTTCCCTTTAGTGTAGACTTGGCGAAGACATGGAGGCACCCAGATCCCACTTCAAATACCAGGGGGAACATTAACATCTGTAAATGGCTGGATATGGGGGAGGATTTAAA